>NC_039243.1:24620639-24933882 GCF_003368295.1 Carassius auratus | reverse complement strand
ATATGCAACAATAGCCAACAATAAATTGTATGGGTCAAAATTCAATATATTTTTTTTTCATTAGGATGTTTCATTGGAAGTAATGATCATGTTCCATGAAGATATTCTGTAAACTTCCTACTGTAAATATTTAACAAAAAATATATTTATCATGAGTAATGTGCATTGCTAAGGACTTTTTGACAACTTTAAAGGCAATTTTCTAAATATTTAGATTTTTTTGCACCCTCAGATTCCAGATTTTCAAATGGTTGCATAGCCAAACCATACATCAACGGAAAAAGCTTATATGATGACAGCCTACATGTGCAGGATATCTGCATATATGTTCAAAGGTACTTTGTTTTGAAATACATCTCGCAATGTCTGAAAAAAAGACGTGGTGGTACATAAAAGATGGAAAGACTGTTCTGCTGGGAAGCTGATATGCTGATCTATATATGTTTTCTATTATAGATCAATGCGCCCACCTCGGTTTCCTGTCTCATGTATTCATACCATAGGCTGAATAAAAACAGGTTCAAACCATAGACTGTATACAGACGGGTGTCACCTTTCTTCTGCGTCGACCTCGCTTTACTGCAAGGGCCTACTACAACGTCATTAGCCCTCCGCCTGTCACAGATGTGGACGCAGCAATTTTAACCCATGTAACTGGAACGATATACTGAATTCAACAGCATACATATATTAGATGTAATTATAAATGCTTAATCTGTAGATAATTTAAATGGCAAGAGTTATTATTAACAAAGTATCATATATGTTTAATAATGCTCTACCCCCACACATATGACAGTGGTATCGTCTGTTTTCCGTGTTGAAATCCTCCAAGCTGAGCCGAGAAGCAAATTCGAGGAGAGGAACATTGTAAATTTTACAACATACATTTATATCTAACACTTGTTCAGTTTTAGCAATGTCTACTCCAGCAAGAAGGCGACTCATGCGGGATTTTAAAAGGTGAATCAAGAAAACAAAATATCAGGAGCTGTTTTTGTTTTTTTAACCCGGATGTACGTTACCTTTTAAAGACCGGAGAATGAGAATAAACAATTTGAAAGTTATTTGTTTTGTGTTAATTTGAAACGTAACTTGCTAAATCTAATCTGGCTCCCTTATTTGTTTTGATAAAAACACAACAGACTTCAAGCGGATCCTCCAGCTGGAGTTAGCGGTGCTCCGTCAGAAAACAATATCATGGTATGGAATGCAGTGATATTTGGGTAAGCAACGTTACTTATTGTGGACTAAACCGAGTTTAGCAGGTACTTTTCTTGACTAGTCTGCATGTGTGTTTTCAAGCACTGAAACTAAAAACAAAAGATGACGTGGTGGCATTATTGGTTATCCAAATGTGACCCCTTTGCATTCTTGCTTTCACAGGCCAGAAGGAACTCCCTTTGAAGATGGTGAATATAAACATTACTGCTTGAAGTCTAGAAGTTTTAGTATTTCAAGACATGTATTGTGTATTCATGCTTTAAGCTTGTTTTTGTTATAGGTACATTCAAATTGACTGTAGAATTCACAGAAGAATACCCAAACAAACCACCCACAGTCAGATTCATATCAAAAATGTTTCATCCCAATGGTAAGATTTAGTTTTTGGTTTGTCATCATTTGTCATTCATAATCATTAATATGACAGTTTAAAATCGGTCTTCTTGGTATGATGTAAGGGAATGGCTCACCGCAAAATGAATATTTGCTGAAATTGTACTCATCCTCAGGAGATTGCCAGTTCTTAGATGAGTATGTTTCTTCATGGGAACAGATTTGGATAAATTTAGCATTACATCACTTACTTAACCAATGGATCCTCTTCTGTGAATGGGTGCCATCAGAATGAGAGTCTAAACAACTGATAAAAACCCACAATACTCCACAAGTAATGCACACAACTTCAGTCCATAAATTAAAGTCCTCAGAAGTGAAAAACAGTGTGTTTGTTAAAAACAAATCCATCATAAAGATGTTTTACCTTCAAACCTTTGCTTCTGGCCAATGTATTTTATCAATAATATGGCTGCCTCCAGTAAAAAAAAAGTTGTCTCATCTGAATCATGAGAGAAATCTGCACAGATAATGCATCATTTACAAGCAAAAACAGTTATAAAATTATTATGTTGGTGGATTTTGATGTGAGAGGACAACAAGGGATGGACTAGAGGAAGTATTATAATGAAATATGGACTTTTAGTATGAAGCAATGGTTTGAAGTTAACGCCCTGACAGATTTGTTTCTTACAAAAGACTGTTTACTTCACAAGCCCTTAATTGATAGCCTGGAGTTGTGTGAATTATATTGTTATCAATTGTTTGAAGTCGGACTCATTCACTGCAGAGGATCTATTGGTGAACAAGTGATGTCTTACTAAATTTCACCAAATCTGTTCCTATTAAGAAATTAAGAATTTAACAAAACATTTCTCTTTCAATGATACTTCAGTATATGCAGATGGAAGCATATGTCTTGACATCCTACAAAACCGGTGGAGTCCAACTTATGACGTGTCATCCATTCTCACCTCAATCCAGGTAAAACATAACTTTTTACTATTATAAGTATAAATTTAAATCAGAACACCGCTTGATCCGCTTGTTTTCCTGTTGGTTTTCCCCCAGTCTTTGCTTGATGAACCAAACCCTAACAGTCCAGCTAACAGCCAAGCAGCTCAACTTTACCAGGAGAACAAACGGGAGTATGAGAAGCGTGTGTCTGCTATTGTTGAGCAGAGCTGGAGGGACAGCTGACCAGACACTGCAGAGCACAGAACTTTGTGTGATTATAGTTTAGTTGAGTGAATTGTTCAAATGCACTTTAATCTAAATATGTCAATTTTTCCCCTGGAGAACTTGTGCTCAGCCAATATCACCTGGTCATTTTCTATTCAAAAAGTGACACACATGGTGTCAGCCCAGAAACCTGGACAATATGATATCCAAGAGCCTTTTTTTTTCTCAAGAAGAACCAAACTGAATGGAGATGGTGCTGCCTTGCCGTCCTTGAACTGTCCATGCCACAATTGGAACTGATGATCCTGTTATGCTGTTTTTGTGTGTTCTGTTACATGCCTGAAAGTTTTTTTTTTTTCTCTGTTCCACGTGTTATTGATTGCCTTGTGTACTATATTATAATAATACACTTTAACTCTCATGTACAGGATCGGTGTGTATGATTAGTCTACTGACTTTTTGATTGTCCTTTATATGGTCTGGAAAAAAAAAAAAAATGTTTATGGTAGCAGTAACCACAGAAAAAAAAACATTTGTAAAAGCTGCAGTCACAATTTTTTTGGTTGAAAATTATCCAAAATTAGAGATTTAGACTGTACAGAAATTTTAATCTACAGGTAACGTTAATACATACTAAATACACACAGTCACGCTATGCTGATGTTGTTAACATTAACAATTTGAGAACAAAGTATAACAATAATCATTTGCACGGTTTGAAGTGATCTGAACTAAATTTACTCCTAATTGTTAGATTTAATCACCATTGGTAGTACGTTTTATTGTAATCCTTTTAATCTTAGTTGGTCAGAACAAAAGTGACAGACTTTGTTCAAATGACATTTTCTGGTGAAAATTCTTATTTGAGTTATACTTCCAAGATATATGTGATTCTGAAGTGCAGTGAGTATCCACACTGGTCCAGTGACTCACAGCCACACTTAAGCCTGGCTCATACTACAGGATTTTTAGCCCGATTTAGTCCCGATTTCCCCCTCCCGAGAATCGGAGCAAAAATCTTGTTGAGCACCTCAATCTGTCCCGATGTTCGGCGCGTATTATCTGGTAATATGAGGCGTTCATCGATCGAATCTCGCACCTACCAATCTGCTCGCACAAAAATCGGGGCAGCCCCGATTATTATCAAACATGTTTGATATTTAGGATTTAAATTGGGATGATGATGGCTATATGATTACGTCAGTACTTTCACAGCCAATGCGCAAAACAGCTGATGTGCAGCTTCGTTGGATAGTTGAGATGGAGGAGATAACTGTTTCTTGACATTTTGTAGTAACACAACTGCCTGTATAATATGGCAAAAACCCATCAAAACTATAAGGAGAAAGAGAAGCACTGGAGTGAAATCATCTCAGTATGAATGCACTGGGTGAGTGCACAAAGTGCACGCTTAAAAAAATCTGTGACGATCTGCTGCGTGAGATCACGTGAGGCGCTCCCTCTGGCATAATAATCGTATATACAGTGGGGATCGAAAGTTTGGGCACCCCTTGCAGAATCTGAAAATATGAGTAATTTTCAAAAAATAAGAGAGATCATACTAAATGCATGTTATTTTTTATTTAGTACTGTCCTGAGTAAGATATTGTGCATAAAATATTTTAACATTTATTCCACAATACAAAAAAAAAATGCTGAAATTATTAAAATAACCCCACTCAAAAGTTTGGGAACCCTTGGTTCTTTATACTGTGTTCTGTTACCTGATGATCCTCGGCTGTCTTTCTGTTTTGTGATGGTTGTGCATGAGTCCCTTGTTTGTTCTGAACAGTTAAACTGAGCAGCGTTCTTCAGAAAAATCTTTAAGGTCCTGCAGATTCTTCAGTTTTCCAACATCTTTACATATTTGAACCCTTTCCAGCAGTGACTGAATGCTTTTGAGATGCACCTTATCACACTGAGGACATTTGAGGGACTCAAACACAACTATTTAAAAAGATTCAAACATTCACTGATGCTCCAGAAGGAAACAAGATGCATTAAGAGCTGGGGGGTGAAAACTTTTGGAATTTGAAGATCAAGGTAAATTGTACTTAATTTGTGTACCGGGAAACATACAAGTATCTTCTGTTGCTTTCGAAGGGCAGAACTAAATGGAAAAAAAATTATATTTCAACAAAATAAGACAAATTTGGGCATCTTCATTGTGTTCAAAAGTTTTCTTAATGCATCTTGTTTCCTTCTGGAGCATCAGTGAATGTTTGAATCTTTTTAAATAGTTGTGTTTGAGTGCCTCAAATGTCCTCAGTGTGATAAGGTGCATCTCAAAATCATAAAGTCCCTGCTGGAAAGGGTTAAAATATGCAAAGATGCTGGAAAACTGAAGAATCTGCAGGACCTTAAAGATTTTTCTGAAGAACGCTGCTCAGTTTAACTGTTCAGAACAAACAAGGGACTCATGCACAACCATCAAAAAACAGAAAGACAGTTGAGGATCATCAGGTAACAGAACACAGTATTAAGAACCAAGGGTTCCCAAACTTTTGAGTAGGGTTATTTTAATAATTTCAGCATTTTTTTTGTCTTGTGGAATAAATGTTAAAATATTTTATGTACAATATCTTACTCAGGACAGTACTAAATAAAAAATAACATGCATTTAGTATGAGCTCTCTTATTTTTTGAAAATTACTCGCATTTTCACAGATTCTGCAAGGGGTGCCCAAACTTTCGATCCCCACTGTATTACATATATCTAATACATATTACCAGATAATAAAAATAGGGAAATAGTATTATCTTATACATCATTATATATATTATCTTGCAGTGTGTGATGTGCCACGTTGTTAAAATCTTGTAGTGTGTGCATGTTTAATATTTGAGGGAAGATAATCTGCAAAGATTCTCCTCATGTGTGTGCTGCAACCAGATTTCAAAATCGGTTATGATTTTAAAACTCCTGTAGTGTGAGCTCGGCTTTACACCTTGAAACTTTAAATTCATCCGCACTGAAGAGCAGTGCTGATGCACAACCCACGCAAAGATAATAATTTAGCAAATAACTCCAATTACAGAATTAAACAGAGATGGCAAAAAAAGAGGAAAACTTTATAGACTGCGGCTTTAAATGTCTAAGGAGCAGTAAATTTCAAACAGATTTATTTTAAGATTTTTATATGATACACTCATATACTAGCCACATTCTACATGAGATTCACAATTATGTGAAAAATTTTTTTTTATCTGTGCCCCTACATTTTGGACAATACTATTTCCCTTTGGGTTTGTGATTAAGCCCAACACATGAGAAATGGAAACATTAAATTGGACATTCATCATTATCACAACCAAGCATTTCCCATTGGCTCATTCGGATCAATAGGTAGATCAGTAGATGAAGGTTCTCTGTCAGCTATGGCTTTGGAGGTTTTATTCCGCTTCTCCCAGACAATGGTGAGGAGACGTTCTCCCGTGTGTCAATATTATTGTTTTTCTGATGTCTTTCTATGGAACCAATGGATTTCTCTCTTTTCTCTTCTTCCCTTCTCTTGCTGGGAATAACGGAAGGTATGGTAGTAGCTGCCATGCTTTCTTGGGGTTCATGTCGGGTTTCTAGAAGCTCAGTAAGAAGGTCCACTTGCCAGCTACGATTCCCCAACATCTCCACCTGACTAGCAAATTGGATCTTCTCACCACCCAGCTCCTGACTTCGGATAAGGACTCTTTCGAAACAATGCAGCTAGTGCCTTTGCAGAATGGGGTCTTTTTCCTGGCAGTGTTTCTTGTAGGCCTCATCTAACTCTTTGAGCAGGTCTGAAATTACACAGAAAATATATATTGTGAATATAATATAACATTCTGACTTCTATTTGCTATTTTGAAGGGTGTGGTCACATTAGAAAGATTTCACAGTATAAAAAAGATATTTATGAAGCTCAGCTCATACATAAATTATGTTCAATTCAAGCAAGTTTTCTTTTTGTCAAAGCAGTGTATTAGATTAGATTCCAACTGAAATTACTGGATTTCATCTGCAAATAAATTGTCAAACACAAGAGCTTTCTATCCATCCAAGGTCTTGAAGATTAGAAAAAACACAGTAAAGGAATCCATGTGGAAAAAAAAGCCAAAATTAAATCTGTTCAGAAATTTATGCAATCATATCTCTTCAGAAGATTTTGATTAAACCTGATTCATACATTTTTATTTTAAAGTGTTTTATTGACGTTTTTATATGCTTTCAAGTGAAGACTTTTTGGCTCTTGGTGTAGACAACACATTCTATATCCAGTCCATTGCCCCATCAGTTGCTTCAAAGTCACTTTTTTTTAGGGAGTTACCACTGCCACTCTCAAGGTGTGTGTGGCGCCAATATCTGCGGGGAATGCACTCATGGGAGATGTTTCAGTTGGTCATCACCCCTTGACTCCCGTTATATGCAGGGTTTGAGAGGGCTTAGGACTTTCCACCCAGCACGAGTCCCTTCTTGGGACTTAGCGATTGTTTTGGAAAGTCTGACAGGCCATCCTTTTGAGCCATTGAAGTCTTGTTTCAAAGAAGCTGTTGACCCATAAGATGGTTCTTTTGGAGGTTTTATCCTCCCTTAAGAGAGTAGGGGATCTGCAGTGTCTCTCCGTCGGCCCTTTATGTATGGAATTTGACCCAGGACTAGTTAAAGTCTGTTTGCGACCTTGGCCTGATTATGTGCCTTCATGTACTATCAAGCCTCTGCAATTGATCCAGAATGCAGCAGCGAGGGTTGTCTTCAATGAGCCAAAAAAAAGCTCACGTTACTCCTCTCCTCATCAGGTTACACTGGCTACCAGTAGCCGCTCGCATTAAAAATTCAAGGTACTGATGCTTGCCTACAAGACAACCATTGGCACAGCACCAACATACCTAAACTCACTAGTTAAATCTTATGTGCCCTCCAGAAGTTTGCTCTGCAAGTGAACAACGCCTTGTGGTGCCATCCCAAAGAAGTTCAAAATCACTCTCAAGGACCTTTTCCTGGACTGTGCCCAGCTGGTGGAATGACCTCCCAATCTCAATTCGTACAGCTGAGTCTATACTCTTTTTCAAGAAACATCTAAAGACTCATCTTTTTCGCCAGCACTTAACCAACTAATACTAGCACTTTTCATTTCCTTGTCTTTCATATAAAAAAAAAATGAATAAAAAAAAGCACACCCTGGCTATGCGGTCGGTACTAGACTAACTGAGACTTGTCATTGCACTTGTATATTGTTGTTTTCTTGTTGACCTGACTGCTTCTATTGTTCGGGGTCAGATAGTCTGAGTCTCTGCCCAGTGAGGGCACTTAGGATCTATGTCAAACACACAGCTCAGTAGCGTGGATCTGACCAGTTTTTTTGTGTGTTTTGGTGGTAAAAGCAGAGGTTCTGCTGTCACCAAATAGTGAATGTAACACTGGATAGTTGAGGCTATTTCTCTGGGCAATGAGGCGCATGTCTTGACTTCGCCTCTAGTGGTGCCTACTCCTTCTACAAGAGCAGTGACTTCTTTTCAGGCCTCAAATGATCCTCGATGGAAGATGTTTGTGCTTCGGCAGGATGGTCCTCTCCTAATACCTTCATCAAGTTCTACAGTCTGGATGTGAGGTCGGCTCCTGGTTCCCAGATTTTATCTGCTTGAGCAGACACTTTTCTTGGACTTTCAGCTATCTAAACGTACGTCAAGCATTAAAGTATAGCTTTCCCATAGCAATGATGTCATCACTGCATAGAAGTTAACCTAAGAGAGGGAACATCTCAGTTACATATGTAACCTTGGTTCCCTGAATAGGGAATGAGATGCTGCGATGCGGGCCATTCTGTACTTTTGATTGTGCTTCCTTTGTAAACAAGTGGAAATCTGATGAAATAGAGTGCAGAACACTGATAAAGCTCATCCACGTGGGCGTTAGGGGCAGTGCTTAGTGCTATTAGGCAAATAAATTGGCATGATGGTATAAGGGCTTTAGGCTATACGTTTAGCTTTTGTCACACCAAAGGTGTTCCCATAGTGATGATGCCATTCACCACTGCACATATAAATTCAACTCAGATTTGCTCATTTTGATACTGTCTGATGATTCACTTCTTGAAGATTTCTTTGAGAGCTAATATTTGCCTGTTCCTTTTGCACTTTTGCTCCTAATTCATGTTTTATATGACAATATGCTTCCGAAAATGTTTGGTGTAGACTCTACCTTAAACCACAGTAGCCACAAATGTACAGTTGCCTGAGACGTTATGAAATGTTCTTTAACATTATGAACCATAAAATGTAGTCAGTGGTCTGCTATGGTTTATTTTCATAATAGGTAAACACAGGTCACAAGTTAACACGGTGATGCAAAAAATGAGACTTCAATCCTGGTCAGACGGTGGGGTGGTATTTTAGTATGCAAATTTATTCAAAGAATATAGGAAATGAGAATACAACTCATAACTTGCAAACAGATTAGTAAGTATTAAAATCAGCTTCAAATATAGAAAATACAAATCCCAAAATTAATATAGTTTTAAAAGCAATCCATGTATGATGGATGTTGCCCAATTAAAAGTAATACAAAATGCATTATAATATTCAAAAGTAATCAAGATGTTAAAAATAATAATACAAAGTATACAACAATACCCTGCATATCAAAAGTCAAAGGTTGTAATAGTATTCATATAATAACAAATAATATAATAATAATCATATCTGAGATGAATAAAACCTGAGAGAAGTTCAAAGTATTCAAGTGAGCCCGGAATCAAAGATAAAGAAGGTGAGAAAAGACTAAGTCCAGCTAGAAGGGTCTATGCTGAACTCAGTCTGAGCGAGAGAGAGGAAGGAGGGGTTTGCACCTCCTTATGTAGTCTCTTCAAGCAAAGAGTCTCGTGATCCAGAAATGAAGTCATGTCTCAAATAGATAGAAAGACATTGGTCATATGCCTCTGGTCCATATAAAGATACCAGATGAGCCTTGCAGTCCAGTTTAACTTCCACATTTTAGAAGATCAACAGATAGTTGTTGCCTTTGGGTGTTGCTCAGCTAAATGCAGGGTTGCAAAGACCTCAGGAGATATTGTATTGTATAGACCTCAGGCTGTATTGTCTCCCTTATCAAAAACCCACAAGGATCAAAAATAACTCAAAATACAGACGTGTGAAGCCAAAACTCAGACAAACAGCGTCATAAGCGCAAAACATAAACGTTCTGTGAGACTAGATGGAAATCTACATCTTTTTGTTTTTCTATTTCTATATTAATACAGAAGTCTTCTAAAGTCTAAAGTTCAGCTGAGGCCTTCGGAACAGACTGTCCTGTACTTTTAAGCACGTAGCAAATGCACACATGACAGAAGTCAAAAATTGGGTTACACCAGTCCCCCACTCGAGTCTTGACAAAAAGACTCGCACCCAAAATCCTTTCCCTTGAAAATAAGATACATAATAGTCAAAGGTAACAAATACATATGCAGAAAAATAAGTAAGTAAAACATTTCAGATAAGCACTTAATCGTGTAAGCATAAAGGAAATATAAAAGTGAATGAATCTTTTCAGGTAGACTGTAGATACCTCTTTAACCCCAGCCGCGTTAAGTTGACAGGAATTCTTCACCAAGCTGATCAGACGAGGAGCACTAAAAGCATCCGACCCCTGACCTCACCTGGACTTTTGCTGGGTCGAGGACTTACTACAGCATACCCTTCTTTCCATCTCTAAACTTATCATCATACTTTCTCTTCTTAATGGGTAGCTTCTTAAGATATTTGTCCTTATCAGATTGGGGTATCATGTCGCAAATTTCCAAACTTTCGTTGATCTTTTTCAACATCTCGTATCTTTCCTTACCCTTCACCTCTAATTCATACATTTCTTCATCATTGCTGATAGCAATAGGAGTAAAAGAATCTTTTTGATCAATAATCTTGTGAGGCATCTTGATGTAGGGATTTGTAAATCTATATATCAGCTGGTAGATTAAAGCACAAGTCTCTCAGATGATGTAGAGTTAGCGTGCAATGTGATGACGATGCGTCCAGTTCTTGGGATCAAACACTGATGTCCAGCTACGAGCACAGCAACCACTCCCGAATCGTCGATGAGCTGCACTGTTGCAGAAGTCACACCAAAAGGGTCACACTTAGAACCAGTCGTGTGGTAAATGTACGCAGTATAGGTTCCGTATCAGCATGCACTCATACCTGTTTAGTTTTAGAGTAATAGGAACAGAAATATGTGGAAACAAAAAGAACACAAACACAAACACACACACACAAACATATAATGCCAAAGCGAAGCGACAAACATTACATATAACATTTACACACACACACGAACAAGGACACAACAAGACAGATAAAACAACATTAATCACAATTGTTACATGTAAACATTATGGTTTTCAGTTTCATTTCATCATTTTATAAACAAATAAATACATTAGATCCAGGGGAACTCAGCATTGGAAACCTGGAGAGAAGTAAACAATTAATCATTAATCATTGTTCGTCCTTAGCAGCAATTCGTCTGATAGAGCTTACACCTGTTGGACAAATTCAAAGTGAAAACGGTATCATCAACAACCTAAGGAACAGATATGGTGAATTTTGGTTAATTTTGATTCTCTGGAAGCAAGTGAACAATCACTAAATAAATAATCGATAAATGAATCAATCAATTCTTACACTCCTGACATAAGTCAGACCCTCTATCACCTCACAGAGGTTGAAAACAAACATTAATTACAACCTTAATTTTAGAAAGGGTACCCTTAGTCTATAAAAAGAAAATCTATTGTGCATTGAGAGATATTGTTAGTATAAGCAAGCTGTAACAGGGGCTTCACTTGTGCAAGATGCTTCCATCGAGTCAAGCCTGGCTCGATTTCAATGAGTAGAGAGAAAAGTTGGAGTAGTCAGCAACACTGAGTAAGGACCTTCGTACCTGGAAGACATTGGACCTAAATTCCCTATTTCTGAACCATTACTTTGTCCCCCACTTGTACAGGATTTTAGCCGTTAAATTAAATGCAGCAGTCTTTAAGTCTCCCGCAATTTGGACGCTTAGGGCACTGAACGGGCATCCTTAAATGCGCATGATGTGTACCCATGATCAGAGGGTACAAAAATAAAATCTACCTGTCAATGTGTAAAAGGTCCTCGCGGGCGAGGACTGTGGCTAATTGATATCATACCTCTTCATAATCGTGGCTTTGTTTGTAAATGATGGATTTATCTGGACAGTCTGTCCCTCACAGTTTGTAACATCTCTGGTCAAAACCATGTTTGTTGTAACATAGTATTAGTTTTATGAACCCCTTGGTGTGCAATCCTGTGGTATAGATCAATTAATATCTGCTAGGCGGAACACCCTTTTCATTTAGAGCATTAATTCCTTCTTCAGTTAAAATAGCTCCTAACCTTTTTGACAAATTTCATTATCTTCATTTGTGTACAATTTAAATAGAGTTTCTGATCCTGCACAATTTGGATTGAAAATTGCAGTTACCTCTCCAAGTGATGCACCCCTGGCCGCCTCTCTCGCAGCCTTATCAGCTAGCGAGTTTCCTTTTGCCCACCAATCATTGAAAGTACTGTGACCTGTAACCTTGCAAACCGCAACACTGTTAGGTGAAATGTTCTTGCATGTTTCAAGAATTTCTTTAATAATGGTTTGATGACTTATTGGCGTACCGGCGGTGGTCAGATAACCGCGACGTTTCCAGACAGGGCCATAACTCTGCACTACATGATAACTGTAGGCACTGTCAGTAAAAATATTCACATAAATGGAGCTATTTTCGCTTGCAGTTAATTTAAGTGTAAAATTTAAAGCAGCTTTCAAAGCATGCGGTTCAGCGATCTGAGCACTTTCTCCCCGTAGCGACCCTTCAGCCAAGACTTCGCCCATCCTCCCCTCTACTACCGCCCAACCTGTGTAGCGTGTTTCCCTCTCATAAAAGCTGCTGCCATCCACGAACATGTCCATGACATTTGCAAATGTCTAATTTCTGACGAAATGTCCTCTGTCACAAGTAACCACCACAGCACAGTCATGTGCCCTCCCTTCGTTCTCCATCAGGGAGGCAGGGTTCGTCCGGTTATCTGTAACAACAGTAAGCTGAAGACTCATTAGAGCAGTTTCCCACTTAGCCCGTCGCTGATTTGAGATCGATTTCACCTTTGTTTCAGGTAGCAAATGTAAAAAGCGGTGTGGGGTATGTAAAATAGTCTGGTTGTAGCCGACGATGTGCTCAGTGAACTTCAGTGCCCACTCTGCACAGTCCAACGCCATCAAGTATGGCATCTGTCCTTTCATAGAAGAAGGAATCACAATCGAATAATATCCAACAGTTCCAAAACTTTTGTCACCTTTATGCTGTCCCAGCACGCAGTTGTAAGCATTCTGGCCTACATGGGTCCAAATGTGGAGCGGTTTTGTTCATGTAACGCAGGAGAAGAGGCTAGTGCGGATTTGAGAAGAGTGAAAGGCTCAGCCATGTCTGCTGTCCACTCCAGAGGGGAAGCACCCGGAAGGCCTTCCTTAAGAGCCTCTGTTAGAGGTTCAGCCAAATCAGAAAAATCAGGGAAATAAACCCGATTAAAATTAAATAGCCCCATTAATGATCTTAAACCAGTGACTGTGGTTGGCTTCTTTAATTTTGTAATTGTTATGACCCGATCTGGAAAAGGTCTTTTCTCCCTCACGACCAACACTCTGACCTAAAAATGTAATAATGGTTGAAACAGCTGTACTTCCCGTTTGTTCAGGAGGAAGCCAGCCTCTTGAAGTGCTCTCAACAAGAGAGTGAGTACACTCAGATGCTGCACCTTATTTGGAGATGCAAAAAGAATGTCATCACAATATTGAATTATAACGGACGGCGCGCACTATTCTTTTAAAATGGTTGAATGATTGGCAACAATGGGGTTGCTTTGGTGGTCACAGCATTCAATGCGGTATAGTCTATAGTAAGCCTATAGTTATCGTCTGGCTTTCTTACAGGCCACATGTGAATCACATTGAGAGGCACATCTTACCACAATCCCTTTCTCGAGCTGGGTCACAATTTGCCTGTGCCGCTCTCTCTTTCTCTCCGAAGAGGATACTGGAATACTGGAGGAGGTGCAGGACCTGAAACATTCAGAGGTTTAATTCTGCAAAGACCACCATCAAGTTTAGAAGTTGACCACAAATCTGAAAATTTCTCAGAAAAATATTGTATCATTGGAGAGCCAGTAGACTCTTTCTCATTTGCTGTAACAGCTCCAATGTTAAATTTAGGAGTTCAATTTTTCTGACGACTGGGATGGGAACTGGCAAAAATTGACTAACTATTTGATTTAGTTAATAAAATATCTGCTTCCAATTTCTCCAATATATCCATTCCCACTACAGTGCCAACTTGACTTTCTCCAACCCAGAATTGCACCCGAAAGGGTTTGCTTAAGTGTATAAATTATTAAGGGGATTAATTGAGACTGTGAAAAGACTGCCATCAGATAATCCTCGAAGAGTCATGTGTTTATTTGTAAAATGTAAATTAGAGTAGCTAAATAAATATGTAGCTATCCTGATCTCAAGTGCTTTGGTCAGCCTGTGGCATCAGCAGCTTAAGCTGTGCCTGCATGTCGACTTCCTTTTCTCTGCATCACCTCTATTTTCAGAGCGAGGCCGAAGGGGGGGGGGGGGGGGGCTACTTTGGTAGCCGTCGCTGTTGCTGAAAAGAGGAACCTTTTTAAACATTTTTAAAACCCTCGCTCTCCATCTCGCTCAGGGCACCTATTTACGTAGTGGCCTGTTTCCTGACAATTATAACAGGTAATTACAGAGACAGAGGGCGATCCAATCGCATCATCTGCTCTTTTCGTTTGGTCAACAATATCTTGAGCTCTGGTTCCCCACGTGTGCCGTGTGTAACAGTATATGAGATTTCAAATCAACAGCTTCTTTTGTAGCAACAAACTCCTTCAAAGCTCATGTGAAATGCTCAGTATATTTTACAAAGGGCTCGTTAGTGCCCTGTCTGATCAATGTTACATTAGTAAAAATTTGGATTCCTGATCCAATCACATGCTGTACTTCAATACGCAGTTCGTTAAATTAAGTAGCAAAATCATTTGCGGTTGTAATTAGTACAGTTAGATTTCATAATTGGCAGCGTGTTTACAATGCTAGGTAAATCACGCACACCAATAGTTCGATAGACCCCCACTTGGCCACCTGCTTATAACATGGTAACCTGGAATATAATTTCACATATTTGCCCCACTCAGCCTCAGCTCTTCCAAATTGCCAGGAGAAATAACAAACTGTATTCACAATTCTCAGAAATCTGTTACATTTCTGCCAGTTATAAATGTCATCAATTTTAGGAGCTTTGCCTATATCGGCTCTTGGCTCCTTTGTTACAAGATTTTTAATAAATCCCACATATCTTATAGCCTCTCTAGCTGCTTGCGCTAAATTATAAACCTGTACAATTCTACCATTTCTGTCTGTCAAAAGCCCTTTGACTTTCCTTATCCATAAACAACATAAAACACGTGCCTATTTCTTCTGTTCTTTGTGATCAGTAATTTCCTTCAACCTGTTAACTGTCACCCCGTCCCGAATACGGGACGCCTGCGCCGACTACACCACACCACAATCAAATCAAATCCAATCCTGACAAACTATATACCATTGGAAAAGTCCAAGACTCTCAAATATATATTTTACCAATATTCTTGTTAAAAGACTATGTAGGAAAAGTAATAAAATTCATTTATGACAAGAGTACACACTCAGAAATCTACATTACAAAAGAAGACTTCCTCGTTGCCTTTTCTCTATCACATTTCATAAATCATCAGAAGTGATATATCACTTGAAAACATAAAATCTCAAAATTCATCCTTTAAATCCCATTTTAAAATCAGACAATTACATTACCATGTAAATGGCACATCAAAATCATGTTACAAAATATTTTTGGTCATGAATTGTAAAATTTTAGGTTTGTATTATGCAAATTCAAGTCTATCTTCAAAAACGTGAGTGACCGTTAAGGGGTCAACACCCATTCACTCTATCTGCGTGGAACCGAAATCTCTCTAAATCCATCTTTAACCATTTTCTGTCTTATTTCTTCTACATCACATATTCATTTGGAGTTTCTTTTATTTGAACAGGTGCCATTATCTCATGTGCCGACAAATCCAACAGGGAAAAGGTTTATTCAATTCAGATACACTTAATTAAAATTAATTATTTATCTTAACTTATTTTTACTTATCTTTACTTATTTTACTTAATTCCTTTACTTATTTTGCTTAATTTCTACTTATTTTTACTTAATGCACCGTCTGACAATTTATTGATCTAAATTTAGTCGCAAGGTGGGGTTCTGTTTGTGTCGTAAACTGCCAAGTCTAATCCCAGAGACTATATCCAAAAACAAGAGACGGCATTCAGACCCGACCAGCACGCTGTAAGTAAACCCTCACAGCGCGTGTCTCAAAATACTGTTGCATTTTCGGTTTAACCCAAAAGTGCTCGCAATACACCCCCGGTAACCCCGCAGGATGTAAAGCGCAGATATTTATCCACACTACCAGTAACCCTCAATAGTGAACAACACATTTAATGCCGCGGATCGCCGTCTCGTCCCCCAGCGCGCGCTGATTTTTCAAATACGGTTAAACCACCGTCTACGGTTATACCACCGGCTATGACCCAAACTCGTTCTCTTGCTGCAGTCAAGATTAATGAACGAGGTGGGTCCACAGATATATCTCCTAGACCCGGCAGGCAACACCACAGAAGCCCATAAAGAGAAAAAGATGAGCTACTCACCTCTCTTTATTTTGTCTTGCGTTGCATCAAAACTTAATGAAATGAAAACTTCAACGATCCCAGCGGTGCCTCCAAAACTGATGCAAAAAATGAGACTTCAATCCTGGTCAGACGGTGGGGTGGTATTTTAGTATGCAAATTTATTCAAAGAATATAGGAAATGAGAATACAACTCATAACTTGCAAACAGATTAGTAAGTATTAAAATCAGCTTCAAATATAGAAAATACAAATCCCAAAATTAATATAGTTTTAAAAGCAATCCATGTATGATGGATGTTGCCCAATTAAAAGTAATACAAAATGCATTATAATATTCAAAAGTAATCAAGATGTTAAAAATAATAATACAAAGTATACAACAATACCCTGCATATCAAAAGTCAAAGGTTGTAATAGTATTCATATAATAACAAATAATATAATAATAATCATATCTGAGATGAATAAAACCTGAGAGAAGTTCAAAGTATTCAAGTGAGCCCGGAATCAAAGATAAAGAAGGTGAGAAAAGACTAAGTCCAGCTAGAAGGGTCTATGCTGAACTCAGTCTGAGCGAGAGAGAGGAAGGAGGGGTTTGCACCTCCTTATGTAGTCTCTTCAAGCAAAGAGTCTCGTGATCCAGAAATGAAGTCATGTCTCAAATAGATAGAAAGACATTGGTCATATGCCTCTGGTCCATATAAAGATACCAGATGAGCCTTGCAGTCCAGTTTAACTTCCACATTTTAGAAGATCAACAGATAGTTGTTGCCTTTGGGTGTTGCTCAGCTAAATGCAGGGTTGCAAAGACCTCAGGAGATATTGTATTGTATAGACCTCAGGCTGTATTGTCTCCCTTATCAAAAACCCACAAGGATCAAAAATAACTCAAAATACAGACGTGTGAAGCCAAAACTCAGACAAACAGCGTCATAAGCGCAAAACATAAACGTTCTGTGAGACTAGATGGAAATCTACATCTTTTTGTTTTTCTATTTCTATATTAATACAGAAGTCTTCTAAAGTCTAAAGTTCAGCTGAGGCCTTCGGAACAGACTGTCCTGTACTTTTAAGCACGTAGCAAATGCACACATGACAGAAGTCAAAAATTGGGTTACACCACACGGTCACATTTCTTTGAATGAGCAGCTGCACGATGTGGGGCTGAGAGTCCTGTCTTGAATCCAGAGATCTGGAGCTGATATGGTGTAGATCGGTAGCTCGTGGTTATTAACTCTTGCGGCATGGTGTGGCATGCCTTCTTTTAGCGTGTGTTCGGAACTCGTGCCAACACAGACGTACTTTATTTTTTTGTTTATCCTACTTACTTCTGCCGCGAAACAGGCGATCATACTAATAACTTGTAATCCTTACAAGAATATCTGAATCATGCAATGAGCAAGTCTGCGTTTATTAAACACTTAATATCGCATCAGTTTGTGCTTTCAGAATTACAGAGTCTGCTACCGTCGTTCCAGCACATCTGCAGCAGAGACCTGAACCAGGAAGTTGGTCACCAGATAACACGGTAACCAGTTAAACCGTAACACCGGGAAGATTAGGCAAATAGGCTGGTGACGTAGGTCTGCGCGGGTTTCTCAATACAAAGTAAGCTGATTTCAGACTTGCATCCTTGGTAGTTCAGACTTTGTGCATTCGTCCCGGGAGTGTGATGTCTGTGAAGACGCAGGTCCGGTAATTCTGCAAACAGCAGCGCACTTGATAACTTCAGTCAGCCTGCCTTGACTACTGCAATTTCCCTCACTGTATATTTACAATAAAACAAAAAAGGATATGAAATACCACTGCTTCCTTTCATTTTTCATTTAAACATAATAATAGCAGCAGGAATGTACTTAGTTCAGGGATATGTGTATATATACAGTCATTACAAATTAAACTAAATATTATATCAATTGCCTCTTATTTCCGTCGACTGTGAATGACGTCACTTCCCAATGCAAATACGCCGAAAAATGGCCCCACCCCTGTCACTTGATTGACAGGTTTCCGTGTAGACGTTGGAAATTTAAATGCAAAAGGAATTGCGATTCCATTTGAGTTTTGGCAGTTTACATGCACTTTACATGCACAGTGCAGAGAGAGTGAAAAGGCAAATGTGGCAATTAATATTGCTATTTAAATATGACAGGCTCCTAGCTCGTAAGATATGGGAAACACAATTGCAAACAGACTTTGCATTTCCATTTTAAATTTGGCAGACACTGTGCGTTTGCTTTGTTGCGTTGGGTTCTTTTACAAATAAAGACTGTTCCCTTGAGTGTTCATCAAGCCGCTTTATTAACAGGCTGCAACAATAACATTGTGCGTCTCTCCCTCCGCTCATGCAGTACTCCCCCATCTAAATGCCCGTGTTGCCCTCTAGTGGTAACATGTAATATAGATTACACCACATGCTTAAACGAAACTGCAAACGGTAATACACGATTTGCATTTGCGTTTGGATTATGTCACATTTTATGCTTCCACAAATTGAAAACGCAATTGCAAATACAATTTACAATTTGTGTTCAAGATTTACAAAATGTATATAATAAGCGAGTAACGTTACACCATGAATCCATTTTCCAAACCATGTTTTCAGCCTGTCCTGAATCACTAGAGTACACCTATAATAAGTGTTTATATTCTGACTATTTTAGATTGCTTCAGCGGAGTAACCCAGTACCTTTGTAATTCTTCAAATACAATTTGCAATAGGCTCTATGTAGCGGGAATCGTGACGTGTTTCCGACTACACTCTCTACAGGGCTAACAGTTTCCGGTTCTGGATGCAGTCGAGTAAGCGACGCGTATCATAGTCGGTGAACGCGGCAGGTTCAAATCAACGATCGGTGTGAAATTTGGAAAACGGATTATTATATTTATAGGAATCTTAAGGCGGTGGGGCACGACTGTTCCGTGAATGGATCAGAGGTAGGTGGGGGGAAATGGATAATATGGAAGGGAGAGGTGAAGAAAGGGGAGGGTTGGGAAGGGGACAGGAGGGTGATAAACATGATAAAAGAAATAAGAGGATAAGGAGTGATAGTGTTGAGGATTCTGAATGGGATGAGGAAAAACCAGGAAACTTCTCAAGAAGGGAGGAGGGAGATTTATGATGTTGTAATACGGTTTAATGAAAAGAATCGGGGGATTATGAAGAAGGTTAGCCCGTTTGTGATAGGGGAGATTGAGTTTGCAAAAATCCTTAATGATGGGAATTTATTGGTAAGATGTGCTGATGATGGGCAAGTGAAAAAAGCCCTAAACATCAAGGATATAGCAAAGTGTAAGGTGGAAAACACAGGAAGGGTGGAAATGAGGAAAAAAGATGGAAGGGTAGGGGTGATAACGGGGTGCCATTGAGTGTTACAATGGGGGAATTAATGAAGAATATCAAGGGAGCAAAAGTTGTGAATGTCCAAAGGATGAAAACATCAAGAGATGGAGAGGTAAAGGACACAGAAACTGTATCAATAGAATTTGAGGAAGAAATACTGCCAAAAAAAGTATACTTAGGATTCATGAGTTATCCAGTGAGGATGTTTATTCCAAAACCATTAAGGTGTTATAAATGTCAAAGGTTTGGTCACACTGCAATGAACTGTAATAGGCAGAGAAGATGTGCTAGATGTGGAGGGGACCATGATTATGGAAAATGCGGATCAGGGGTACCACCAAAGTGGTGTAATTGTGGAGGAACCCACAATGTGGCATTTAGTGGATGTGAAGTTATGAGACGGGAGATTAACATTCAAAAGGTGAGATTGCAAAAAAGAATAACATATGCAGAAGCTGTCAAGGTTTCAGGGGAAAAAGATAATAAACGGCATGAAGAGGTAGATGTGGAGACACTAGAGCGCAGGCAAAGTAGCTTTGAAGGAGTGTTTGTGAAAAAAACTGATTTAGTTACATTCATAGCAGGAGTTATAAATAGCACGGCAGAAGTAAAATCTAAAAATGACAAAATTCAGTTGGTGGTTAAAGCAGCAGTCAATCACTTGGGATTAACTGGACTGACATGGGAAGAAGTGAGGGAGACCCTTACTAATCAGTCAAGTCAAGAGTCACCATGGGTTGGTTAACAATATTAATGGTTATTATTCTACAATGGAATGCCAGGAGCTTACTGGCTAATGGACAAGAATTTAAACATTTTGAATGAGTTGAATGAGAAACCAGATGTAATTTGCATTCAAGAATCCTGGTTGAAGCCAAATCTAGACTTTGTGATCCATGGGTATACAATAATTAGAAGAGATAGGAATTCTGGGGAGGGGGGAGGAGGGGGGTGTTATATTTATTAAGGCGGGTGTATCATATAGATTATTGGGCAAAGGGGATGATCAAGAGTATATAGTGGTGGAGGTGTGGGAAAGGGGGGAGGGAATTAGTATTATTAATTACTATAACCCATGTAAGAGGTTGGAGCTGGACAAGCTTCTAAGATTACCAGGGCAAGATAGACAAAAAATTATCTGGTGTGCAGATTTTAATGCTTATAGCTCGGTATGGGGAAGTGTACATACATATACTAATGGTAAAATAATTGAAGAATTGATGGAAGAAAGAGAATTGGTGTGCTTAAATGATGGAAGAGGAACTAGAATAAATGTTTCAACAGGGAAAGAGTCTGTATTAGACATAACATTAGTATCTAGTGTGTTGGCTGGAAATATAAATTGGGAAGTGTTGACAGCAACAACAGTGGGAAGTGATCACTACCCTGTCTTGTGCTTAGTGGGTGAGAAATTGGAAGGAGGAACAGAAGATATAATTTCTAGGTGTAATTTTGGTAAAGCTGATTGGGAAAGGTTTAAGAATTTGTGTGATGATGCAATGGTTAAGGTTGAGGTGGCAGGAAGTATAGATGATGTTAACAATCAGATAACCTCTTCAATTATTATGGCAGCAGAGGAAACTATACCTAAGACGAGAAACAGGGCAAATCGAAAATTGGTACCTTGATGGAATGAAGAATATCAACAGGCAGTAAGGGACAGAAATAAAGCGTTCAGGAAGCTTAAAAGAACACATAATGTGCAAAATCTAATACAATACAAGAAGGAACAAGCAATAGTTAGAAGGAAAATTCGCCAAGCGAATGGAGTAGTTGGAAAATTTTCTGTGATGAAATAGGTAGAACTACGCCAGTGGGGGAAGTTTGGGGAATGATTAAAAGAATGGGGGGAGACAGGAGGAAGTGGGAATATCCAGTTATGGTATCTGAAGGAGAAACTGCAATTTCTAATAAGGAGAAGGCTGAGATGATGGCCAAATCATTTACAAGGGTTCATAGTTCAGAAAATCTGTCAGAAGTTGAGAGGAGGAGGAGATCTATAACTTTAAATCAGCATCTTAAAGGGGGGGTGAAATGCTATTTCATTCATACTGAGTTTTTTACACTGTTAAAGAGTTGGATTCCCATGCTAAACATGGACAAAGTTTCAAAAATTAAGTTGTACGTTTGAAGGAGTATTTCTGTTCCAAAAATACTACTGCCGGTTTGTCACAAGTTTCGGAAAGTTCTTTTTGAGTATGGCTCTGTGTGACGTTAGATGGAGCGGAATTTCCTTATATGGGTCCTAAGGCATTTCTGCCGGAAGAGCTCGCGCTCCCGTATAGCAGAGCAATGAGAGTACAACAGACTTCACTGATCAGAGCGAGAGCGTCGCGAAATGTCACAAAAGGAGTGTGTTTTTGGTTGCCAGGGCAAGACAACCCTGCACAAATTACCAAAAGAGAAACAGCATTAAGGGACCAGTGGATGGAGTTTATTTTTACAGAGCATCTACGGAGTTGTGCAAGTGTTTGTGTTTGTTCCCTGCATTTCGAAGATGCTTGTACATACAAGGCCCAGTTTGACGCCAGATTTGCACATCGTTTATTTCTTAAGGATAATGCAGTCCCAACGAAAAAGGGTCACGATCGTGTGTTGGAACCGCATGCGGTGAGTAAAACTGCTTCAAATATCTCTGTGTTATTAACTTAGCTATTCAATTCAATTCAATTCAAGTTTATTTGTATAGCGCTTTTTACAAAACAAATCGTTACAAAGCAACTTTACAGAAAATTATGTTTCTACAATATTTAGTAGTAGCTAGTAGTTTATGCACATTTGACAGGATTTCAGAAAAAATAAAAATAATAATAATAATAATACAAGACGTAGTCAGCTAGACGATGAACTATCAATATTATTAATTAAGTTATTATATGATTCAGTCACACATTTAGCAATAATTGTTAGTTCTGTTTGTTGATTCAGGGTTAGCATCATCTGAGGTCCTCTGAGGGTCAGCATCATCTCTTCTCAGGTGTTCTGGATCCAGACTGTAGCTTGTGTAAATCCTAGTTACCACGGGATGTACAGTATTGTTCAAAATAATAGCAGTACAATGTGACTAACCAGAATAATCAAGGTTTTTAGTATATTTTTTATTGCTACGTGGCAAACAAGTTACCAGTAGGTTCAGTAGATTGTCAGAAAACAAACAAGACCCAGCATTCATGATATGCACGCACATTTCTTGGTTTTGCTTCAGAAACAGCATTTTTGATATCACCCCACAAGTTCTCAATTGGATTAAGGTCTGGAGATTGGGCTGGCCACTCCATAACATTAATTTTGTTGGTTTGGAACCAAGACTTTGCCCGTTTACTAGTGTGTTTTGGGTCATTGTCTTGTTGAAACAACCATTTCAAGGGCATGTCCTCTTCAGCATAGGGCAACATGACCTCTTCAAGTATTTTAACATATGCAAACTGATCCATGATCCCTGGTATGCGATAAATAGGCCCAACACCATAGTAGGAGAAACATGCCCATATCATGATGCTTGCACCTCCATGCTTCACTGTCTTCACTGTGTACTGTGGCTTGAATTCAGAGTTTGGGGGTCGTCTCACAAACTGCCTGTGGCCCTTGGACCCAAAAAGAACAATTTTACTCTCATCAGTCCACAAAATGTTCCACCATTTCTCTTTAGGCCAGTTGATGTGTTCTTTGGCAAATTGTAACCTCTTCTGCACATGCCTTTTTTTTAACAGAGGGACTTTGCGGGGGATTCTTGAAAATAGATTAGCTTCACACAGACGTCTTCTAACTGTCACAGTACTTACAGGTAACTCCAGACTGTCTTTGATCATCCTGGAGGTGATCATTGGCTGAGCCTTTGCCATTCTGGTTATTCTTCTATCCATTTTGATGGTTGTCTTCCGTTTTCTTCCATGTCTCTCTGGTTTTGCTCTCCATTTTAAGGCATTGGAGATCATTTTAGCTGAACAGCCTATCATTTTTTGCACCTCTTTATAGGTTTTCCCCTCTCTAATCAACTTTTTAATCAAAGTACGCTGTTCTTCTGAACAATGTCTTGAACGACCCATTTTCCTCAGCTTGAATGCATGTTCAACAAGTGTTGGCTTCATCCTTAAATAGGGGCCACCTGATTCACACCTGTTTCTTCACAAAATTGATGACCTCAGTGATTGAATGCCACACTGCTATTTTTTTGAACACACCCCTTTCAACTAATTTAACTAATTGCCCAATTGCACAGCCTTAAGAGCGTGCATATCATGAATGCTGGGTCTCATTTGTTTTCTGAGAATCTACTGAACCTACTGGTAACTTGTTTGCCACGTAGCAATAAAAAAATATACGAATAACCTTGATTATTCTGGTTAGTCACATTGTACTGCTATTATTTTGAACAATACTGTAAATCCCGTGGCGAAACATAGAAACAAAATACAGACATCATTAGCATAGCTGCTGATCCAACAAAGTAAAATTAGTTTAACCCAAGCTAATGAATAAAAAAGCACCTTTGATCAGATGCAACTACACTCACAATTTAAAAGATGCATTATTCGAATGCTTGGCGAAAGAGATGTGTTTTTAATCTAGATTTAAACAGAGAGAGTGTGTCTGAACCCCGAACATTATCAGGAAGGCTATTCCAGAGTTTGGGAGCCAAATGTGAGAAAGCTCTACCTCCTTTAGTGGACTTTGCTATCCTAGGAACTACCAAAAGTCCAGCGTTTTGTGACCTTTGGGTGCGTGATGGGTTGTAACGTGGTAGAAGGCTAGTTAGGTACGCTGGAGCTAAACCATTTAGGGCCTTATAGGTAAGTAATGATAATTTGTAACTGATACGGAACTTAATAGGTAGCCAGTGCAGAGACCGTAAAATTGGGGTAATATGATCATATTTTCTTGACCTCGTAAGGACTCTAGCTGCTGCATTTTGGACTACCTGTAGCTTGTTTATTGACGAAGCAGGACAACCACCTAGAAGTGCATTACAATAGTCCAGTCTAGAGGTCATGAATGCATGAACTAGCTTTTCTGCATCAGAAACAGATAACATGTTTCGTAGCTTGGCAATGTTTCTAAGATGGAAGAATGCAGTTTTTGTAACATTGGAAATATGATTTTCAAAAGACAAATTGCTGTCTAATATAACACCCAGATTTCTGACTGTAGAGGAAGTAACAGTACATCCGTCTAGTTGCAGATTGTAATCTACAAGATTCTGTGTAGTGTTTTTTGGTCCAATAATTAGTATCTCTGTCTTATCCGAATTTAATTGGAGAAAATTATTTGTCATCCAATCTTTTAAATTTTTAACACACTCTGTTAGCTTAGATAATTGGGAAGTTTCATCTGGTCTCGTTGAGATATATAGCTGAGTATCATCAGCATAACAGTGGAAGCTAATTCCGTATTTTCTAATAATATTACCAAGGGGCAACATGTATATTGAAAATAGAAGGGGACCTAGGACGGATCCTTGTGGCACTCCATATTTTACTGATGATAAATGAGATGACTCCCCATTTAAGTAAACAAAATGGTAGAGATCGGACAGGTAGGATCTAAACCATCTTAGAGCCTGCCCTTGAATACCTGTATAGTTTTGTAATCGATCTATGAGTATGTCATGATCTATGGTGTCGAACGCAGCACTAAGATCAAGTAAGACTAGAAATGAGATGCAGCCTTGGTCTGACGCAAGGAGCAGGTCATTTGTAATTTTAACAAGTGCAGTTTCTGTGCTATGGTGGGGCCTAAAACCTGACTGAAATTCTTCATACAGATCATTTTTATGTAGGAAGGTGCTCAATTGAGCAGACACAACTTTTTCTAAAATTTTAGAAGTAAATGGAAGATTTGTAATAGGCCTATAATTTGCCAGTACACTAGGATCTAGTTTTGGTTTCTTAATAAGAGGCTTGATAACCGCCAGCTTGAATGGTTTTGGGACGTGTCCTAAAGATAACGACGAGTTTATGATATTGAGAAGCGGTTCTTTGGCTACAGGTAACAGCTTTTTCAGTAATTTAGTGGGTACAGTAATTTAGCTATCAGCGTGTAAGCTCATCAAGTAAACAACGTGCGATGTTGTCATCAAACTGCACTTTCCACATGTACAGCTTAAAAAAAAAAAAAAGACGACAAAGTTGAACTTAGTCATTTTCCAAAACCGCTAAGCAAATATATACAGTTTCAGTACATACCACATAGAGACTGATTGCTGATGCTGCACGTCACGTCACGCCTCCAGCCACTCGTGTTTTTTCCGTGAAAAATCGGTACAGACTATCTTTCTCTTATGAATATAATAAAAATAAAGACTTTTTTGAGTTATGAAGGATGCAGTACTACTCTATAGGTAATCAAGATTAACAGGATATTGAGTGAAAACGAGCATTTCACCCCCCCCCCTTTAATGAAGTGAATAGGAAGGAAGAAACTGGAAGTAAGTTAGATGAGCCATTTACTTTGGCTGAATTTATTAGAGCAATAAAGAGGGCAAAACATACTTCCCCAGGGAAAGATCAAGTGTGTTATTTGATGTTAAAACAGTTAGGGGAAGAATCATTGTTGAAGCTTCTTGAGATATATAATAAAATATGGAAAGAGGGGAAGTTACCAGGTATCTGGAAAGAAGCAATAGTGATACCAATAAGAAAACCGGGGTAAAGATCCAAATAATCCTATTAGTTACAGACCAATAGCGCTCACATCCAATCTATGTAAAATCATGGAAAGGATGATAGCGGATAGACTGACTTATGTCCTTGAAAAAAGAGGAATACTCGCTAAATGTCAAAGTGGATTTAGGAAGGGAAGAAGCACAATTGATTCAGTGGTGAGATTGGAGAATGAAATAAGAAAGGTGCAAGCAAATAGAGAGTCAGTAATTGCAGTATTTTTTGACATAGAAAAAGCCTACGATATGATGCGGAAGGAGGGGTTATTAATCAAATTAAGTAAGATAGGGGTTCAAGGAAGAGTGTTTAATTGGATAAGAGATTTTCTGTTTGGAAGGAAAATACAAATAAGGATTGGGGCAGAATTATCAGATCAATACATAGTTGATAATGGCACACCTCAAGGCAGTGTGATAAGTCCATTACTTTTCATTATTATGATTAATGTCGTATTTGGAACAGTTCCAGAAGGTATAGGAAGTTCTTTGTTCGCAGATGATGGCGCGCTAAGGAAGAAAGGAAGGAATATAGAATATGTTACTAGGAAAATACAGGAAGCAATTGATATAGTGGTGGAGTGGGGGTATAAGTGGGGGTTTAGGTTTTCTATAGAAAAAACTCAGTCAGTCTTGTTTACAAGAAAAATAATTCAGGAAGGACTAAAATTAAGAATGTATGGGAGAGATTTAGAGAAAGTTGGAACTTTTAAATTTCTTGGAATTAATTTGTATTCACGTTTGACGTGGAGCATGTGGTCTTGAGGTGCAGCAAGTATGATGTTCAGAGAGAGATTATGAGGAATAAGTTGAGAGAGATCGAGGTTCAGGACATGACATTAAAAGGGCTATTGAGCACTCAACATAGGGCACAGACCAGAATTCTGATGAGTTTCTTAAGGGACACAGGGGTTTATAATAGAGTGTGAAGAGTCATAGGAGTATTGAGGAAGGTTATAACTATTATTATTATTCCTTTTTTGTTATTATTATTATTATTACTAGTAGTAGTAGTAGTAGTAATATAATTATAATAGAGTAGAATAATGGTGAAGTGTGTGGATGTATATGATTGGGGAGTAGAAGGGAATGGGGTAAATTAATATATGAACATGTTTTCTGATACACAATCCGGAAGCAGAGGGTGGCGGTTATGCACCAATTATGCTGGATGCCAACCGCCGTTAAACATTAAAAAGAAGAAGAAGAAGAAGTTTCCGGTTCCCTCTTTACATTTGACGCTAAACCTCGCGAGATCGTTGGGTATGGCGCGAAACTTAAAAGCGACAAACATTTCCCTCAACATTTCTGGTTGTTACTATATATCGTTTTTGACATCTTCACCATGGAGAAAAAGGTTTTCCGATACCAAAAGCTAATGCGACCTAGATCAGAACATTGTTGTGTGCCGTTGTGCTGGCAAGATACAACTCTACAGTTAGTTTCCATTCATTTCCAGTGGAAGAGGATCTCAGAAAAAAGTGGCTCGTTCAGATCAGGAGAGATGACTTCCAAGTCAACAAATACACAAAGGTGTGTAGCGTTCATTTCAGATCTGATGACTTTATGCTCGTCTGAAACGTCTGAAACGTCTGAATAAAGGTGTTTTCCCTACACTGTTTGAGTGGAACCACTACCAGGAGCAGCCGCCGAGGTTGAGTGTTTGGGAACGTCGAGAGAGACCGCTGACCCCTGATCCTGACTCAGACGCAGAACAGGAAGATATGGACTTCGATGTGGCTGGACATGATTATTGTTCAGTTCCCGAAGCTGCAGCCGTGGACATGGTTCTACATGAAAACGAGGAGTTAAAAAGAGAGATAGAAGATGTACGGAAGCAGTTGGAGCAAACAAAGATGATGCACCGCTTTGGTCTCAGTAGATTTGCTGGGTCCGATGAGGACATTCGCTTTTATACAAGGTAAGATTGTATTGCCTGTGGTAAACATTTGTAATAGTATTGCCACTGTCCTGAAAACACTGGTCCACATTTCTGATAAATATTATTGGAGTTGTATACGATAGCTACACGTAGCCTAGGCAGCCTAAAAGTAGTCTACACTGACAAAATAATAACAACAGCATAATTATAAGTATGAACACCAGCTGTTGTCTTCAACAGCAACCAGAGTTAGTTTAATTATACATAGCAAATTTCATAATTGTCATGTCTCAATATTGCAAGATTGTTGATTCAGTTACTTGTAGTTCAGCATTCCTATTTCCTAAACTTTAAACGTACTACAAAGCCATGTATAAGTATTTTATGCCATGTGAGAACCAATGCACGTTTTTTTTTATTTTTCTTGACAGATTTGCAACATACAACCACCTGATGGCCTTCTGGGAACTGATTGAACCGGCAACTCACAGGATGATTCGTGTCACCAACTCCAAAGTCTTTAAGGAGCCTGGAAACACTGAAAAAAACTCATCGGTTTCAAGAACATCAGACCACTGTAAGCTGCATCATAAGAACCTGGGCCAACTTTCTGTACTTTGTCCTGGGGTCAGTGTGCATTTGGATGCCAAAAGAGAAAGTACGAGCCCATCTGCCAGAAGATTTCCATCAATTTCGAGACACACAGGTTATCCTGGATTGCACAGAGATCCGCTGCCAAACACCTTCCTCTTTGCTACTACAAAGTGAGGTCTTTTCAAATTACAAGTCTCACTGCACCTTCAAAGCTTTAGTAGGAATGGCACCTGATGGTGCAATTACATTTGTTTCTGCACTGTATGCAGCGTCTATTAGTGAGCGGGAGCTGTTCAAACAGTCAGGGATCATTAACCTTCTTACCCCTGACATGGCCATCATGGTGGACAAGGGCTTCTTAATTGATAGCCTGGTGCCATGTAAAATCCACCGGCCTGTTTTCCTGACCAATGGAAAACAAATGTCAGCTGATGAAGTGACACACACTCAAGTCTGTGGCTAGGTCAGGGTACATGTTGAACGTCTTATCCGTCGTGTTAAAGAGCATAAGTTGTTTGACACAATCATTCCCTTGTCAATTTCTGGTAGCATAAACCAACTGTTCACAGTGGCATGTTTGCTTGTGAACTACCAATGTGGACCACTTGTCAAGGCATGGAGCCACTGAGTCTAAAAACTTGATGATGTGCTAGGGTTTGTATAAATATTGTACATATTATTTTGTAAATACTATGGATTTCACACTCTGTTCTGTATTAATACCTCTGATCAACAGACAAAACTCCTTATACATATTTTATTATAATAACACAAAAAAAACAATAAGAACCTAAAGATATAGCATATACATGTGTAATGTAATATAATAGATAGGTATATATTGTATATAATGTGTGTGTGTGTGTGTGTGTGTGTATATATATATATATATATATATATATATATATATATATATACATAATGCTGTATAAAGATAATGTGTGTATATATATATATATATATATACATACTGTAATAAAATAGATAGGTGTATATATACTGTATGAATATAGTGTGTATGTAAATATTGTTTCGTGTAAATGACTATGAATAATACAATAAATATAATGCTGTATAAAGATATGTATATATATATACATGTATATGTAATATAATAGATATAGATAGGTATATGTATTATATTGTATATCTCGTATAAATGTAGTGTATGTGTGTGTGTGTATATATATATATATATATATATATATATATATATATATATATATATATATATATATATAAATAAATATATATATATATATATATATATATATATATATATATATATATATATATATATATATATATATATTATTTGCATAAGATACAATAAACCATAAATAATACTGTACAATAATTTCAGTGTAATTGAATGGACCACCAGTGGTATGTGGCCACACTCACACTTAGACAGTCATTATATCTGAAATGACTTAAACACACAAACACTTCTGTAGGTAGTGGTAAAAAAAAAAAAAGAGAAGATCTCCTTGGTCTCTAATGATACACATTACATCTAAATTTTTGTGTATGTGCTCAACAAGCATGTCCTCCTGCGCACATACCACAAAATCGCACCACTCCAAACCTGTCAGGAGGATCTGACCTTGTACTTGTCAATAGTACTTGGGCTGCCTCCTAAGCTGCAAAGAGCCATCAGACATTTTCAGGTAAGGACAGTCAACGTAACTCTTGATGTTGGGGCATTTAATTTCCAGCAGGCCAAATGGTGGGTTTTCAGAAGGATCAAACACTACTCCATCGGGGGAGCATCCCAGCCATGGAGCATCAGGGTGTATAATGAACCCGCAGGGTGAATAGTTGACATTTTTTAAACTGCAGTACTCTGTCATGGCAACTGGCTTCATATCGATTCCTCTCCTCATGTCCTTCATCATGACAGTCCCCCTCAGAATTCTGTGTGCCAGATTTTCAGCTGATGTATGACAGCGAACATGGCATGCCTCGTGAAAGCGTGTAGATGTAACTCGCATCTTTCTCAGTCGATGCCATTCCTGGCATGAGCTCTGCTCCTGTGTTGCAGCTTCAATCCTGTGGGCCATGTGGAATGACACCTGTAGCGATTTCATATATACATGTTCCTCCTCTGATAACACATTGGCACATGTGGTTGGCTCAAGCCTATAGCATTGGATGGGAAGGGAAGGTTGGGCAGGGGCTTCTGGGATGTTGTTGATTTCCCGCATTTCTGGTGGTTTTTGCTGAAATGAGAGCACACTCCCGGCCTGGACAGCCCCAAAAGCTGACTGAACTAATGGGACTTCCGCTGACCTGGCCATGGTGGTCACCAGAGGTGCAAGCAAAGGGGGAAAGTCCCTTTATACTTCTTCCACTCTCAACGCCTTGTGGTGACATCCCAAAGAAATTCAAAATCACTCTCACGGACCTTTTCCTGGACTGTGCCCAGCTGGTGGAATGACCTCCCAATCTCAATTCGTACAGCTGAGTCTTTACTCATTTTCAAGAAACATCTGAAGACTCATCTTTTTCGCCTGCACTTAACCTACTAACACCAGTACTTTTCCTTTTCTTGTCTTTTTCATTTAATAAAAAAAAAAAAAAAAAAATTATATACACCTGGCTATGCGTTCTATACTAGACTAACTGAGACTTGTCATGGCACTTGTATTCTGTTGTTGTTCTCTTGTTGACCTGACTGCTTCTATTGTTCTCATTTGTAAGTCGCTTTGGATAAAAGCGTCTGCTAAATGATTGAATGTAAATGTAAATGTATTTACAAAAAGTGTTTTCGTAGAAAGGGATCTGAGACTATTTGCCATATTTCTAGAGAGAAGAGCAGCTCCACCCCGGCAGGGATGAAGACCATCTCTTTTAAACAGGTCAGGTCTGACCCAAAAGCTCGTCCAATTGTCTATGAAACCTATGTTATGCTGTGGGCACCACTTAGACATCCAGCCATTGAGTGATGACAATCTGCTATGCACCTAATCACCACGGCAAGCAGGGAGGGGACCAGAGCATATTACAGTGTCTGACATCGTGCTTGCAAGTTCATAGTACTGAGACTGCTCTCCTTAGAGTTACAAATGATCTGCTCTTATCATCTGATCGTGGGTGTATCTCTCTATTAGTTTTATTGGATCTTAGTGCTGCGTTTGACACAATTAACCACAGCATTCTTTTGCATAGACTTGAACACTTTGTTGGCATCAGTGGAAGTGCATTAGCATGGTTTAAATCGTACTTATATGACCGCCATCAGTTCGTAGAAGTGAATGAAGATGTATCATATCGATCACAAGTGCAGTATGGAGTACCTCAAGGCTCAGTACTAGGGCCGCTACTCTTCACGCTTTATATGTTACCCTTGGGAGATTTCATCAGGAAACATGGTGTTAGCTTTCACTGTTATGCTGATGATACTCAGCTCTATATTTCTTCGCGGCCCAGTGAAACACACCAATTTGAAAAACTAATGCAATGCATAGTCGATATAAAAAATTGGATGACGAGTAATTTCTTACTGCTAAATTCAGAAAAAAACAGAGGTGTTAATTATAGGACCTAAAAACTCTGCTTGTAATAACCTAGAACACTGTCTAAGACTTGATGGTTGCTCTGTCAAGCCAAGAAAGCCACGTTTCTAGCATTTGTAAAACTGCATTTTTCCATCTCAAAAATATATCTAAATTACGGCCTATGCTCTCAATGTCAAATGCAGAAAGGTTAATCCATGCATTTATGACCTCAAGGTTAGATTATTGTAATGCTTTATTGGGTGGTTGTTTTGCACGCTTAGTAAACAAACTACAGCTAGTCCAAAATGCAGCAGCAAGAGTTCTTACTAGAACCAGGAAATATGACCATATTAGCCCCGTCCTGTCATCGCTGCACTGGCTCCCTATCAAACATCATATAGATTTTAAAATATTGCTTATTACTTATAAAGCCCTGAATGGTTTAGCACCTCAGTATTTGAATGAGCTCCTTTTACATTATACTCCTCTACGTCCGCTAAGTCTCAAAACTCAGACAATTTGATAATACCTAAAATATCAAAATCAACTGCGGGCGGCAGGTCTTTTTCCTATTTGGCGCCTAAACTCTGGAATAACCTACCTAACATTGTTCGGGAGGCAGACACACTCTTGCAGTTTAAATCTAGATTAAAGAGCCATCTCTTTAACCTGGCATACACATAACATACTAATATGCTTTTAATATCCAAATCCGTTAAAGGATTTTAGGCTGCATTAATTAGGTAAACCGGAACCGGAAACACTTAACATAACATGTACCTTCTACATCATTAGAAGAATGGTATCTACGCTAATATTTGTCTGTTTCTCTCTTATTCCGAGGTCACCGTGGCCACCAGATCCAGTCTGTATTCAGACCAGAGGGTCACTGCAGTCACCCAGATCCAGTTCGTGTCCAGACATGATGGTGGATCAGCACCTAGAAAGGACCTCTACTGCCCTGAAAGACAGTGGAGACCAGGACAACTAGAGCCCCAGATACAGATCCCCTGTAAATACCTTGTCTCAGATGACCACCAGGACAAGACCACAGGAAACAGATGATTCTTCTGCACAATCTGACTTTGCCTGCAGCCTGGAATTTAACTACTGGTTTCGTCTGGTCAGAGGAGAACTGGCCCCCCAACTGAGCCTGGTTTCTCCCAAGGTTTTTTTCTCCATTCTGTCACCAATGGAGTTTCGGTTCCTTGCCGCTGTCGCCTCTGGCTTGCTTAGTTGGGGTCACTTCATCTACAGCGATATTATTGACTTGATTGCAAATAAATGCACAGACACTACTTAAACTGAACAGAGATGACATAACTGAATTCAATGATGATCTGCCTTTAACTATCATTTTGCATTATTGACACACTGTTTTCCAAATGAATGTTGTTCATTGCTTTGACGCAATGTATTTTGTTTAAAGCACTATATAAATAAAGGTGATTGATACTTTCAATTCATGTGGCTTTTCATTTTTCCTCATGGATCTATGACAGACTGCCCTCACGCTGACCTCTCCTGTCACCTTGTTTTTCATTGACACTGTTACGGAAAAAGATGAACATACATTTCTAAACTGGATTACACTCGTTCTTACACTGTGCTAGTTTTTCTGTTTTAATATGGTAGAGTATTGTGAAAGAATATAGCTAACGTTAACAAGTTCAGTCACGTCAGTTTCTAGATTACAATGCAGTAAGATAACTTTAGCTACTTACCCTCATAGTTGTCGATATAGCTGCCGATATACATTTTAAATCCCTTTTCCCGCTTGCTGTTGGGAGCGGCACATGATGTTTTTACAAAATGGTCTATGTCATTTACTGTGAGACGAGGTAAATCCTGAAGACAGCGACTATAAAAGAGAGCCATATCTGTCCGTGTATAAACAGGAAGTAGAACCGGAAGTTGGTAGCCTAGTACACGCGAACCCGGAACTGTGTTGTGCATAGAGCCTATTCCTTTTAAATAAAGTCCGGAATATAATTCCATACCCTAAAGGTCACCGATAAACAAGAAGCAATAGAAGAAGAAAAACTCGCTGCAAAACAGCGGAGAGCGATATCTGTGTGTCAAAAACAGTTTCCTAGTAGTGGAATCAGAGTCAAGAGCTGAACATTTAATTTGATGACACTGAAAAGAAACAGATCGTGTAGACACATCAAGGATATTAGACTATGAACTAATAATTTTAATTCGTCATCAGTCCAAATCAGAAACTACGTTAAAATGTGTAGAGATATTGATCGTCAAGGTTATGTGTCATCTTTTTTTTTACTATTATAATCACCAAATGTAGTAAGATGAAAATTAGACTTTCTAGCACTGATTGCAAATGTAAGACTGCTTAATTCTGGCTTTAGAATCAGGCAGTGGATTCATAATGGTGTTAGGGCAGTAGTGCGGAGAGAAAGTGGATAAAACCAGTTGGCTTTGACACCTGTGTGAAGACTTACAACAGTCTGAGCAAGCAGAAAGAACCTCTGGTTTTGGCACAAGAAAGAATTGCTAACTGGTGAGGCACGTAATGTTAGTGGTCCACAACGTCAGTTGAGGCTTTCTTGCATGTAAAATTAGGAGTTTCTTTCTTTAACAAGTATTTCGGTCTCTTTCAGGTATAACTGTGGACCCACTGTTTATGATCATGCCCATCTCGGTCATGCTTGGTGAGTTTCTTTGCTTGATAAAGTGCTTAACACTCAAACACAACTATTTAAAAAGATTCAAACATTCACTGATGCTCCAGAAGGAAACAAGATGCATTAAAGCTGCAGTAGGTAACTTTCATAAAATTTTTTTTTTTTTTTTTTACATATTTGTTAAACCTGTCATTATACAGTAGAATATGAGACGGATAATCTGTGAAAAAAATCAAGCTCCTCTGGCTCCTCCCAGTGGTCCTATTGCCATTTGCACCGCTCCCGGTTAAGAAACAACCAATCAGAGCTGCGGTCCATAACTTTTTTTTGTGTTCAAGATTTACAAAATGTATATAATAAGCGTGTACACCATGAATCCATTTTCCAAACCATGTTTTCAGCCTGTCCTGAATCACTAGAGTACACCTATAATAAGTGTTTATATTCGGACTATTTTAGATTGCTTCAGCGGAGTAACCCAGTACCTTTGCGATTCTTCATAGACATAAACAGAGAGAAGTAGTTCCGGCTACAATGTTCTTCCGCAAGACGCAAGCAGTTTTGTTTATTAACCGCTAGAGCGTCAAAAGTTACCGACTGCAGCTTTAAGAGCTGGGGGTGAAAACTTTTGAACAAGATGAAGATGGCCAAATTTGTCTTATTTTGTTGAAATATAATTTTTTTCAATTTAGTTCTGCCCTTCGTAAGCAACAGAAGATACTTGTATGTTTCCCGGTACACAAATTAAGTACAATTTACCTTGATCTTCAAATTCCAAAAGTTTTCACCCCCAGCTCCTAATGCATCTTGTTTCCTTCTGGAGCATCAGTGAATGTTTGAATCTTTTTAAATAGTTGTGTTTGAGTCCCTCAAATGTCCTCAGGTCCTTCAGAACAAACAAGGGACTCATGCACAACCATCACAAAACAGAAAGACAGTCGAGGATCATCAGGTAACAGAACACAGTACTAAGAACCAAGGGATCCCAAACTTTTGAGGGGGTTATTTTAATAATTTCAGCTATTTTTTTCTCTTGTGGACTAAATGTTAATATCTTTTATGTACAATATCTTACTCAGGACAGTACTAAATAAAAAATAACATGCATTTAGTATGATCTCTCTTATTTTTTGAAAATTACTCATATTTTCACAGATTCTGCAAGGGGTGCCCAAACTTTCGAGCCCCACTGTATATGTGCTGTGTCATGCCAAGGAGTATGTATCAGTAGGGTTGCAAGTGTTATTCACAGCTATAGTGTGAATAGAAAAGGGGCTATATACAATTATAGGATCACACCTTAGAGTAAATATGTTAATAATTATTAAGCATTTAACTGTGTGAACGTAACCTAGAAGAGCTTATGATGAAAATGCCTTTGTCTGCATGTCCTTTTTGTCTCCACCATCTTTGTTTGGTCAAGGTTGTCTGCTACACAGTCTAGTGTTCGGAAGGCACTAGCTGATGATTTTGACACCCCAAAAGCTGTGGATGCCATTATGAGCCTCATTCACAATGGCAACTGTCAGCTTTAGCCTGTTACTAAGGTAGCATCATAGGGTAAGTCACTGAGGCCTCACATTCTTGTCATTATACAAAACTGTACATCTTAAATTTTACATCTTTAATTAGATATTTTATGTTTATATTTAGACTTAATAGTCAGATAAAAAAAAAAAAAAAAGGTATTTTTGTTTTTGAAGGTTAATTGCCCGAGGTGTCCTGCTGTATTTGGAGCCATGCTGTCCTTTGTCAGGGAAATCATGGGTGTTTTTGGAATTGATCTATTGGACAGAAAGGTGAGGCATCAAACAATACAACTAATGTATGTATATTAATGTTAATGTTAAAATACTTTACCTAATCATAGTGTAATTTAATTTTCAGTAATGACTGAACAGTGGTGTGCGAAGAAAATACTCATGAAAACCATTTTGAAATGCTTATTAGCACTTTCAACTCTGTGGCATAGGAATTTCACAAAACAGCTTTAAGGATGGATGAATAGATTGACGGAACGAAATGAATGAAACCATTTATATTCAAATACATATAAATTAAAATCTCATTATTTCGTATAATACCTGAATATATATATATATATATATATATATATATATATATATATATATATATATATATATATATATATATATATATATATATATATATATATATCCTTTCCTTCTGAACAACATCATTGCATTTTGGAACCGTCGTTATACTAACTCTCATGTGTTGATTGAAATCTGTAATATGTTCTTATATATTTTACTACTTACATGACCATGCAGAACAATTGTCAGACTCCTGTGAGTTGCTTTTAAACACTAACCATTTTTAACTGTTGGCAATAGATATTGGTGATTTCAAGGTACTTTGGTGTTCAATAATAATTTCTGTAATGGTCTGATATAAGATATTGTGAGGAGCACTTCCAGAAGAATCAGCGTCGCCCTGGAAACCCAAAGCAAAACACCTGCACGTCCTTGTCACCGGCTGATCGGTCACAGCTGCTCCCCATCAGCCAGCACATTTAAAAGGAGCACGTTACACTCAGAAGAGGTTCTTGAACTGAATACAACGCTGGCCTAATCCCTCTCTCTTCACTTTGCACGTACCTTTTGTCGAGTGATTCTTCACCCCGTGACAGTGGTGGAGAATGCGGGCAGTACAGTGAGGAATCACTGACAAGATCACCGCCCCAACTCCTAATTTTTTTCCTTTTTTTCCTGTTTCTGTCACCAGCACCACGGAAGGCGGCACGCACGTCCCCACGATGGAGGACATCTTACAACGCCTCGCTGAAGTTAGCATCCGCCAGCAGCAAATAGCGGAACACCTCGCCACTTGCCTGGGCAGGACGGAGGATGAACTCGCCGCCGTCCGGGCAGCCGCGGCCCAGCGTGTTACGCTACCTGAGCCTCGGGCACAAGCCACCCATCTGTTACCTAAGATGACAGCCGATGACGAAGTGGAAGCCTTCCTTCAGGTATTCGAAAACACTGCCCACCGAGAGGGATGGCCAGAGGACGAGTGGGCACGTGCGCTGGCACCCCTCCTCACCGGTGAAGCGCAGAGGGCTTACTTCTCGCTCCCCCTGATGAGTGCCGACAGTTATGTCGAAGTTAAGCGAGAGATTCTGGCGAGGGTGTGCCTCTCCCCTGTAAGTGCTGCCCAGCAGTTCCACGAGTGGGAATACAAGCCCCGGGTGCCAGCCCGTGCCCAGGCAGCCGAACTCAGCCGCATCGCCCAGCAATGGCTGTTGGAAGGAAACCCCACACCACACAGGTAGCGGAACAAGTGGTGGTCGATCGCCTCCTGCGCGCACTACCTCGCGCCCACCGACAGGCCGTCATCATGAGGAACCCACGTGACATCCGGGAACTAGTGGAGGTGATCAAGCTGCAGATGCTGTCCATCCCAGTGGCACCCCCCCCCCCGGAGCAACGCCTGCTCGAAGGCACCGCGCAACCAGTCAGCAGGCCGACAGTTTCCCCACCGTGAAATGAGCCCATGCCAAGTGCCAAACCACCGTCGCCTCCGCGAGCCTGGCTGGCAGGCTGCATCCTTCACCAACGGGTGCCGGCGGGAGCCCCCGAAGCAGACGTGAAGGTGGATGGAAGACGGTTCCGGGCCCTGTTGGACTCAGGCAGTGCGATCACCCTCATCCAGTCACGGCTGTGCGCCCCTCGAAGCGGCCGGAAAAACTTCCTTCCGATTACCTGTGTGCACGGAGACAATCGCCAAGTACCGGCCCGTGAGATGGTCATTTCGTCCCCCCAAGGCACCTGGCCAATGGATGTAGGCCTGGTGAAGGACCTGCCGGTGTCCATACTGCTTGGAAGGGATTGGCCCGGCTTCGAAAAGCTGCTGTCCGCCGCTACTCAGCCTGCCAGCCCCAAGGGGAACCGTCGAAGACCGAGGCGGCCGCCTGGACCCCGCCGCCGACCGGCCCTGCTCGTCTCCAACAGTGGGAGAGAAGGTGAGGCCCCCTCCCAATCTACTAATCTGTTTTATGATGTCTACCAACAGGCCGCTGGAGGGGGTTCTTTCGCCAAGGAACAGCGGGAGGACGACGGACTCAAGCACTGTTGGAGCCAGGTGCGAGTCGTGGATGGAGAGGACATCCTCCCCCGGCCCCACCCTCTCCCACATTTTGTTGTAGAGAATGGCCTACAACAAAAGGGAGGAGAAAAAGTTACTACTATGGACCGAGACCATTCTAGAGCTGGCCCATTCCCACCCCATGGCAGGACACCTTGCAGCAGCCAATACTGCTCAACGCATCCGTGACCGCTTCCATTGGCCGGGCCTGGACGCCGAGGTAAAGCGATTTTGCCAAGCCTGCCCGACCTGTCACGCCACGTCGCCCAGGACTCCTCCCCCCAGCCCGCTTATCCCACTGCCTATCATCGAGGTGCCCTTTGAGCGGATTGGAATGGACATAGTGGGGCCGTTGCCGAAGTCTGCCCATGGGCATGAACACATCCTGGTCATCGTCGACTATGCCACCCGGTACCCAGAAGCAGTCCCCCTGCCGAAGGCCACCGCAAAGTCCATCGCCCAGGAGCTGTTTCTGCTGGCCAGCCGAGTCGGCCTCCCCTCGGAGATCCTGACTGACCAGGGAACCCCCTTCATGTCCCGGCTAATGGCTGACCTCTGCCGGCTGCTGCGGGTGAAGCAGTTGAGGACCACTGTTTATCACCCCCAAACTGATGGCCTCATAGAGAGATTTAACCAGACCCTCAAGCAAATGCTCAGGCGTGTGGCGGCGGAGGACAAGCGGGATTGGGACCTCATGATCCCCTACGTGCTCTTTGGGATCCGCGAAGTTCCCCAGGCCTCAACTGGCTTCACCCCCTTCGAGCTCCTGTTTGGCCGTCAACCCCGGGGCCTCTTGGACGTGGCCCGGGAAGCGTGGAAAGTCCGGGAACACCTCACCAGGGCCCAACAGGCGCAGCAACGTCATTACGACCAGGCAGCCCAACCATGGGAGTTCCAACCGGGAGACCGCGTCATGGTCCTGGTCCCCAGCTCTGCCTGCTAATTTCTGGCCTCCTGGAAGGGACCCTACTCGGTCGTGGAGAGGATTGGACCGGTCACTTACCATCTGAGACAGCCGGGACGACGGGAGGCGGAGCAACTCTACCACATCAACCTCCTAAGGAAATGGGTGGGGACTCGGGACCAAGTAGCTGCCCTGAGCCTCACCGAGCCCGTGGTTGTCGATGTCAACCCCCACCTTTCGGCTGCCCAGAAGACGGAGCTGCAGCACCTGGTCAGTCAGTTCCAGGATGTGTTCTCCTCTCAGCCCGGGCAGACCAACATGCTTCAACACCATATCCGGACGCCCCCAGGAGTCATCGTTAGGCAACGGCCCTACCGAGTCCTGGAGGCTCGTCAGAAGGCTATTGAGGAAGAGGTCCAACAGATGCTAAAGTTGGGGGTAATAGAACCATCCCGGATTCCGTGGTCCAGCCCCATTGTGATGGTCCCAAAGCCGGATGGCACCCTCCGCTTTTGTAACGACTTCCGCCGCCTAAACGAAGTCTCCGAGTTCGCCGGGTACCCCATGCCTCGGGTGGACGAACTTCTGGACCGGCTAGGAAGAGCCCGGTATATCAGCACCCTAGACCTCACCAAGGGCTATTGGCAGGTACCGCTCTCCAAGGCCGCCAAGCCGAAAACCGCCTTCTCCACCCCCAGTGGCCACTGGCAGTACCGGACCCTTCCCTTCGGCTTGCATGGGGGCCCCGCGACATTCCAGCTGATGATGGACATCCTCCTGCCGCCTCACCAAGCTTACGCGGCCGCCTACCTGGATGAGGCGTGGGACGAACATCTGGATCATCTGCGGAGGGTGCTTTCGGGGCTCCGGCGGGCTGGACTTACCGCCAACCCCCGCAAATGCCACCTAGCCCTCTCTGAGGCCAAGTACCTGGGCTACCAAGTCGGCCGAGGACTCATCCGGCCGCAAGACAAGAAAATTGAGGCCATCCATGCCGCACCAAGACCCGAGACAAAGACCCAGGTATGAGCCTTCTTAGGGGTGGCGGGTTATTACTGTTGTTTTATCCCCAACTTCTCCTCTTTAGCCACCCCCCTGACAGACCTGACCAGGAAGGGGCAGCCGGAGAAAGTATGCTGGATGTGACGAGCGCTCCCAGAGGAATCAGCGTCACCCTGGAACCCATCAAAACACCTGCACGTCCTCGTCACCGGCTGATCGGTCACAGCTGCTCCCCAGCAGCCAGCACATTTAAAAGGAGCACATGTTACACTCAGAAGAGGTTCTTGAACCGAATGCAATGCTGGCCTAATCCCTCTCTCTTCGCTTTGCAGAAAGCAGTGAGTGACCGACAGCCCAGCCACTTTGGAGCACGTTTGGACACCCACTTTCACCTTAACTGGCACAGAAGAGCACACGGGAAGCACCGGCCACCAGATAGTGGAGCAGCACCTTTCACCAGGCATCACTGTGACAATAAATCCACCCTCCGGGGCTTTTGATTTCACGTACCTTTTGTCGAGTGATTCTTCACCCCGTGACAATATACATCAGGGTCGGAAATGAATGGGCACTTAAAAATGGCACCAAGGTTTAATGTTTTCATTTTGATATGGTCTTATAATTTTTGCCCACATATTGAAAGTATATGCAAACAAAATGTTCTTTAAAAAGTACATACTGTAAGTCATAAAAGTAATGGAATCGAGTCAAGGCTTATGGAATGACACAATCACTTTATATGTTGAACAGATTTTGAAGGGGACATAACACACAGTTTCTGCCAATCTCATGTTAATCTTGAGTACCTATAGAGTAGTATTGCATCCTTCATATTTCCGAAGAGTCTTTAGTTGGTCAAATTTATAAAAGTCTGATATATCTTTACGCTTCTCTCCAAAAACAGTCAAGCTCCTGGTGTTATTCCATGGGGAAAGACGAAAAAAAAAAAAACTAATCCCTGCATGATTTTAGTAATGTGATACATGTGAAAAAGAAAGATAAACGTTGGGAAATAGGCATATTTTATTTAAGAAATTACTGTATGACATCAACATGCATTTTTTTCATTCTTACAGGTCAATTTCAATAAATTAGAATGTCGAGGAAAAACTTATTTATTTCAGTAATTCAACTCAAGTTGTGAAACTCGTACTAAATAAATTCAATGCACACAGACTGAAGTTTAAGTCTTGGTTCTTTTAATTGTAATGATTTTAGCTCACATTTAACAAAAACCCACAAATTCCCTATCTCAACAAATTATAATATTTCATAAACAAATAGTTTATATTTGTTTATAATATTAAAATATAAGTGCTCAAAGATTTCTTGGCAAACGGTTGCAGTGACTTTGGTTTTCAAAAAACACAATGGACCAACACCAGCAGATGACATTGCACCCCAAATCATCACAGACTGTGGAAACTTAACACTGGACTTAAATTAACTTGGGCTATGAGCTTCTCCACCCTTCATCCAGACTCTAGGACCTTGGTTTCCAAATTAAATACAAAACTTGCTCTCATCTGAAAAAAGGACTTTGGACCAATGGCAACAGTCCATTTCTTCTTCTCCTTAGCACAGGTAAGATGCCTCTGACATTGTCTGTGGTACAGGAGTGGCTTAACAAGAGGAATACGACAACTGTAGCCAAATTCCGTGACACATCTGTGTGTGGTGGCTCATGATGCCTTAACCCTAGTCTCAGTCCATTCCTTGTAAAGTTCACTCAAATTCTTAAATTGATTTTGCTTGACAATCCTCATAAGGCTGTGGTTCTCTCAGTTGGTTGTGCATCTTTTTCTTCCACACTTTTTCGTTCCACTCAACTGTCTTTTAATGAATGGATACAGCACTCTGTGAACAGCTAGCTTATTGGCAATTAATTTTTGTGACTCTTTGTGAAGAGTGTCAACGATTGTCAGAAACCATTTTGAAGGCTCAGGAATCCTTTGCAGGTGTTTTGAGTTGATTAGCTGATTGGCATGTCATCATATTCTAAATTGTTGAGATCGTGAATTTGTGGGTTTTTGTTAAATGTGAGCCAAAGTCATCACAATTAAAAGAACCAAAGACTTAAATTGCTTTAGTCTGTGTGCACTGAATTTATCTAATACATGAGTTTTACAGTTTGAGTTGAATTACTGAAATATGGAAATTTTCCTCAACATTCTAATTTATTGAGAAGCACCTGTAAAGTCACTGCCCCAAGAATGTCCAACTTCAAATAGTTTTTTAAGAACATTTCTTAACACAAATTTAGCTAATGTTTTCTGTTAATTTAAGCATAAACTAAGAAAAGTAAAACTAAACTTTGTGGCAATAATTAAGACCAAACGTTGCATGCTGGCAAAGTTGTTGTGGTGGGGCGGGGTGTGGTGTGGTGTGGTGTGGTGGAGGTGGGGCTTAGGTAGAAGATATTGTCAGATATCAGCGATATTTTTAAGGCTATTATTGATAAGATCATGCAGATTTGCTTTTCTTGTCTTTTTCTTGCAGGACCCTATACATTATCGTACTAAAATAGTTTTAATTATTTAAGTACCACAGTGTCTTCTCCATTGGCAACACACACGATTTGTGTCAATTTGCAAGGAATGTTGCAGGTAGTGGAGAGTGCAAGTGACTTGAATTTTATTTCTTTTTTTGTCTTCACCACCTGGCTACTGTTGTAAAATGTTGAGAGATTCAATCAAAAAGTAATTAACGTATTTTTCGGCTGGAGACGGTAATGTTTTCTATTGGTTCATTTCTCTTGGTTAATTTCTCTCGGTTCATGTCAAATTAATTTTGATAAATAAGTCGCACCTGACTATAAGTTGCAGGACCAGCCAAACTATGAAAAAAGTGCGACTTATAGTCCGGAAAATACGGTAATACAATAGAACAAAATCTAAGAATTCATGTCTGAAATTGCAAGTCTGCAGCCAGACCCTCTTGGACTTATTGATTCTAAATATGGGACACCATACTTGGCCACAAGTCACTTCACTTTTCACTTCATTAGACCTCCCCTTTAAAAATAAGTTTTTAATCACACATACACATTGATCAGTGCACATGCATGTAGCACATCCGATATGGTAAACAATATGTTAGTGTAAGACTAATCTCCAGCACAAGCAGGCGCGTTCTCTAGGCATTCACTAGGCAATCAAGCATTTTACGTAGGCTTGACTTACTCACTGCCATGATACAGCTTGGAAGAGCCAGGACAATTTTAAATTTAACTGCAATTGTGTTTGTCTGAAAGAGGAATGTCAGGTACGCCTAGAGTGCCCTGAGGTTGAGAAAATCTATTAAACTGAAGAGATAGTTTGGAGTTTGGAAATTTGCCGTTTTTATTGTTGAGTATTCTGTAATGTGTGTTAATTTCAAGCAGGCAATGACCAAAAAAATGTCTTCCTTGTAGCCATTTGGCATCATTTTTCTTGATAAAATAAATCACTGCAAAAACTATGTTCCTTAGGAAGTCCATGATTCCTCTGGAGTTTTAAATAATGTGGTAGAGGAGTTGGTGGATTTTCGAAGTAAGGTTTGTAAATTTGCTCTTTCTGTGGAAGATTAAGCTTCACAAAATCCCCAGACTGATTCTGAAATTCAGAAAAGGCATCTACAGCCAGACAGAGTGCCTTTGCTGAAGGTCTGTGATGCCGAAAGGAATAATCTAGCGCCCCTTGGAGTCCACATTAAGGTAAGGTAAAATAAAATTCATGGTTATTATTTAAGCACGGTACACTGTAAAAAAAAAGGCATAGTTAAAAAGTAATAAGAGTTCCTGAGTTTTCATGTGTTAAGTCACCAAACTATATTTATCTACCCACATAATGCACATTTTCCTCTTATAAGACCTTCTAAGAAAGCACATTGCAAGGCTCACTGTGGTTTCCGTTGCTAATTTTTGGTTTTAGTTTCAGGATAGAGGCACAAAATCCACATGGGAAATAACAGGAGGAAGAGAGACGAGGAAGAATGAACAACTTACTGAATCTGGTCCAAACTAGATCTAATAGAACAAAAGGTGTTTGTAGCATCTCAGTGGTGACTATTTTTTTCAAGTTTTTCTTCTCTTCAAATAATTCACAGTTTAACTGATGTAACACCACCAGTAATCATAACCACATCTTGCTTCTGATGATAATGATTGTAATTCTTAATGAAACAACTCTGTTCTTAGTTTAACCTATAATTAAATTCATTTTTGTTAATATTTGTCTCAGTAAAGGACATTAGGACAAGCTTAAGGACATTTCTCAATCACTCTGATACAGAAATGACTGAACTCAAGGATCGTCATTGACATTTTCACAGCGTTTTATGGTGTTTCTGGGAAGACTTGTCCTTTGATATTTGAAGACATTATGAAGAGACTACCCAAAGACCTTGGTCGTACATTTCCTCTTTAAATGGGGAAGGATAAAAATAAAGTATAAATAAAATAAAATGTCAGTATAAAGAAAGATAGAAAGACTGGTAAGTAGACATTGTTGTAATGTAATATTCATAAATAAAAAAATAAATAGGATGGGAACAACACATAAGATGCATTTTTTTTGACGACATATGCATTTTAAATCGGGACTTTTTTGCATTGTGCCATTGGTCTCGAGTTTCCCGTTTTCGTCATTGCTAGAAGTGAACTTTAAGTGTCGAGCAGAACACTGATTTCTTTTTAAAAGGACCGGCGTTATGTCCATGTTTAGCCACGAACAAGTCCATTTCAACCCACCGAAATAACCAAGAAGACCTGCTGATCTGCTCCTTAAAGTGTTTTTTCAATACGAGCCAAAACTAACTACTTCCAAAGGAACTTGGACGGCGCACGTTTTATATGAATTGCGGAGTGGGAAGTCTATTATTTTGAGATATTTGTTTCATCACTGAGTCTTGAACCTTAAACCCATGCCTGCTCCTGGGAAGATGAGAAAGCCCGATATTAAAATCGTAATCTTAGGAGACATGAATGTAGGGAAAACGTCCCTGCTACACAGGTACACAGAGAGAAGCTTTAAGGACACTTCAAGCACAATCGGCGGAGCGTTCTTCTTGAAGCAGTGGGGTCCCTACAACATCTCTATCTGGGATACAGCGGGTGAGATTGATGGATGTCAGTTCAAATGTTGCAATTTGGTAGTTTAGGCTAATACAACAACGGAGAGGCATAAGATGCAGAAACAAGCAGTTAAAAGTGCTGATGGAAAAGTTTAAAGCAATTGTTTCTAGAGAGACTACCAATATTGATAAATATTAATCGCTATAAACATTTACGGTTTCATATATATATATATATATATATATATATATATATATATATATATATATATAATATATATATATATATATAATTTCGTAATATAGTTCGTGATTTTTAGAACGTGATATTTAGATTGGTGCATGAGTTATCCACGTTATTTTGAAATCAAGTGATTTCAACATCAAGACTTGAACCCCCCCCCCCCCTTTTTTTTCTTTTTCGTTTCAAAAGCAGTAAGTGAAAGAAGGAAAGGAAAGGATTACTCTTGACATAGTGCCTCAGTGACTGCAGTTGTCTATTGTTCTTTGCAGGATTTTGCAATCTTGGTAGTTTCAGCAATAATGTGGAAATTTTGACCAGGAATTTTAGCAGTCATTGATAGGAAGCATTCGTGCACAATGTCTGGATTCAAGCAACAGATCCAAATGTGTCAAATGTTGCCTCAAACTTTTAAACTTGTTTTAAAAAGACGTAAAAGATTAAAGCAAAATTATATTTAGCCATTCTAGCTTTTATCTAAACAAGTCGTTAAGGGGAACACGTAATTGTAGCTGATAGTAATGACTTTACTTCATGTCAGAACTGCCGCTGTTTAGACACTGGCTGGATTGTCAGCTGTTGCTGTAGCGCACTGATTTTTGAGCTTATCACATATTGCACATTGAACACACATCTCATTTTAGCTCATAAGGAAAACAAACAACTTCTTTCTTTGAAACTAAAATTAATTTTAAAATGGTCATTAAATTTAGGTGTATTTTTAATTGTTATTAAATTAAGTTTAATTGAAAGCATACAATAATATGAAAAATTGTTGGTATTTAGCTATTTTATTTATATAGATGGAGTAATCTCTTCCACCACTTCAAATGGAATAATTGTACAGAATGTATTTATTAGAGTTTTTATTAGATGTACCCCACCCCCCACCAGAACCCCTCTTAAACCCCATGTATTACTACATGGTTGAAAAACGTATTAAAAATGTATTTACATTTTTTTTTTATCTGTCTCTTTGTTCAATTAGTCATATTGTTTGGAATTTGCTTCTTTATTCTTATTTTTGATAACAAAAATAAAATAAAGTATAACAAAAATAACTATATCAATAGAGTATATAGTGTTCCTGTGGCTCAACTGAAGAGCATTGCACTAGTAACGCAAAAGTTCCCAGAGAATGCACATACTGATAAACAAATAAAAGAATTTATAGCCTGAATGCACTTTTAGTTGCTTTGAATAAAAGCTTCTGCCAAATGTAACAAATATATTGTTACTATGAAACTTTCAAAAATGATATATAGTTTTATCATAATTTACACAAGAAAAAAATGGTTTTCTTTGTTCTGTGAAACACAAAAATTAAGCCTTAATATTACAATCATATTAAATTTTCACATTGCTCTTTTGCATAGAATAAAAGTGATCGGTCTTCTGAAGCTTAAGCCATGTGAGGAACAGAAATTTCACAGCTGAATGTGCACTCCCTCAAAAAATTCCACTGACTCTTATAAACATGTTCAGAAGAAATCATGACCTTGAGATGGGGTTGAAAAAGGAACATTATTTGATTTAAATCTTAGTATGCTAAATGAATAGACTGACCTCAGTGTTCTTACTTCATTAAAGAAATAGGTTACCCAAACATGAAAATGTTACCATTATTTACCTACTCGTATGTTGGTTGAAAGATACGCAGTCATTTATATATATATATATATATATATATATATATATATATATATATATATATATATATTTGATTGTTTTGCATGTCACACAAATAGGAACGTAACATATTCACAAATTGAACTGATCTGTTTTTTTTTTTTTTTTTTTTTTTTTTACTGACTCGTGATCCTGTCACAACAGTTCTCAAGTTGACAGGTCATTGGAGTACAAGATTACTAAATAACAATGAATAATATATATATATATATATATATATATATATATATATATATATATATATATATATATATATATATATGAAGAGTTCAGATGCAAAAACCTCTAAATGCCATCTGAAATTTTCATCTAAAATTAGGAATTTTTTCAGGCTCCTATATTTATGTCCAGTTATTTCACTTTAATAGCCCGGAAAAGGACCTGCACATTGCCATTAAAGTAAAATGACTCAACCTAAGCATAGGAGCTTATTAAAAATTCAAATTTTAGATGAAAATTTCAGATGGCACTTAGAGGTTTTTGCATCTGAACTCTTCATATATATATATATATATATATATATATATATATATATATATATATATATATATATATTCTCACAAAAATGTGATGCAGCAAATCAGCATATTAGAATATTTCTGGAGGACATTAAAGACTAAAGCAATGGTAGCTGAAATTCAGCTTTGCATCAAATGAATAAATTACATAAATAATAATAATAATAATAATAATAATAATAATAATAATAATAAAGAAAACAGTTATTTTAAATTATAAATAATTTTTCTATATTCTTGTTTTTATTTTATTTTTGACCAAATAATTTCAGCCTTGTTGAGCAGAGGAGACTTTGATCAAAAAAGTTCAAACTTGCGAAATTATGGCATTTTTTAAATATTTCTACATTTCTGTGCTTCTTATTTCATCAGGTCGTGAACAGTTCCATGGTCTTGGCTCCATGTATTGTCGTGGTGCTGCAGCGATCATTCTCACGTATGATGTCACAAACTGGCAGAGCTTTGTAGAGCTTGAAGATCGCTTCCTCCCTCTCTCTGACTCAGCCAATAACGACAGCATATTTGCCATTGTGGGCAACAAAGCAGACCTCACTGACCCTAAAGCCCATGTTATGACCCTAGAGGAAGTCAGAGCAGAAGAGGGTAGCGTGCTTCCCCTTCCATCCTTTCCCACAACTCCAGACTTTCCCTTGCACAAGCAGGTGAGTCTGGATGATGCCACAGCACTGTACAACCGCATAATTCACTATAAGGCACTAGAGGGCACCAGCCCACCAGCAGAAAAGATGTGCTTCGAGACAAGTGCTAAGACTGGATTTAATGTAGATGTTATGTTTGAGACACTCTTCGATATGGTGCTGCCATCTATCATTCAAAAACGCTCCCAAAATGAGTCACCGATATTGTATTTGGAAGACTATAACGAAAAGGGTATGAGGAGCAAATTGAGTTGTTGCACATGAAAATATTTGCTTAAGAGTATCTGGGGTCTTGAATATCCATTTATTTATGAACAGTTATTTGAGATGTTACAGAACTGTTTACTGTCACAGTAAATATTGTACATTGTCACAGTGAACATGTGCACATTGTTATCTCTGTTCTGATGGACATGTCAGTATGTGTTTCTTTGACATGGTCTTGTTTTTTACAAATACAGCAGAAAGAATTTGAACTTAAGTTAGTGTTTTGGCCCTCAAGTTACTCAATTGCTTCTGAACACTATAAACAGTTGAGCTTTTTACAAATGTATGTCAAAGATAAGAAATATACATTTAGACTACAGAGCATATATATATATTTATATTTTCTAAGAAAAAATATATATATAAAAAAAACGCTTTACACTGTATAGCATGCATAGTGTCCTGTAATTAAAAAAGTAACACAAGTTGTAGACTTGAACTCATTGACTTGTCAATAAAATTTGAGCTTCTGCAATTATGACACACAAAGACAATTGCAACTAGTTGTCAAATGCTTTATGTATTTTAATTAATTGGTATTTTTGTCCATATTGCAATGGAATGCTATTCAGTTGTGGTTTTGATCAGTATAAATCTCATTCATCATGAAAGGTGTTTTACTGAAGTGTATAATTGCTTCTGGAATCGAATTTCCACTGCTCTTTTTATTTTCAGCCAGAACATGTGAAGATAAGACAAAACGTTCAACCTTTTATCCTGACAGGGGGTGATCTTTGCTTTTGCTGAGAAAGCTGCACATACAGAAGGCAGTGTGCACAATGCAGAAAACAAACCTGTCAGCATTTCCTTTTGGCTTATATGAGAGAATAATGAATACAATATTAATAAGTTGTGTTGAGTGTCATATTCATATGTATTTCCATAAATGTAGCAGCGTGTTTAGGCACCTTGCAAACCATGCAACCCCCAGGACTGGCCCCCAAAACACTAAAAACATCTGAATAAATGTCTATACAGCCACAGTACATATGCAACTATCATATATTTAACCTTACATTTCCAAGGGAATTGTGGGATTGGGTTAAATCTATATTTTTAATAATAATGTTGATCCAGGATCAACAAAAGATGTTGATCCAGGTCAGGATCATGTCTTACTTGGCAAAATCATGGCGACCTCATCCGAATGTGTATGAAGGGGCTGTGAATACAGCCCCTTCATACACATTGTCAGTATGTGTTAAGTAAATCACAAATCGTGAACATAACTGTTCGAGGAAGGCTTAAGACAAAGCAGAATCCTCTGCCAGCTTGCCACTCCCACATCACAGTGAATGGGACTCACGTTAACGCCAATTACCATCACCGTCAGTGTTTTTTGTTTTCAGCAAATCCGTTTTTGGCTAATGAAAATAAAATATATTTTTAATGTCTTTTAAATTGGAATCAGGAGAAATTGAATATGACTAGAAATCCGGAAAAAGACTTTATGGGTCATTTAACGGTTTTGACTCATCCAGTCGATGACAAATTGTACAATCTCTTGTGACCACAAACATAATTATTGGCGGTGTCCTGAATGGAGTTAAGTCTTGCCAACAACTGTTGGCTACAGATCTATGAAGAACGTATAACAATCATGCTTCCCATCACCAAAGAAAGTGGCAAAAGAATCAGTAAGTTGCAAGTCAGCAATGATTCCATCCGGCTGGAAGCCATGCCACAAACCTAGGATATAAACACAGAGGATTTGTTCTAGGACTTGAGAATACTTCAACAGATAATTCCAAAGGGAAAAAATAAACTACACTTCATTTTCTGAAAAGGACTGAAGGAACCTTTCCCAACTGTGAAATTGCACTCAGGATCCTACTGACTATCACAGTAAATGGAATCGAGCGAGCAAAGCTTTTCGAAACTGAAACTAATTAAAAACTATTTGCGAACCTCCATGTAGCAGGATTGACTATGTGGGTTTGCACTTTGGTCAACTGAAAAGGATATTGCATCCAAGATTTTATTGCTTAGTTTGCGGCAAGGAAAGTGATTACCTTATCTGTTCATATGGTGAGTCGACCTGAGTTCAACTCCTATATGAATTATTGTTTTTAGTTAAATCTCTCTCTCTCTTTCTCTTTCTCTCTCTCTCTCTCTCTCTCTCTCTCTCTCTCTCTCTCTCTCTCTCTCTCTCTCTCTCTCTCTCTATATGTTTACATTTATAACACCCCAAGCAGAACTATATACATATAGCATGCTGCACCAAACATATTCATAATAATGTTAACAATAAACCAACTCCAAAATAAATTCTAAATGATTGAGGGCTTAAGGACGTTCCAATTCAGCTCAAGGGTTCTGCCAGAAGTGGGCACTCATGCTCAAAATAATGACTTATTTTCTCAAAGTAGTGAGAAACATTCTTGAAATAATGACTTATTTTCTCTAAATAATGACTTATTTTCTCTTAATAACAACTTATTTTCTCATAATGACTTATTTTCTCGCAATAATGAGAAACTTTCTCGAAATAATGATTTATTTTCTCGTAATAATGACTTATTTTCCAAAAAATAATGATTTGTTTTTCTCACAATGAGAAACTTTCTTGAAATATTGACTTATTTTCTCGAATTAATGACTTATTTTCTTGTAATAATGACTTAGTTCTTCATAATAATTACTTATTTTCTCGTAATAATTACTCAGTTTTCTTAATAATGAGAAACCTTCTCGAATACTGCCGGATTTTCTAGAAATAATGACTTATTTTCTCATAATGACTTATTTTCTTGTAATTATGACTAAATAATAATGACTTAAAAAAATAATAATAATTGACGCATGCAAGAGTGACAGAACACTAGCAACGTGTTGGTCAAAGCCATGCAGTAACAGTGCAAACAATGCTTGTTCTGTAATCTAAAGTGTATAATGCTATAATATGTCATTAAATAACTATTATAAATATAAATAAATTATCTGCATGTAATCTTTTGTCAATTTGTAGCATTTACCAAATTACTCTGCAAGACAATGATAGTTCATAGCTTCAGATATATTTCAGCAAAGAGCCGTTACACATACAAACTTGATGAACAGATGTTCATTTCGATGATTTGTTAGTTTTATTAGCTGTCACTTTCATGCATCACATGCATAAGACCACAATGTTTATTCAGTAGTCCAATCTTATCTTGCTAGCTCAAAGCATAGCTGTTCGTTACCATGTATCTTGCCCAGTTGGTAGATCAGCACCTAGATAGGACCTCTACATCCCTGAAAGACAGCAGAGACCAGGACAACAAGATGAGCCCCAGATACAGATCCCCTGTAAAGACCTTGTCTCAGAAGACCACCGGGACAAGACCACAGGAACCAGTTGAGTCCTCTGCACAATCTGACTTTTCTGCAGCCTGGAAGACTTGAATGCGAGTTGCTCGTACTGCACCTTATATACCCACAGACAGCGGTGTTGGACCTTGGGATGCAAATTCCGCAGACCAAGGTTATCAATGTACCATTGTCTCGTTTTGTTACCACTCGAAGATGATTGGGCTCTCAGGCGAGACCCCCATTCGTCAGTCAATTCTTACATAACGTTTCCGTTCCCTCCTTTAAGGAACGAGGGTTACGTACATAAACTAAATGTTTCCCTTTAAATTAATTTGTTTTTGGCTTGACGTTTATATAGACTAAATACTGTTAAATATAGATGGTTTGTTGTGGAGGGAAGTTTATAAAATAGCCTGTGTTCATAATGTTTATATTTTCCTGTATTTTAGCCTACATTGTTTTTGAATGTAATAATAAAATGCAACATATATTTTTTTCCTCTCAAAACACTTTATACAGGTAGGTTTTTTTTTATCCATGCAGTAAATTTTTTTTTGTTTAAAACATCTGGCCAAAATCTTGTCCCGTACGCCACTGTGTAGGAGGTCTATAATGGGAAATTGGTGTTTATTTATTTCTTCTCATTTAAAAAAGCTTTCTACGGGTCTGTAAAATTGAGAAATGTTGCAATGTCTTGGAGAAATTATCTTGTAGAAGTCTAGAAGAACAATTGCTCAGATCTGAGATATCAAAACTAAACATCAATTTATTTAACACAAAACTTATGTTAAAATAAAAACAAAACAAAACAAAACAAAAACACAGGTCATGAAAAATTAACAGCACGGCAAAGGACAAGGGGTAGCACAGCAAATTGTATTATTCAAACATAAAAAGCTATAAAGTTTTAAATATAAATATAAGCTAATACATTTAAAATGAATTAATTGCAACACTTCTATCAATAGAAGAAAATACAAGTATAAACTAGAAAGGTAAATAGGACTTCTCATTTGAATCCCTAAGAGCAACAAATGTAATGTGACAAAGGAGGCAACACATTGCATTATTAAGTGAAAATATCATATATATCATATATTAATGCATCAATGTCCAATAGGCCAATAAAGTAAACCATCATATTTAGATTTCTAACATACACAGATTTAATTTTAATTTTCTTTTTTTGTTGTTGATCTGAAATTTATTGGATTATGGATTAAACAGAAGATAATTTTATAATATGAAATGTAAATGTAGAGAAAAGAAGAAACTGTTTCCTTGTTTTACACATCTGACCCGTTTAACATCTGTGTGTTATGATCACTATGGAGTTGTCTTTATTAAATGTGATGTGATGATCCAGAGAAAGTAACACTAACGTCTAAAACCTGTAAGTAAAACACAGAAAGTGAAACAAATTTAAAACAAACTGTCAGAAAATGGAAAAAAAAGAGATGTGTAATCATCTCAAAATACATAATTTTAAGGGACATATGGGAATAACTACACTCTTGGTTAATAATAATAATAATACAATTATTATTATATGATTATGATGTTTTTTTTTTTCGTTTTTTTTTTTTGCACAAGATGAATAAAAGGATAGTTCACTAAAAAACTCTATGTATATTTACATGTAAACAAAAGCATACATCTGTTCCTTATTTTAAGTGCTCATGTCTCTTAAGATGCAGTATAATTAATATGGATTATGCTGGATGGACTTTTTAAAGCATTAATGTTTTAGAAGGACAGAAATCAGGTCAGGTCTTAAAATCATAGTCAAGCAGGTTTGGAAAACATGAGGGTTATTATTGACATAATATTCATGTTTGGATAAACTATCCCTGTAAAACTCTGACATGATCTTCTTTACAAAACTGATCAATAGCAATGAAAACCAACCAATTAAATCATGAGAATTTTAATCATCACTACTCACAGAAGTGTCTTCAGTTCATAATCCGTATCATCCTTCAGAGCAGAGAGCAACTTCATTTGTGACTTTCCAAGAAAGTTTCTAGTCAGATCCAGTTTTTGTAGGTGAGAGGGGTTTGATCTCAGAGCTGAAGCCAGAACAGCACAACCTTTATCTGTAACACTACAATCCATCAGCCTGTAGAGAACAATAATACTCTTCACTCTCAGCATATACAGCTCAGATAAGAAGAAACTTAACAATCAAATGAGAGATGATTAACGTACCCATTCTAAGGTGCAAATATGTTTCTGCATGAGTGTGAGGGTGTTAATATCATAAAAAGTAAGTAGTATTTAGTAAAGTATTTTATTTTTCTGTATCATGCCTGTGTGATATGAAAGCAGTTGTGATATGAAATATTCCAATCATCAAATCATGTTCATGCCTTGGACAAGAATCAATATAATTATGTCAGATACTTTGGGAAGAATCTAATGAAGATTAAGACAACATCCCCTTTAGTTATTTGATAGGACACTTTTTTGAGTATAGTTCTTTTTTTTTTTTTTTTTTCATTATTCACCATAAGAGGAAAATTGAGGAGGATTCTGACACATTTAGGCAATCTTACCACAGTGTTTCGAGTTTACAGTGAGGATCCCTCAGTCCATCACATAGCAGATCCACTCCTTTGTCTTGTAGTTTATTTTCAGACAAATTGAGATGTCTTAGGTGTGAGAGGTTTGATCTCAAAGCTGAAGCCAGAGCAGCACAAACTTTATATGTGATGCCACAATTAATCAACCTGTAGAGAACAATGACACTCTTCAGTCTCTCTATGCAGGATATAATAAGCCCAGATAAGCAGGAACTTCACAATCATAAAGAGATTAAACCAGTGCTACTCGCCAAGCTTGGCTCGCCAAGCTTCACTTTGTGGTTCACAAGAGAGTAAAATAATACGATGATATGATCATGCAGTTAATACAGATATTTCATAAAAACATTAAAAACAAAGCAGGGCTATAACATAACCCATAAAAAAAAAAAAAAAAAAAAATCACACCATGTCTACACCAGACGCGAGTGGCAAGATTCGACAAAAGACAACAGAACAATTAGTCTTCATCTTGAGAAAAAAATGCTTAATAGTCTTAGTCACATTTGAGTCTTTCATAGTTTTAGTCTACTTTTAGTCAACGAAAAGTCATTGCATTTTTGAAAACTTTTAGTCATTACTTTAACCATTAAGGGAATCTGTCTCTTGAGACTGACTTCTGGTGTACTTTGAGGAGTTAGTTTGGTGGCCTGAATTAGATGAACGGCAGGGAATGACCAAAAAGAGAAAAAGGCAACGAAGAAGTCTTTTTTTTAACAAAGGTCAAAACTCTTGTTATAATGTAGATTTTTGAGGGTGCACTCTTTTTACATAAATTAATCTATTACTTTTCCTACATAATTTTTTACAAAAAACATTGGTAAAATATGTATTTGGGAGTCTTAGACCTTTCCAACAATATATAGTTTGTCAAGATTAGATAAAATTTCATTGTAATATAGTGAAGTAAATGTAGGCATCCCGTATACGAGACGGGGTGACAGTTAAAGGGTTAATAGACCTTTTCTGTGAAACAGTTTTCCACAGGGTTAGCCCCTTCACCCTGAAGGTGTACGTGGCATCCATAGCTGCATACCACGGCCCATACCACAGTAGTCAGTCATTGGGGATAAACCCATTGGTAACACATTTTCTTCTGTGATGCCTTGAGGCTGAGGCCTGCTTCACACTCTAAAGTCCCATCCTATGATTTGATAATGGTCCTAGAAGCTCTTTGTAAATTAGTGTTGGGCGATACGGTCATTTTTCAAATTGTCATATCGTCAGCCCATGAGATCGACGATACATGTTATTGCGCATGGCTGGAGCAAGAGAGAGACTCTTTGTTCTTGTCATGGCATAACTATTTGGTGTTTTAAACAATGCATATGCGTGAGAGAGAGAACCTATGGAATCACCAATAATCAAAAAATATTAGGGATGCACCGAATATTCAGTCACCGAAAATCTTCAGCCGAAAATGGCCCAAAAGTGCATTTTTGTTTTTTTGCCGAAAGACTTTTATCACCGAAACAATACGGTCAAAATATTGTGATGACGCAAACAGAAACCGCGACCTGCACTAGCATAGCGCAGACCACGAGCTCCCCGCAACTTTCACTTCACACCACTGTGACTTAATAGAGAACAAGAGATCAGCTCCTCTGATGCATCTGTAGCAGATGCTATTCCTTTAATCACAGCATTAATGCCTCTAACCTCTAACAAAAAGGTTGAGACTGACCACAGGTTGAAAACAATGAAATGTAGTGTCCCAAACTAGACAGGGAATTGTAATAAATGCGGAGTGGGTATTCTCGTTCCCTAAGCGCTTCCAAAACAGCATGAGTTCCTGAAGGGGTATGTCACTAGTTTATTCATGTAATTTAATTATTTTGTATAATTGACAGATTTAATTTTATTTTTATCTATTACTTTTAATTGGCTAAGAAATCACTTGGTCAAATAAAAGTAATAGATAAAAATAAAATAATACAGTGCAGGACAGTAACCAATAATTTTTTTATGTCATAATACTTTTTTTCATATAATTTTATGATTAGTGTATGTACTCCATTTTTTTTCACAGAATAAGGCAGAAAATATTTTTTATAGTTTCTATAGGCTGCTGTAATAAATGATATGTCAATTAGAACTGCATTACTTATATACATAATTTATTTATTACCTGGAGATGACTTGAAAAACACACATAAACGTATTTTTGCAATCGTGTATGTTGTCTTTCATGTTTTATCAGTCAAAATGCAATAGCTGAAAGTGATTTTCTGGCAGTGCATGTTATTCCTTCTATAAGTAAATTTTTTTACTTTTTTTTTTTTTGCATGAGAGCAACCTTCGGCTTCAATTATGAATAAAACATACACTGCATGAGTGTTTAGCACTCTATATCCTTCACACTGTCTCATTTTGGATAAGAATGAAATTAATGTCATGGATAGACTATCTTGTTTCCTATAATTTAATTCTAGATTTATTCACACTGGCCCTTGAAAACTTCTATGTGAAAACACTTGATCGAAAAAAGTGTATATATTCTACGCCCATGATAGAGATGATTTATTATATTTTAGAAAGAATAATATATTTTTTATTTTAAATACTTATTTTAAGCAGCAGATGCACTGTGGTCAAGTTAAATCTCTGCCGCTGCACTGCTGAAAACTGAAGAGTGAAATTTCCAACAGTGTCACTGAAGAGGCCAAGCATGTGAGATGGGGGCAACGTTTCATGATTTACAGTAAAAACACCAGTACTTATTATTTTTCAAACGGTAAAAAAAATCATGATTTTGAAAATTTGGTACTTGATATGCTGCTGTTCCAAAGTTCACTGCTATGTGGCAGTGTTACTAAAACTGATGATAAACTGACAAATGTGACAACAGTGGAACAAATTGGATCAAACAGATAACACTAACTCTACACAATAATTGCTGGCGATATAAATTAAGAGAATATTGTGAATATCAATAGCATGTTAATCCTTCTGTGCATTTTTGTACAAGCGCTCTGTGAAGAGCATCACAGGTTTCTATTTACAACATGTTTTTGAAGTGTTCAGCATAGTAGTGTCACAGATAAAGAGAGAGGACCCAAAAGCAGAAGGCAATTTGACAAAGTTTAATGGTGAGACTCAGTTCAGGAAAGGAACACAGGTGGCCGTTTAGGCGGGATAATCCAACAGAAAGTTTCTCGGTATTAAATCCAACAGAAGATAGTCTCAGTCCAAAGGGAACAGAAAGTATCTCAGCAGTAATGCAACAGAAATACACGGTCAGGACGGCAATGGGAAAACCCGTAGCTGGAGGATGGACAGAGCAGAGGTGAGGTAACAATGCAGTTAGTCAGGTACACGTATCAGACCGGACAGGACAGGACAGAGGTAAGAAAGCCGGTAACAGGTACGTAGCATTCGGCAATAATCTGACAAAGAACAGAGGAAAGGGAAGCCTAGAAATAGAGAGTCTAATTAGTTTAAGTTGGTTTTTAAGTTGGTCTGAATCCACTCAACATTGCTGAAAACACTGGAATTAGTTTAAAGGAAGCTCATTGAGTTTAGCTAAACAAGTTTGGGAATTCTTTCATTATAAAAATGATATAAATAAGTCATGCAGTATTGTCTGCTTAATTGATTATAAGGAGCTCTGAGCTTCAATTGGAATGCTCTTTGCTTGCTTTTTATACATAATATACTGCAAACTGAATTTAGCAAAATTTTGCAAAGTTTCTGGATTGACAACCTTATTTAAGTTGTGGATTAAATCAGAAACTTTGTTGATTGAGTGTGATAAGCAATGAACGGGGAAAAAAACTGAAACTTTGTGTCAATATAGAATTGTTCATTAAGACTTACAGAGTAAATGCAAACTAATAGATCTACTGTCATATACAGAAAAGAAAACTCATAGGTGAATTAAACACAGTACTTTAATGAGGAGATTAAGGAGCTCCAAACAAGAAACACAAGAACGTAAGGCAAGTATACTTCTTTCCTCAAGTGTGGTGGACTGCAGAGTGGATCAGAGGAGCAGAATACAAAGGCATACAAGCCTTTTTAAATATTGAGGGAAAAAAACTAGAGTGAAGGGATGTGTTTACAATGTGAGTTAGTGCAGGTACAATGGCAGGAGAAATGGCTAGAAGGAGATGAGATGGAATAGGATCAAGCGGAAAAGTAATAGGGTGACTGGAAAGGATGAGTTTAGAGACTTCTGCTTCAGAGAGTGGAGAGAACGATGAAAATTATTGTATGTTTGCTGGTAGGATATGTTTGATCAGCGCCACAGCGCAAGGTCGCCGCCGGCCCAGCGCCACAGCACAAGATGGTCGCCTGTTCAGCGCCTCTGCACAAGATTACAGCCACAGTTGACCCTCCAGAGTAGAGTCAGGTTCCAGTTGACCCTCCAGACTCGAGTCAGGTTTACGTGGACCCTCCAGAGTTGAGTCAGGTTCCCGTGGACCCTCCAGAGTCGGGTCAGGTTCCTGTTGACCCTCCAGAGTCGGGTCAGATCACCGTTTACACTCCAGAGTTGGGTCAGGTCACCATTTACACTCCAGAGTTGGGTCAGGTCACCGTTTACACTCCAGAGTCGGGTCAAGTCACCAGTGTTCTTCATGGGCAAAGTCAAGTCACCAGTGTTCTTCATGGGCAAAGTCAAGTCACCTAATATCTTCATGAGCAAAGGCAAGTCACCATTGATCTTCATGGGCAAGGGCAAGTCACCAATGATCTTCATGGGCAAAGGCAAGTCACCAGTGTTCTTCTTGGGCAAAGTAAAGTCCCCAGTGTTCTTCATGGGCAATGTCAAGTCACCAACTATCTTCATGGGCAAAGGCAGGTCACCATTGATCTTCATGAGCAAAGTCAGGTCACCAATGATCTTCATGAGCAAAGTCAGGTCACCAATAATCTTCATGAGCAGAGTCAAGTCACCAATGATCTTCATGAGCAGAGTCAAGTCACCATTGATCTTCATGAGCAGAGTCAAGTCACCATTGATCTTCCAGTCTAAACACCACGGATCTACCAGAATCTCTTGACATCTCTGCTAAACTACCAGAGCCTCTCCACGTCTCTGCTGAACTACCAGAGCCTCTCCATGTCTCTGCTGAACTACCAGAGTCTCTCCACATATCTGCTGAACTACCAGAGCCTCTCCACGTCTCTGCTGAACTACCAGAGCCTCTCCTCATCTATGCGGAACTTCCAGAGTCTCGTCACCTCTCAGCCGAACTCTCTGAGTGCTCTACTTATCCTGTCGTTGCCACGGAGGCCACCCTTAATCTGTTCATGTTCTCTGTTCCTAACCAGACTTGCAATCCTGTGTCATCGATCCCACTGTGGTGGTCTTCGGCACCGCCCTGGTGGGCTTCTGTCTCGACCGCACAGATGTGGTGGTCTTCTGCGCTGCTCTGGTGGGCTTCGATCTCGACCGCACAGATGTAGTGGTCTTCTGCGCCGCCCTGGTGGGCTTCTGTCTCGACCGCACAGCTGTGGTGGTCTTCTGCGCCGCCCTGGTGGGCTTCTGTCTCGACCGCACGGCTCTGGTGATGTTCTGTGCTGCCCTGGTGGGCCTTGTATCGACCGCACGGATGTGGTGGTCTTCTGTGCTGCTCTGGTGGGCTTTGGTCTCAACCGCGCTGATGTCGTGGTCTTTCCTGTGCCGCCCTGGTGGGTTTCTGTCTCGATTGCATCGCTCCAGTTACACCTTGCTCCACCCTGGATTCCTGCCCTGTCTGCTCGGCCCTTTGCCCCTGGACTTTCCTTTCTCTTCTGGCCTTGTGTTTTGTTGTTTTGTTTTTGTTTTTTGCACTTCCTGTATCTGTTACCCTCTATTACCTGGCCCTCTGAAACTCCCCCTGGTCCTCCGCCGGTCCACTTCCCTCATGGTCTCCTTGTTTTTTGCACTTCCTGTCTCTGTTTCCCTATATTACCTGGCCCTCCGTCCCTCCCCCTGGTCCTCTGCCGGTCCAGCTCCCTCCTGGTCTCCTTGTTTTTGTTGTTTGCACTTCCTGTTTCTGTTTCCCTCTGTTGCCTGTCCCTCCGTCCCTCCAACAAGCTAAAGACAAAAAGGACTGGACTGCTGCCGAGTGGTCCAAAGTTATGTTCTCTGATGGTCCAAGGTCAACGCAGCCGTATACCAGGAGGTCTTAAAGCCCTTCATGCTTCCTGTTGCTGACCAATTTTATGGAGATGCAGATTTCATTTTCCAACAGGACTTTGCACCTGCACAAAGTGACAAAGCTACCAGTACCTGGTTCAAGGACCATGGTATCCCTGTTCTTAACTGGCCAGCAAACTCGCCTGACCTTAACCCCATAGAAATCTATGGGTTATTGTGAAGAGGAAAATGTGATATGCCAGACCCAACAATGTAGAAGAGCTTTGAAAGCCACTATCAGAGCAACCTGGCCTCTCATAACACCTGAGCAGTTCCACAGACTGATCGACTCCATGCCATGCCACATTACTGCAGTAATTCAGGCAAAAGGAGCCCCAACTAAGTAATGAGTGCTGTACATGCTCATACTTTTCATGTTCATACTTTTCAGTTGGTCAAGATTTCTAAAAATCTTTTCTTTGTATTGGTTTTAAGTAATATTATAATTTTCTGAGATGCTGAATTTGGGATTTTCCTTAGTTGTCAGTTATAATCATCAAAATTAAAAGAAATAAACATTTGAAATATATCAGTCTGTGTGTGTCACGTGTGGCGTTTCAGGAACGAGAAGAGAGAACCATGTGCAGGTATGTATCTTTATTTATAGGGCAAATCCAAAAGAATAAACAGTCCAGGCCGGGTCAAAACCATGAGATCCAAACACAAAAACACACGGGAAAACAGACCCAGGAAAGTACATCCAAACGACATTCAACAAGGACTCCGTAACACAGACTAAGACAGACTGGGTATTAATACACAGAAGGATAATAGGGAAACAGGAGACAGGTGGGGAAACAATCAATTACACAACAAGGAGGAATGTGACCAAATAAGGGAAAGTGAGACCTCTAGTGGACACCCAGTGATACACAGACCAGATGCACTGTGACATAACCCCCCCCCTCTACGGAGCCGCTCCAAGACAAGACAACACAGAGACCAGGAGGGAGGTGGACAGGTGGAGGCTCAGGGGGAGGGACGGAGGGCCGGAAAAGGAAAACATGGGAAACAACACCAGAAATGTAAACATAAAACAGGGATACCAGGAGGGAGGAGGACCGGAGGAGGTTCAGGGGGAGGGAAGGAGGGCCAGACAAACTAAAGGGAACAGACAGAAACATAACAGAACTCAAAAAACACAAAACAGAAGTCCATGAAGGACATGTTGAGGCGTCCACCAGGGCGGAGCAGATGACCACCACAGCCGTGTGGTCAAGGCCAGAGCCCTCCAGGGCGGAGCGGAAGACCACCACGACCTTGTGGTCAAAGTCAGAGTCCTCCAGGGCGGAGCGGACGACCACCACAGCCGTGTGGTCACCGCCAGAGTCCCCCAGGGCGGAGCGGACGACCACCACGTCCTCGTGGTCACCGCCAGAGTCCCCCAGGGCGGAGCAGACGACCACCACGTCCTCGTGGTCACCGCCAGAGTCCCCCAGGGCGGAGCAGAAGACCGCCACGGTCTTGTGGTCACCGCCAGAGCCCCCCAGGGCGGAGCGGACGACCACCACGTCCTTGTGGTCAACATCGGAGTCCCCCAGGATGGAGCAGCCAGCCACCCAGTGACTTGACTTGGCTCTGGAGGGTAACCGGTGACTGGCCCTGGCTCTGGAGGGTAACCGGTGACTGGTCCTGGCTCTGGAACGGTCTCGGGCACCGCCTCGGTCAAGGCATCGGGCACCGCCTCGGTCAAGACATCGGGAGCGACCTCGGACACTGCATCAGGAATGGCATCAAGCACCGCCTTGGTAACGCCCTCGGGAGTGGTCTCGGGCACCGCATCGGACTTGGCCTCGGCCTCCGGACCGCATCGGTCACTGCCTCAGCCTCCAGAACAGCATCGAGCACCACATCGGGAATGACCTCGGGCACCGCCTCGGCATCGGGCACCGCGTCGGGAACTGCATCAGGCACCGCGTCGGGAACTGCATCGGGCACCGCGTCGGGAACTGCATTGGGGAACCGCCTCGGGAACTGCATCGGGCACCGCCTCGGGAATGACCTCGGCCTCGGGAACAGCATCGGGCACCGCCTCGGGAACAGCATCGGGCACAGCCTCGGGAACTGCATCGGGCACCGCCTCGGGAACCGCATCGGGCACCGCCTCGGCCTCCAGAACGGCAACGGACTGTGACTCGGCATCGGGAACAGCATCGGGCACCGCCTCGGGAGCAGCATCAAGCACTGCCTCGGCCTCTCGAACAGCATCGAGCACCTCCTCGGGAACAGCCTCGGCCTCGGGAACAGCATCGGGCACCGCCCCGACCTCCAGAACAGCGTCGGGTTTCGCTTCGACCTCTGGAACAGCATCGGGCCTCGCCTCGCCCTCTGGAACAGCATCTGGCACCGCCCCGACCTCCAGAACAGCGTTGGGTTTCGCTTCGACCTCTGGAACAGCATCGGGCCTCGCCTCGGCCTCTGGAACAACATTGGGCACCGCCTCGGCCTCCGGCACCGCCTCGGCCTCCGGAACAGCATCGGTCACCGCCTCGGCCTCCAAAACCGTATCGGCCACGACCTCGGACACCGCCTCGGTATCGGACACCACCTCGACCTCCAGAACAGCATTGGGCACGGCCTCGGCATCGGGCCCCACTTCGACCTCCAGAACAGCATCGGGCACCGCCTCGACCTCTGGAACAGCATTGGGCACCGCCTCGGCATCTGGAACAGCATCAGGCACCGCCTCGGGAACGGAAACGGTCAACTCGGGAACGTTCTCCAGGCCTTGAGGGATGGTCGACGCCTGTCTCCTCGTCCTCTGCCCTCTATGACGGCGAGTCGGTGGCACCTGTACTGGCAACTCAGGCGTTGAATCAGCCATCTTGTGCTGTGGCTCTGGGTTGGCGGCCAACTTGTGCTGTGGCTCTAAACTGGTGGCCATCTTGGTCTGTGGCTCTAAGCTGGCGGCCATCTTGGTCTGTGGCTCTAAGCTGGCGGCCATCGTGTGCTGTGGCGCTGGGCTGGTGGCCATCTTGTGCTGTGGCGCTGGGCTGGTGGCCATCTTGTGCTGTGGCGCTGGGCTGGTGGCCATCTTGTGCTGTGGCGCTGGCTCAGCGGCCATCTTGAGCTGTGGCGCTGGGTTAACGGCCATCTTGTGCTGAAGCGCTGGCTCAGCAGCCATGACGTGAACCGTCTTGGGAACTTCTAGTATTCTCGATAGCATCTCGAAGTAGTCGAGAAGGGTATCAGCGGCCCTCTTGGGCGTTGGTGTTGAGCTGGCAGCCATCTTGCCCTGTGGGGTGAGGCTGGCTTCCATCTGGCCTCGTGGTGCGGGGTTGGTGGTTACGCACCACAGCGGCGCTGGGTCGGTGGCCATCTTGTGCCGTGCTTCCTCTCGCCCACCTCCTCCTCGACGACCTCCCCTGGTTCCGCGGAAAACCACCAGGCGAGTTCCTTCAAAAACGCCTCTGTCCCGCTCTGTGACTGGGGATGAGGCATGGGCAGACATACCTGCTGGTTCTCTTGGGGACGGAGTCCTTCTGTCACGTGTGGCGTTTCAGGAACGAGAAGAGAGAACCATGTGCAGGTATGTATCTTTATTTATAGGGCAAATCCAAAAGAATAAACAGTCCAGGCCGGGTCAAAACCATGAGATCCAAACACAAAAACACATGGGAAAACAGACCCAGGAAAGTACATCCAAACGACATTCAACAAGGACTCCGTAACACAGACTAAGACAGACTGGGTATTTATACACAGAAGGATAATAGGGAAACAGGAGACAGGTGGGGAAACAATCAATTACACAACAAGGAGGAAGGTGACCAAATAAGGGAAAGTGAGACCTCTAGTGGACACCCAGTGACACACAGACCAGATGCACTGTGACAGTGTGTAATGAATGAATATAATATACAGGTTTCACTTTTTGAATGGAATTAATAAAATAAATCAACTTTTTAATTAATTCTAATTATATGACCAGCACCTGTATATGACACAATTATTGGATCCCCCCCCCCCCCTCTCTCTCTTTCTACACACACACACACACACACACACACACACACACACACACACACACACACACACACACACACACACACACATATATATATATATATATATATATATATATATATATACAGGTACACCTGTTCAATTGCTTGGTGACACAAATTACTAATTAATTAGCCAATCATATGGCAACAACTCAATGCATTTAGGCATCTAGATGGGGAAGACGACTTGCTGAAGTTCAAACGGAGCATCAGAATGGGGAAGAAAGGGGACTTAAGTGACTTTGAAAATGGAATGGTTATTGGTGTCAAACAGGCTGGTTTTCAAAAACTGCTGACCTACTGGGATTTTCATGTACAACGATCTTCTAGGGGGCAGACTGGTTAGAGATGATAGAAAGGGTTACAACCCTTGTCATCATTACAACCAATGTATGCAGAATACCATCTCTGAAAGCATGTAAGGACTAAAGAACCTGAGATACTTTGATCTTCTGAGAAACAGACAATACAAACATACACGAGCATCTTCGAGACACCCCACAGAGTGGAGGAGCAGGAGACCTCCTCCCCTTCTGGCCATTTGTTTCATTATAAATCCCTTCACCCATTCTTCCTTCTACTCAGTCTGCTCAAAATGATTACATGAAAATATCGATGAAAGTGATCTAACACTCATGTCTAGTATCATTGGAAATGTCTCAGTGCAACTGGTACAATGGTCTCAATCTTACAAAAGTAGATTAGAAGATAATACAGATCTGAAGAGTCAAGAGATATCTTGATTGCTGTGATGGGAGTGTCCTTTCCTAGGGCCCTCCATGTAAATTACCCGCTATTCCCATTGAGTTGTAAAACCACCCAGGCTTGGGACCTGAGTTAATGCAAATTCCAATTGTTAGTTTCTGTCTTCATCTCGGGGGATGTTTGTCTTGGTCTGAGGTATTTAAAGGATTGCAGCAAAAGGAATCGGGGCGATTTCTGTAGCCAGAAAGCCTGTAGTGTGTTGTGTGTCTCTTCACTTCATACTATGTATTTTCTAAGGTCAGGTATGCATATTTTACTTTTAGATTCATCTTTGAGAATTTGATGTTTTGTATTGATATGATTTGATGTTGTTTCAATTGGATATGTAATTGGCAAAATACATATCTACCTGACTGTAAATAAATTGTTACATTTTGATTCTATTCTGTCTTACTCTGTAATTATTGACTAGTAGATTACGTTGTATCCTTGTTAGCAACATGAGCACCCAAATGAATGAGTTAATATAAAAAATAGAGTTAACTAGAATAATCAAATGTCAGAAGAATATTAATTAAAAAGGCATACAACCAATTTGCATTTCAACCTAAATTCGAGGTCATACTAAAATGGAGTCAGATTAAATAATAAAATGGAGTCAGATTTGAGTTTAACCTAAAATGAATAACTCTTCGCGCTGAAAGACAGAACACGCAGGAAACCTTCATCCAGCACCGGATACCTTCCTTGGGCCGAGTGTCTGGACCTTACAAAGCACAACATGTCGAACCCTGAAGAAGACGGGCTACAGCAGCAAAAGACCACACCGGGTGCAGTGCCTATCAACTAAGAACAGGAAATGGAGGCTACAATTTGCACAGTCTCACCAAAATTGGATAATAAAAGATTGAAAAAAATGTTGCCTGGTCTGATGAGTCTCGATTTCTCCTGCAACATTCAGATGGTAGGGTCAGAATTTGCTCCAGGCTGCTGCTGGTGGTGTAATATTGTGGGGGATATTTCGTTGGCACACTTTGGGCACATAGTATCAATTGAGCATAGTGTAAACACCACAGCCTACCTGAGTATTGTTGCTGACCATGTCCATCCCTTTATGACAACAGTCTACCCATATTGTGATGGCTTCTTCCAGCAGGATAATGCACCATGTCACAAAGCTCAAATAATCTCAGACTGGATTCTTGAACATGACAATGAGTACACTTTAATCAAATGGCCTCCAACAGTCACCAGATCTCAATCTAATAGAGCAGCTTTGGGATGTGGTGGAACTGGAGATTTGCATCATGTATGTTCAGCCGTTAAATCTGCAGCAACTGCGTGACGCTCTCATGTCAATATGGACCAAAATCTCTGAGGAATATTTCCAACACCTTGTTGAATCTATGCCATGAAGAATTATAGCAGTTCTAAAGGCAAAAGGGGGTCTAACCCGGTACTAGGAAAGGTATATATAATAAAGTGGGTATATATATATATATATATATATATATATATATATATATATATATATATATATATATATATATATATATGCAGTACAGACCAAAAGTTTGGACACACCTTCTCATTCAAAGAGTTTCTTTATTTTCATGACTATGAAAATTGTAGTCACACTGAAGGCACCAAGGGCTATATGACCAAGAATGAGAGTAATGGGGTGCTGCACCAGATGACCTGGCCTCCACAGTCACCGGACCTGAACCCAGTCGAGATGGTTTAGGGGTGAGCTGGACCTCAGTCAGAAGGCAAAAGGGCCAATAAGTGCTAAGCATCTCTCGTGGAACTCCTTCAAGACTGTTGGAAGACCATTTCAGGTGACTCCTCTTGAAGCTCATCAAGAGAATGCCAAGAGTGTGCAAAGCAGTAATCAAAGCAAAAGGTGGCTACTTTGAAGAACCTAGAATATGACATATTTTCAGTTGTTTCACACCTTTTTGTTATGTATATAATTCCATATAAATTCCACGTGTTAATTCATAGTTTTGATGCCTTCAGTGTGAATCTACTAGTTTCATAGTCATGAAAATAAAGAAAACTCTTTGTATATATATATATATATATATATATATATATATATATATATATATATATATATATATATATATATATATATATATATTCAAATCTGATTTTCAAATAAAATAGAGATTAAAGTATCCTATAACTCAGAGGTAACTTATTCATATATGCTATTAGATACAGAAATGCTATTCAGCTAATAGACTCCTTGTCTGGACAGGCATGGCACACATAGACATCAAAGGGTACTTGAGCATCTGCCCCTTTTCTTCCTCGAGAGAAAGTGCCCTTTTTCTGGGGAGTATTTTTTTTTTTTTTTACTTTTATTTTATTTATTTTTTTACAAATAATATATTTATACCCATGTGAGTGTGTGTTTCTGTTTGCACACAACTTTCGCTGTTAAACAAATAAAAAATCTAAATATCAGGTTGGGATGGGTAGTGTTGAGACTCTGTCGAGTTCCTATGCCTTTCGCCCCTCCACTCCGCACAGGCACAGCACAGCAGTGTACCCCACATTGATCAGCAAATACACATCACAGACAGGCAGAGAGCTACAGAAGTGAAGTCCTCCCTCACTTTCCAGTTGTGTTTGTGTTGCTGTGGGGTTGAGTGGTGGTGAACAAAAGACTAAGCTACATGTGGCTAGAATTTACAGCTAATTATCCAATAGTTAATTTGTCTTGCCAACATCCATGACTCAGCTACCATGTAAGTTAGCTAAAGTTTAGCTAAGGCAATAGGAAGTCTGGTAGGTTAGACTAGTGTGTGTTCTTTCACTGCATGGTACAGTTTACTAAAATGCATTTGGAATGATCACACATTTCAAGATAAAGGCTCTTAGAGACATTGCCACAGTTCTTCTGGATTTAGTCTGTCTCAGTTTGTTTTGTTTCTTTATGTTATTTGAGACAGACTGGATGATGGTGAGATCATATCTCTGTTTGGAGCACTGGCTGTTGTCACACTCCTTGTTCAAACAAAAATCTCACTGGATTATAACAATTAATGGCAAAAATACTGGTTGGAAATGTAAACTGATATTTATTACTGACACACTAAAGCAAAATACAGAAATAACTGACTTAAAACCATTTTTTATTTGTGAAAATACTAGTGGCTTAAGAGTCTTGAATAGTACTGTATTTATTTATTTTTTTTTGTCAATATCGCACACCTCTAATTAACATTTTGTTTAGGAAAAAAATGTAAATAACCATGAGAGGTGCCCTTTTTCCCATTTGTGCTCCGGCCACTGTATCTGAAACAACACTTGACTGAAAACTCCTGAACCCAGTGATGTAGTGGGGCCTGGAGAAGTGGGTATACATGTACTTGTAGTGAATGTTACAGACATAATTCACCATTGTTAAGTGTAGTTCTGTACACTGTGTTCTGCATAACTGTTCAGGGATCGTGGTCCCTTTAAATGATCGGAATGCGTGATGACGTAACACGCCGGTCAGCGCCATTATTCTTTTATTCTGTTTTTGCTCAGAAATAAACGACACACGCATTCGTGTGCTCAAAGTGAGAAGTTGTCTCTTGCAAATTACTGCAATTTCCACATACTCTTAATTCATGCATCCATTTTTTAAGTAGCTCAGCAAAGGATGAATGGCCTGTGTTATAAACAGTGACATGTAACACTATTCTTGCAAGTTCTCCAAAAAATTGACCTATTACAGTGTATATATAGTGCAAAAAAATAGTTTAGAAAAGTTAGTTTAAATGTACGATTTGGAGCTGTTTTGAACTTACTGTTTGTACACATTCGTCTACTGTATCCTTAGACTGAAAAGTTTACAGGAGTTTACCGGTTTTAAAAATATCTGACCTCAAAAAATTTTAAGCTATTGCTTTTGTTACTGATTAAAATTAGTCAAATCAGAATTCTAATCAAGAATTAAATATTATTTTACCACATATGTACCTCTCCTGACATGCACTCACGCAGCAGACCAACTCTGCTTGCATTCACTTGATTTGTCGAGATGAGAGGTAATTCACGATGCCCCCTCCTGGGTAGTCTGGTTTTTATAGTGTAATTCCTAATCACCCAGATACTGACTCCTGTGAGAAGTGCTGGTATTATGCTAAAGATTAAAATATAGAAGTGCGGGTAATGTAGCAGTGTGTAGCAGACCAATTAAGGCACTGGTTTAGTTATTAAAGAGTGCTTTGGCTGGCGTCTTTATTCAAAATTCTAGTGTAAGTGGCAGCATCTCTGTCACTGTTGGCTCTCTGACTTTGAAGGGGGACAGAGCAGGCACGGGTGTAGGCACAATCAACAATCATATTTAAAGGGAAGCTGGCACATCCTGGCTGCATCACTGTCTTTACTGGCTGTGTTTAGGGAACATTTGCATTTATTCACATGCGATTTGATTAGCTACTCATATGTGGATTAAGAGATGGGTACCTGCGTATACCCTCCACTACACCACTGCCCGAACCACACGTTTGTGGAGCATTATATTATTACTTTAACAAGATCTGTAAGAAAAAACAAGACTCTCTCTCTCTCTCTCTCTCTCTCTCTCCCTCTTGTGTGTGTGTGGTGCATATTTTGTACTACATATTGTGTCCTACGTCATTGTCAGAGCTATAAACTCTTAATTAATATTTTTTACTAAATAACAATGTGTATAACTCTCAGAGAGATGATTTACCAGAGTATCTCCAGATTACACTGAGGGTCCTCCAGTCCATTAGAGAGCAATTTCACTCCTGATGGTCCTAGTTTATTTCGAGACAAATTCAGGTATCTCAGTTGTGAAGGGTGTGATCTCAGAGCTGAAGCCAGAACGGCACAACCTTTATCTGTGACACCACAATCACTCAACCTGTAATGAATAATGACATTCTTCACTTTCAGTTTTTGTTTTAATTTTGAGAATAATATCACCATTCACAATAGGAGAAAAATTGAGGAGGAAGCTGACACATTTATATAATCTTACCGCAGTGTTTTCATTTTAATATGAGGATCATCCAGTACAGAAGAGATCAGATTAATTCCTAGATCTTTTAGTTTATTTCCAGTTAGGTCCAAATACCTCAGGTGTGAGGGGTTTGATCTTAGAGCTGAAGCCAGAGCAGCACAACCTTCATCTGTCACACCACAATCACTCAACCTTTAGAGAACAATTGACACTTGTCATTCGCTTATTTTAGGATATACAACTCAGATCAAGAGAGACTTGCACTTTAGACTGGACCTAATTTCATTGAGTAGACTATTTTTTCTAAATGGGTGCTTGATAGTGTTAAATTCAATATGAGCATAATAAATATATTTTTTATGCATTATCCAATTATGTTTATATTATCATTAAAGATTGTACAGTACATACAATTGTGTCAGACACCTTGTGAAGCACCTAATTATGATCAAAATAGTATCATCTTTAGTTATCTGACAGGATACTTTTTAGACTTTTCAAATGTTTTATTTTAAATGTATTGTATTATTCTTTAATACCAGTGGGTAAGGAATAAGGATGATACTTTTATTATATACACGCTTACTGCAGTGATTCCAGGTTACAGTGAGGATCCATCAGTCCATCTGAGATCAGTTTCACTCCTGCATCTTGTATCTTATTTCCAGATAAATTCAGGTCTCTCAGGTGTGAGGGGTTTGAGCTTAGAGCTGTAGCCAGACTATCACAACCTTTATCTGTGACACCACACTTACACAATCTGTAAAGAAGAATGAATGTGAGTGATGCACTGACATCAGATGCAGTTAAAGAAAACAATGTGAATACTTTGCAAAATACAAATAATTTATGCACACAGTAACACACGTAACGAATAGTGTTTGAATCCACCTTTCTAGAGTCAACTGTCCCTATTCTTGCTGTATATATTCCTGTATACAAACTTTCCTGGTTGGGTGGTGGATACACCATGGATAAACATTTTTTTTTTTAAATTCCTTTGCATCATATGGCACACTGGATTTTAAATGCATTTGCTTGTATAAAAAGGGTTTTGTCTAAATTTCTAAAATGTTCATTTTTTAGATGCAGCCCATGTTATAGCGAATGAAAAGGAAACTAATGAAAAGGATGATGATGGCTATTGCAATTTTAAAGAGCCAGTAAGATGAAAATTCTAAGCTTCCTATCACTGTTTATAAGTCCTGTACATTAGGTTTAAATCCATCCAAGGTTAAAAAACATTGTCATTTTGTCAAAATATCATTTTAAAATTACCTCAATTCTCAGAGATCCCCAAACGGTTCGCGCGAAGCTGTTCAAAAGATTCAGTTTCCTTAAACCGCACCTTTCGGTAACATACTGTGTTCTGATTGGTCAACTAACATAACCAGTTTGGATGGGTTGTTCCGCACACACCTTCATAGTAAACTATGCGTTAGCATCTGTTTGGGGTAAATTATGTCTTATTCCTCTCATCGCGAAGCAAACAGTAAAATAAAAAAATTGAACAGTCTCGCTGCTTTTTCTTCTGTGTGGGTGTATTCAAGCCGCGCGCTTCAGTTTGAATCTGAATAGCGCGTTCAGCGCGGGGGCGTGGTCACATTGGATATAACGAAGGGAGACATGAAAAACAGACATAGCGTTGTTTTCATATGGATTACTTTATCACAGAATATCTGTTAGCAGCACTTGTTTAGTTTTAAAGTAGACATGCCAAGCTTTCTATAGATATCTCTCTCATGTCTCTTCGTTGAGTATTCACGTAGTTACACTTCATTTTAATTACGTGTTTGTACATGACGATCAGCACAAACAAAGGCTGCAGACAGCACACATACTGATAAGACGCTCGGGAGAAAACAGACACATAACTTCATAATCATACTTCGCGTTGTGATTCGGAGATGCTTGTTGTTCCAAATAAAGTTGGTAATGAACCCTCTTTTATGGCCAAACGCTTTGAAAATCCCGCTGTACTCACCGAGATTACAAAAGCAGTCATCAGTGAAATGTTGTGAACACAACAAAAGGGATTTGTTGTACTGCTCTGGTATTGTGGTGAAAATGAATTTTAGCCATTGGTTCTTCTGATCTTCATTCTTTGGCAGTGAAAATAAAACAAACAGTCTCCTCGACATGATGCTCTCACACCAAACAGAGCGTCTGTGTGGGGGGGGTGGGGCAGGTCAGAGTTCCGTTTCTCCCAACACGGTAGGCGGAGATTATTATGCAAAGTGGTCCTAGTGACGTACATAGAGATGGGCAAAAGATTTGAAATCTATAACGAACTCGTTTCAGCGATTCAGATTCGACTCCTTACTTTAGAAGCCAATAACTTTATAAATCGTGTACTTTTTGGTTTAATTATTTGCACATTGTTTACACAGATGGACAGCTACATCATACACTGTAATACAAGTAATTTTTGATTTCCCATCTGTGTGGCTCTTTAATAGTAATGTTTTTCTGACTACCTCCATATGTGGTTTCTGTAAGTCGATCACAAAATGTTTTAGACCCTACTTACTCCAGTATTTAATGCAGACTTGTGATTGTCTGATACAGGTAATGTTTTGATTGATGACAGTTTTACTTACTGAGCTGATCTGGATTCTTTAATCACAGGCAGCAGTTTCTGAACAACTTCATCTGCTGTATTTTGAGCTCCCATAAATTTTTTTAGATCAAACTTTTCCATCTTCTGCTCTGATGTCAGCAACACAAAAACCAGAGCTGACCACTGTGAAGATAGTTTTATTTGATTTATTTTTCCAGTTCTCAGATAATCCTGGATCTCCTGCATTAGTGAATCATCACCCAGTTCATTCAGACAGTGGAACAGATTAATGCATCTCTCTGGAGAGGGATTCTCCCTGATCTTCTGTTTGATGTATTCAGCTGTTTCCTTTTTATCGTAGGAGCAGCTTCCTGTCTGTGTTATTAGTTCTTGTAAGAGAGTCTGATTAGACTCCAGTGAAAGACCCAGAAGAAAACGCAGGAAAAGGTCCAGATGTCCATTCTTACTCTGTAAAGCCTCATCCACAGCTGTCTGATGTAGGCCAGATAATGAATTATTTTTCATCCAATTTAAGACCTTAGAGAAAACATTTTGTTCGGTGGCTTGGTCGAACACATTTATGTAGTCTGTAAAGGAGAGGTGCACATACAGAGCTGCTAGATGTTCCTGAATGCTCAGATGGACGAAGCAGAAGACCTTCCCCTGATACAAGCCGAATTCCTCTTTGAAGATCTGTGTGCACAATCCTGAGTATACAGATGCTTCAGTCACATCAATGCCACACTCGTTCAGGTCTTCATCATAGAAGATTAAGTTGCCTTTCACAAGCTGCTGAAAAGCCAGTTTTCCCAGTTTGAGGATCATGTCTTCGTCTTTCACTTTCTTCTCATAGTCCTTCTCATGTTTAATGTTTGTCTGAAGGATCAGGAAGTGTGTGTACATTTGAGTAACAGTTTTAGGGATCTCTCCTTTCCATGATTCCACCAACATTCCCTCTAGAACAGTGGCTGAAATCCAGCAGAACACTGGGATGTGACACATGATGTGGAGGCTCCTTGATGACTTCAGGTGTGATATGATTTTGTTGGCCAGACTCTGATCACTGATTCTCTTTCTGAAGTATTCCTCCTTCTTTGGGTCACTGAAGCCTCGTACCTCTGTCACTCGATGGACAAACTCAGAGGGGATGAGATCAGCTGCTGCTGGTCTGGAGGTGATCCAGATAAGAGCAGAGGGCAGCAGATTTCCCTCAATGAGGTTCGTCAGTAGCACATCCACTGTTTCAGATTTACTTAAATCACACAACCTCACATTGCTCTGAAAATCCAGAGACAGACGACACTCATCCAGACCATCAAAGATGAAGAAAACTTTATTTGCATCACTGGATATTTTCATTTCATTTGTTTCAGGAAAAAAATACTTAAGTAGATCTAAAAGACTGAGTTTTGTGTCTTTCATCAAGTTGAGCTCTCTGAAAGGAAGTGGAAATATGAGCTGGATGTCTTGATTTGCTTTCCCTTCACTCCAGTCCACAATAAACTTCTGCACAGAGACTGTTTTTCCAATGCCAGCGACTCCCTTTGTCAGCACAATTCTGATGGGTTTTTCTTGTTCAGGTAAAGGTCTAAAGATGTCATTGCATTTGATTGGTGTGTCCTCTGTTTCTGCTCTCCTGGATTGTGTCTCAATCTGTCTCACCTCATGTTGTTTATTGATCTCGCCACTTTTACTCTCAGTGATGTAGAGCTCTGTGTAGATCTCATTCAGGAAGGTTGGGTTTCCCTGTTTTTCTGTTCCTTCATGCAGACACTGAAACTTCTTCATTAGATTTGATTTGAATGTGCTTTATACCAGTAGAGAGCCATTAAATAAATAAAGATAAATAAATAAATAATGAATCACATAACAGATTACAACATTTAATTAAAGATCTGTCTATCTGTCTGTCTAATTAAACATAAATGTACCTCAGATTAGTTGATGTGTGTCTTCCCTTACATTTTACTGGCTTGTCCATAGACAGGATGCTCTTCATCGAATCACAGCTGGACTCTGGTGGGTTTGATCTATCTCTATACAACAGTCTTAGAACAGAGTACAACATAATAGAGACATTAGTTGTAGATACAATATTTCAGATTAACTCTACATATACAGTGGGGATCGAAAGTTTGGGCACCCCTTGCAGAATCTGTGAAAATATGAGTCATTTTCAAAAAATAAGAGAGATCATACTAAATGCATGTTATTTTTTATTTAGTACTGTCCTGAGTAAGATATTGTACATAAAATATTTTAACATTTATTCCACAAGACAAAAAAAAAAAAAGCTGACATTATTAAAATAACCCGACTCAAAAGTTTGGGAACCCTTGGTTCTTAATACTGTGTTCTGTTACCTGATGATCCTCGGCTGTCTTTCTGTTTTGTGATGGTTGTGCATGAGTCCCTTGTTTGTTCTGAACAGTTAAACTGAGCAGCGTTCTTCAGAAAAATCTTTAAGGTCCTGCAGATTCTTCAGTTTTCCAACATCTTTACATATTTGAACCCTTTCCAGCAGGGACTTTATGATTTTGAGATGCACCTTATCACACTGAGGACATTTGAGGGACTCAAACACAACTATTTAAAAAAGATTCAAACATTCACTGATGCTCCAGAAGGAAACAAGATGCATTAAGAGCTGGGGGGTGAAAACTTTTGGAATTTGAAGTTCAAGGTAAATTGTACTTAATTTGTGTACCGGGAAACATACAAGTATCTTCTGTTGCTTACAAAGGGCAGAACTAAATGGAAAAAAAATTATATTTCAAGAAAATAAGACAAATTTGGCCATCTTCATTGTGTTCAAAAGTTTTCACCCCCAGCTCTTAATGCATCTTGTTTCCTTCTGGAGCATCAGTGAATGTTTGAATCTTTTTAAATATTTGTGTTTGAGTCCCTCAAATGTCCTCAGTGGATAAGGTGTATCTCAAAATCATAAAGTCACTGCTGGAAAGGGTTCAAATATGCAAAAATACTGGAAAACTGAAGAATCTGCAGGACCTTAAAGATTTTTCTGAAGAACGCTGCTCAGTTTAACTGTTCAGAACAAACAAGGGACTCATGCACAACCATCACAAAACAGAAAGACAGTTGTGGATCATCAGGTAACAGCACACAGTATTAAGAACCAAGGGTTCCCAAACTTTTGAGTAGGGTTATTTTAATAATTTCAGCATTTTTTTTGTCTTGTGGACTAAATGTTAATATCTTTTATGCACAATATCTTACTCAGGACAGTACTAAATAAAAAATAACATGCATTTAGTATGATCTCTCTTATTTTTTGAAAATTACTCATATTTTCACAGATTCAGCAAGGGGTGCCCAAACTTTCGAACCTCACTGTAGATTGTAGATTACTTTCACATATGAAATCTTTCTGTCTATCTATTTGTCTGCAGATTTAGACAAAAATATTGTATAGAATAGAGTATCTAAGTTTCTATCTATTTAGATAGAAATGCTGCACCTCAGATCAGTTGATGCTTGTCTTCCCTTAAATTTTATTGGCTTGCCCATAGACTGGTCGCTCTTCATGGACAAACAGTCTGTCTCTGATTTGTTTGATCTGTCTCTGTGCAACAGACTTAAAAAAAGTACAACAGAATAAAGACATTAGTAATAGACACAATGATTTGGATAGATTTTTACTAAAGGTTACTTTCACAAAGGAAATCTGTCTATCTATCTAGACATAAATGTTGTACCTCGTATCAGTTGATGTGTGTCTTCCTTCAAATTTTATTGGCTTGCCCATAGACTGGTCACTCTTCATGGACAAACAGCTGGCCTCTGGTGGGTTGGATCTCTCTCTGTGCAAAATACTTAGAATAACTACTGACTTGCTCTTATTATTGTTTTATTGTTCACATTCCTATATTACTACAACTACACCTTAGTGCTGCTTTTGTTTATAGTGACCACAACATTTCTTTTTGGAGAGGCCCAAACATTATGTTGGCAATAGGTGAATGACATTGGCATGGTTTAAATCACATTTATCTGACCGTTATCACTTTGTAGCAGTAAATGAGTACCCCAAGTCTCAGTACTAGGACCTTTGCTTTTCACCCTATACATTCTACCGTTGGGAGGTATCAGTAAGAAACATGAAAAAAAAAACTCAGCAGAAAAGTGGACCTCGAGGGCCAGAGTTGAGAAGCCTTGAGTATACATGATTAATTAATGTTGATTTATTAAATTGCCAATATCATACCTTTTTTTTGAGTTTCTAATAATAATAATAATAATGATAATAATAATAATGATTCATTACATTTATATAGTGCTTTTCTAGGCACTCAAAGCGCTTTACATTGTCAGAGGGTATCTCCTCATCCACTACCAGTTTGCAGCATCCACCTGGATGATGCGACGGCAGCCATAGTGCGCCAGAATGCCCACCACACACCAGCTTACTGATGGAGAGGAGAGAGAGTGAAGAAGCCAATCAGCAGATATGGGGATCGTTAGGAGGCTATGATGGTCAGAGGCCAATGGGTGAATTTAGCCAGGATGCCGAGGACACACCCCTACTCTTTTCGAAAGACATCCTGGGATTTTTTATGACCACAGAGAGTCAGGACCTCGGTTTGATGTCTCATCCGAAGGACGGTGCTTGTTGACAGTATAGTGTCCCCATCACTACACTGGGGCACTAGGACCCAAACAGACCACAGGGTGAGCACCCCCTGCTGGCCTGAATAGCACCTCTTCCAGCAGCAACCTAATTTACTATCCAGCTACAGACCAGCCTCAGCCCTGCTTAGCTTCAGTGGGAAACCGGTCTTGTGCTCCAGGGTGATATGGCTGCTGGCCATACTGTTTTGCTAATATTCTACAATAGGTTTACATGCATGCAAGGTCAAAAAATTATTTCCTTTTCTCAAAGTATGCATTTAATATAACCACATTTTTAAGCGATTCTCATATGATTAGTAAAATTCAAAGATTCAGTCTCTATAAACCAATCCTTTCTGTGAGCCTACTATGATCTGATTGGTCACATGACCCAGTCTGTTGTGATTGGTCCAAAGCCACCTTTCCACTGAACATGAAATTCAGACATGACTGTCGCATCTCTCCCTCTAGTCGAACTGGTCGTGCAGCAACTGTCACCTCGGCATACTGACCATGGTAAAATTTATAATTTTAATGAATATAATTAATATTAATGCATCAACACAAATTAAATGACCCCCCAAAATAAAATTTATCGGGCTAATCAATGTAAATAATTATTTAAGAATTATTTCTGCCATGATTATTTTATTATAACATAATTTCACAGAAATATATTTATTTCTATCATGAGAGCATGGTAATGGACATGACAATATTAATGTATTTGGTCTTGGTGGAGTAGATCTGCTACGCTGCTGCTGCTGTTGGTTATTGCTGTATTTGTAGATTATTGATGCAGCTGCAAGCAAGTACAGGAACTTGCTACTGCCAATACATAAGGCAGAATGGTGCTGTGAGTATTTAAGACATACTGCTGTTGCACAAATAGCATATAAAATAACCCGTAGCAGATCTAGATAGGTAGAGCTGGGGAAGGTGGAGGGTTTCAGAGGAACTCTGAAAGTGCACTGCAATGCTAAGCAAACCTATTTTCTGATAAAGACAGCAATGTTGTACCTCAGATTAGTTGTTGTGTGTCCTCCCTTAAATTTTATTGGCTTGCCCATAGACTGGTCACTCTTCATGGACACACAGCTGGGCTCCGATGGGTTTGATCTATCTCTTTGACTTAAAAAGAAGAACAATAGAATATGTATATTAGTAACTTTAGTACTTTCATCTATCTATCTATCTATCTATCTATCTATCTATCTATCTATCTATCTATCTATCTATCTATCTATCTATCTATCTATCTATCTATCGTGCAGCACCTCAGATCAGTTGATGTTTGTCTTTCCTTAAATTTTATTGGCTTGCCCATAGACTGGTTGCTCTTCATGGACACACAGCTGGCCTCTGGAGGGTTTGATCTCCCTCTGTGAAAAATACTTATTTTAGAGTACAATAGAATAGAGAAATTAGAAACGGAGATGATAAATTGTCTCTCTAGGTTAGACATTTGATCTCTCCTTGTACAAAAAACAAAACAAAAACAACAACAACAACAACAACAACAAAACCTAGAGTACAATGGAATAGATACATTTGATTATCTGAACTTACCTTAGATCAGTCGATGTTTGTCTTCCTTTAAATTTTATTGGCTTGCCCATAGACTGGTCACTCTTCATGGACACACAGCTGGACTCTGATGGGTTTGATCTCTCTCCATGCAACATACTTACAACACAATTGAATAGAGACACTAGTAATAGATCCAGAATTCAAGAATTCAGATGTAGATAAACTTCATATAGGGAATCTAAAAATCTGGCAACCAAGACAACTAAGCTGAAAGTTGAATGGTGTGTTTGGCAGCACCAGTTCGTATATGCGTTCCAGGTTTTCAAGGATGTATGGGAACCCTATATCTGTATGTCTGTCTATCTATATCACCAACTTAAATTACCAAAAATAACCATGGCAAATATCACCCTACACTGTTAAAAGGCATACAGTGAAAGATCATATCAAGACACTGATGTACCTGCATCCTGAAGGAAAATCTCTGTTGTCGATTCTTTGTGTGTTCTCCATAAATAATTTAGTCTTCACAGAGTTGTATAGGTAAGGTTATGAGACATAAAAAATAATTTATTACATTTTTGTAAATTGATTTAAATATCCCTTTGGAAAAATACGTTTATTCAAGTGTGCTATTACTATACTTCTTTTAACTAAAAATAGGAAGTTATGCTTTTAGTTAACTTTTTATGTACTTATCAGAAATGGGATTTATGTACTCCTCAGAAATTTACTTTAAATGACATTTAAGAATACTTGACTTGTACTTACAAAAATTCTAAATATGTTTGAACTTTACTCCTAGAATCCGTGTTTTCTTTATTATATGGTAGAGGGCGTTAGTATGCATCTTCTGCACAGAATTTCCAATAAAACACAAGTGAAGAAGAAAAAAACAACAACAATAGATATTAACACATGTAATCTCACATGAACATCTGACATGAAACAGCATCAAAACTGTAACTTTATGGAATAAAATGTCCACTGATAAAGAGGTAATAATTACAGTAAAGCTTTGGGGTGTCTACGTTTTGATTATCATTCTGAATGTCTTATTTCAGCTTTGTGTTCAAAATGTTATTTCTTAATTTTTTTTTTATGAAACTTACCCACATTAAAGTGTTAAAAAAGAATGCATGAAGCTAGAATAAAATGTTTTTGTTTACAAGCAGATACCCTGTTCTTTCTTTGGATTTTTTGTATGTTCAAATATTCATATAACAAAATATATACAAACTCAAACCTAAAAAGGGACATAGTAGTTGTCACAATCATTAGCTGGAGTGCCCATAAACTCCAATAAAGGGCACTCCACTCAGGACTCTGGCATTTTTTGTTTCCATCCCCTTTTTCGAACTCCGTTCCGACCTCTGCTTGTTACTATTACTGATTCTGGATATCCCCTGACATACCTGATGCTGTTTTCTCATCTCTGCCTGTTTAGACCATTCTCTTTAATAAACCATAGCATATGGATCCGACCGTCTCTGACTCCTTCTTACAAAAGACTTCGCCATATCAGGATCCAGCAGACCGGTATCCTCTCGTTACTGAGATATGTTCCCACCCCTATGTCAGAGTTTCACCTACCCAGCACAAACGTGGACCCAGTAGACCAGCTATTGCATCTTCATCTGTTGAGGAGTTTGTTCACCGGTTCTGTGAGTTGTCTTATCAAGTACCGTTTCATGATGAGGTTTTGTTCAAGGACTTGTTCCATTTTGGACTCAGTGAACCAGTTAAATCAATGTTACCTGGAGGGGAGTTTATCTGTAGTTTTAGAGACATTATGGACTATGCTCTCTTGTCAGTCATGGTGCCACTGCACAAGTTTTGTACCAGCGCCTCTGTACAAGATGGCCACCAGCCCAGCGCCACTGCACAAGAGGGCCGCCAGCCCAGCTACACTGCACAAGAGGGCCGCTAGTCCAGCGACACTGCACAAGAGGGCCACCAGCCCAGAGCCACTGCACAAGATGGCAGCCACAGTTGATCTTCCAGAGTCAAGTCAGGTCTCCATTGATCCTCCAGAGTCAAGTCAGGTCCCCGTTGATCTTCCAGGGTCAGGCCAGGTCCCCGTTGATCTTCCAGGGGCAGGTCAGGTCCCATTGATATTCCAGGGTCAGGTCAAGTCACTATAACTCCTAAAATGTGTCAAGTGAAACCACAGTTAAACCTCATGAGTCAAGTCAAGTCTCCGTTGATCTTCCTGAACAAAGTCGTCACCGTTGATCTTTATGAGCCCAATCAAATCACTACCAATCTTATAGAACTTCATTACATCTCAATAGATCTTCCAGAGCTTCATCATACCACAAGAGATCATCCAGAGCCTTGTCACGTCTCAGCTGAATTCCCAGAGCCTTGTCACATCCTGTCTGTTGCATCCAGCAATGTTCTCTCAGCCTGTTGTGTTGCTGTCAAGCAGACTGTTACCACTGTGGAACCACCTGAGGTAGCGGCAACTGCTGCAGAACCTTTGGAGGTGTCCTATCCTGTCATGGCCACGGAGGCCATCCATGAACTCCCCGCCTGTCCCGTCATGGCTATGGAGGCCGTCTATCAACTCTTGTTCATTCCTTTCATGGCTATGGAGGCTATCTGTGAACTTTGTACCTGCCTTTTCACAGCCACATGAATCTGTTTATGTTATCCGTTCCAGTCCCACCTAATCAGACTTGCTCTCTTGTGCCATTGAATCCATTGTGGTGGTCCTCTGCTCTGCCCCGGTGGCCTTCTGTCTCATCTGCTCGGCTGTGGTAGTCCTCAGGCTACAGAAGCACTTACCAGATGGCAGCAAAGTGAAAAGATGGTTACTGGGGTGGGTGGAGTCTTTGATGATTTTAGCAGCTCTGCTTCTGCAGTGTTTGAGGTAGATGTCCTGCAGAGAGGGGAGAGCAGATCCTGAAATGCGCTCAGCCAAGTGCACAACTCTCTGCAGGGCTTTGCAGTATTGACTGGAGCTGTTCCCATACCACTGAGATACACTGAGTCAATACCCTTTCTATAGCCCCTGAATAGAAAGTTTTCGAAATTGCTGGTGAGACCCTGAATTCCTCAGCTGTTGCAGATGGTACAGTCTTTGCCTGGCTTTATTAACCTGTGTTTGAATGTGAGTAGTCCAAGTCAGGTCCTCTGAGATGTTTACACCAAGGTACTTGAAGCTGCTCACCCTCTCCACAGGGATCCCGCTGATCATAAGAGGTGTATAGGGCTGCTGCTATCTCTTCCTGAAGTCCACAATCAGTTCTTTAGTTTTGCTTACATTCTGAGAGAGACAGTTGTCCTGGCACTATGATGTTAATTTCTCTACCTCATCCAAGTATTCAGTCTCATTATTGTTGTGAATGAGGCTCAGAACCACAGTATAATCAGCAAATTTGATTATACGTAGATGTGGAGCTGTGCGAAGACACGCAGTCATGTGTGTAGAAAGAGTAGAGCAGGGGACTCAGGACACAGCCCTGTGGGGCTCCTACGTTCAGGGTGATGGAGCTGGAGGTGTACTGATCTAGTTTCACCACTTGAGGTCTGAAGGTGAGGAAATAAAGAATCCAGTTGCAAAGTGAAGAATTCAGGCCAAGGTCTATGAGTTTAGAAGCTAGCTTTAAGGGGACTATAGTATTAAAAGCTGAGTTATAGTCAATAAATAACAGCCTTACAGGTACGTAGTTCCTGTTATTGTTGTCAATGTGTGTGAGAGAAGAGTGCAGGATGTGAGAGATGGCATCATCAGTGGATCTGTTTGGGCGATAGGCAAACTGAAGAGGGTCCAAATTATCCGTATGGAGGAGCAGTTGACGTTTTTTACCAGTCCCTCAAAGACTTTCGTGACTATTGATATTGATAGTCATTCAGACAAGCGGGTTTATTGTTCTTAGGCACAGGGAAGATGACAGATTTTTTGAATGAGATGGGAACCACCTCGTCCACCAACACAGTGATCACATGATGATCGCTGCTCTGACTGCTGCTTCCTGACGCGCTGATCGGCAGACTCGCACTGCTTAGATTGCTTTCAAAGCAGCCGTTGAAGTGTTTAGCTCGTCAACCAGCGACGGATCTGCTCTCATCTCTGCAGAGGATTTGTTTCCAAAGGCATAGATGGTCCTTAGTCCTTGCCACATGCGTTGGGAATCAATTAGCTGGAAATGTGACTCTATGCATTCCCTGTATCTGTGTTTGGCGGCTCTTACTGCACGTCAGAGAGCATAGCACAATGCTTTGTACTCGCTCATGTTTTTCTGACAGAAGACTGGCGTTGTAAGCAGCAGTGCTTGGTTTACTGCTGCACGGATTGATCTGTCCACCCACCGTTTCTGATTTGAGAATGTCCTTAGCTCTAATTAGCGGAACACAATAGTTATTGTATTCCGTAGCCTGTTCGGCTAGTGTGTTTACAAAGCTTAATGCTACATCCGTGAACTCACTGACGTCAGATGATCTTGCACGAAACATGTCCCAGTCTACGTCATCAAGAGCAGCCTGTAGCATTGCTTCTGATTGGGCGGACCATCGCGTCACCACCCTCTGGACTGGGGGATCTTGAACGAGCCTTTGTTTATATTCCAGTGTGAGGAAAATGGTGGCAAGATTTGCCGAAAGCTGGTAGTGAATGAGCTTTGTAGGAATTTTTAAACTGAGTGTAGCAATGATACAGTGTATTCGGTCCTCTGGTTGGACAGGATAAATGTTGATTAAAAATTAGGCATAACTTGCCTGAGTTTGGCTTTATTAAAGTCCCCAGCGATAAAAATAACAGCAGCAGGATATTTGTGGATGTTACCTCTGAGCCCAGACAAAGCCAAACCGGTGTCTGCTTGTGGTGGGATGTAAACAGCAGTTATGATGATCGATAAAAACTCCCGTGGCAGATAGATTGGGTGGCAAATGATGGATAAATGTTCCAGATGAGGCGAGCAGGAGCGCGACAGAGTGGAGATATTCCTGGGGTCACACCATTTCTTGTTAATCATGAAACACACTCCTCCACCTTTGGATTTCCCGGCCTCGGCTGTCCTGTTCATCCGTTAAACAGAGAAGTTTTCAGACGGCGTTACAGCAGCGTCCGGGACCAAGGGCGTGAGCCATGTTTCAGACAAACAAAGGATGTTACAGTCCCTAATATCCCGTTGGAAATTTATCCTGGCTGTTAGATCGTCCATCTTATACTCCAGAGACTGGACATTGGTGAGCAGAATGCTCTGTAGAGGAGGGCTGTGTGCTCTTTTCCTCAGTCTGTTGCGAATCCCAGCACGTTTCCCGCGGTGCTTCTTGGTCGGTCACCTCGGGTGGTTATTCAGGTTTAGAGCATGTGGAAGCCACTCCTTGGGCTATGTCACGATCATTATCCGGAGTGCCCATAAACTCCAATAGAGGGCACTCCACTCCGGACTCACGTTTTGCCATTTCTAAGCATTTCCCCTGTGTTTGTTCCTTCCGTGTCTTATATTGGATTGTTTATACTTCTGATTCTCTGCTTCCTGTCCTGACCTCTGCTTGTTACTGTTACTGATTCTGGATATCCCTGACATACCTGACGCCGTTCCTGATTACTGCCTCTCCGACCATTCTAATAATAAAGTTCTGCATATGGATCCGAACGTGTCTAACTCTCATCATAACAGTAATACTTAAAATATGATGTTAAGTTCACTTAAAGAAAACTTATGAGTATACTTGCAGTATAAAAGTACAAAGTATTTAATTACATGTGAATTATCAGTATATCTATAAGTTCACTTTTAGTATAATTGTAGTACAAACTACAAATAGAAAACTAGTTAAAACTAGTTGTGTACTCAAAGTTTGTTACTGTTATAATTAAAAGTATACTTTTATATACTAGAAAGTGGGCCAATTTAGTCTCAAAGAGTATTGAAACAGTACACTTACAAGTATACTACTAGTACACTGATATTTGTATACTTGCTACATAAAGTATACTTAAAAATATACTTGAACTTTACTTAAGAATACTTAGTAAAATAAACTTGAAATATACTACTTAGGGGTAGTATTTATGAGGAAAAAATAATGCAAGTTTTGAGACTTTGAGTGTCTTGGCATGCACTTTGGACTTGCACTTTTATAGCAGTGATTACAGCATGTAAAGCAAAATGGAAGAGAGGCATAAAGAGTCTTAAGGCCTTAAGACTCACTCTCACCTTAACCAAAAACAAGGCTATAAAATATATTCTCAGAATATTCGTTGTTCCCCACCAAGCAGCCCTAGTCCTGCATTAGCAAATAAAAATAATATACAACTTTGATTTTAATTATCTTATTTAACTGCAAAATGGCGCAGATGAAATCTGTTTTAACTTAATTCTGGAAATTTGCAATCCTGATTTTCACATTTCAGAAACGGTATGATAGTGATGATTACCTCCTTCAGTAAACAGTAAATCAATTTTGTATGTTCTTGTGGGAAAGAATGACTTTCTCTAGAGGACAAGTTTGTGAATTAATAATGTTACAATTAGAAATGTTCAGAAATGATCGATGCAAGCTAAAAGTTCTCCTTGCAGTGATCTGAGGAATCGTTGGTCGTTGGGAGCCATTGTTTGTCTTGGGTATAGAATTTGCTATAAACTTTATATAAGCCTACATACTCTTAGCATTTTATAACTTTTTAAACAAAATGTGTCAGTGTAGTTTAGTATGCATACACACACACACACACACACACACACACACACTTAAAAATGTGGTGAGAAAGTTACCTGTGTATATATGCAATGTCTTCTGTTTTTCCACACATTTCTGCTACTCCTACAGACAAGTGTGTTAAACTTTCCTCTTATCTCTTACGGTGTAAGGAAACAGATGAGTGCGTATAGTTCAAGAGTTCAATTTGAAACCCTGGAATAAGTCACTCTCATAAAGCTCATTCAAATTTAGTAGTTGTAGTAAGCTGTCGATAAGTTCAAACCATTTGCTTGGACACATGGAAACTGAAAACCAAGGGACAGAAACTAGTGTTAAAATAATGATCACTTAGAGACATTTAACAAAACAGAATAAAGGTATTTTGTGTCGTATTTCTTAGTTGTATTGCGTGAGTCCCAACAGCCACACACATCCGTAAAATCTTCTAAGTCTTGCATTTATTCAACCCACCCACAGTGCCCCCTTCTGGACAGGAACAGTACTCAGAGTCTAAACCATGTAACATTGTTATGTAGTACATATTAGTTTCACTACATAGATTATCCCACATCTCCCCTTTTAACAGAAACAATAATAAAAACACAATGGTATATTTTCCTTAGTAGACATCGCTTAGAGAACAACTCAACAATGAGCAAAAAACAATATCTTTTGTAAAGATGAACATTACCTGAAAAACTGTTCATTCCAGCCTACGAAAAGTTATGAAAACACATCATCAACACATGTATATATATTTTTTATACATACAGGTCCTTCTCAAAAAATAGCATATTGTGATAAAAGTTCATTATTTTCCATAATGTAATGATAAAAATTTAACTTTCATATATTTTAGATTCATTGCACACCAACTGAAATATTTTAGGTCTTTTATTGTTTTAATACTGATGATTTTGGCATACAGCTCATGAAAACCCCAAATTCCTATCTCAAAAAATTAGCATTTTAGCACATTTTCAACCAATAAAAGAAAAGTGTTTTTAATACAAAAAAAGTCAACCTTCAAATAATTATGTTCAGTTATGCACTCAATACTTGGTCGGGAATCCTTTTGCAGAAATGACTGCTTCAATGCGGCATGGCATGGAGGCAATCAGCCTGTGGCACTGCTGAGGTGTTATGGAGGTCCAGGATGCTTCGATAGCGGCCTTAAGCTCACCTAGAGTGTTGGGTCTTGCGTCTATCAACTTTCTCTTCACAATATCCCACAGATTCTCTATTGGGTTCAGGTCAGGAGAGTTGGCAGGCCAATTGAGCACAGTAATACCATGGTCAGTAAACCATTTACCAGTGGTTTTGGCACTGTGAGCAGGTGCCAGGTCGTGTTGAAAAACAAAATCTTCATCTCCATAAAGCTTTTCAGCAGATGGAAGCATGAAGTGCTCCAAAATCTCCTTATAGCTAGCTGCATTGACCCTGCCCTTGATAAAACACAGTGGACCAACACCAGCAGCTGACATGGCACCCCAGACCATCACTGACTGTGGGTACTTGACACTGGACTTCAGGCATTTTGGCATTTCCTTCTCCCCAGTCTTCCTCCAGACTCTGGCACCTTGATTTCCGAATGACATGCAAAATTTGCTTTCATCCGAAAAAAAGTACTTTGGACCACTGAGCAACAGTCCAGTGCTCTGTAGCCCATTTCCTGCACACGACTGTGCACAGTGGCTCTGGATGTTTCTACTCCAGACTCAGTCCACCGCTTCCGCAGGTCCCCCAAGGTCTGGAATCGGTCCTTCTCCACAATCTTCCTCAGGGTCCGGTCACCTCTTCTCGTTGTGCAGCGTTTTTTGCCACACTTTTTCCTTCCCACAGACTTCCCACTGAGGTGCCTTGATACAGCACTTTGGGAACCACAGGGCTTCATGATTAACGTTCCAAAATTTCTTACCCTCTCGCTTGAGGGTGTCAATGATGGCCTTCTGGACAGCAGTCAGGTCGGCAGTCTTACCCATGATTGCCTCAGGAATCTTTTGCAGGTGTTTAGAGTTAATGAGAGTTACTGACAGAATATGTTTGGGGTGCCAGTGCATTTTGTGTCTCTATACTGTTCTTGGACAACTGGGAACCAGCATGGGTGTCACACCCACCCTCCTTTACATCCATAGGATAGAGGAAATGTCGGTTCCTACGTACAGTTCCATTGGGCACCTCAACCTGGTAAGAACGGGGTGTTGGATGTTCCCCCACCACAGTTCCAGTTACCTTTTGATCTGTGACCCACACCTTATCACCAGGTGAGAGTTTATTCAGGTCATGCACTCTATGCCGTTTGTTGAAATATCTCGTATCTGCACTTCTTTTCTCTCTCTCTCGAACACTAATGGCAGTGCCATCAGGTAATAAAGGGTCCAGGAGTCTTGGGAGGGTTGGTACCGTAGTAGGAAGATGGCGTCCCATGAGCAACTGGGCTGGGCTGTACCCATTGCGAAGTGGAGTTGACCTATATGACAGTAAAGCAAGGTAGGGGGTCATGCTTTTTTTAAGGAGGTTTTTACGGTCTCAGCTTTCCGTTGCTGCGTGGATGCTTTGGGCTACTGGTGACGTCTGAATCCATAAGCACCTGCGAACTCTGAGAAAGTACTGGATGAAAACTGTGGCCCATTATCACTCACTAATTTCTCCGGGATGCCGTGGTGTGCGTGGTGAGCTGGTGAGTGAAAGATTTGCCACCTCAACATAACGTGAATGGTAATCCACAACTAAAAGATAAGTTTTCCCATTCAAGACAAACAGATCTGTCCCTTGCTTTTGCCAGGGCCTCTCAGGGAGATCCGATGGGATCAAGAGTTCAATGTGATTAGTGCGCTCTTTAATGCAAGCATGACATTTCAGAACCAGCTCGTTCAACTGTTGGCTAAGTCCCGGCCACCACATACTTTGCTGTGCACGTGCTCTGCACTTAACTACACCTTGATGCCCTTCGTGGAGTCTGTCGAGGACATCATTTCGCAATGCAGAGGGAATGACGAGTCTTGTTCCTTTCAGAAGAAGGCCGTCATGAACAGATAGGTAAGCTCGCTCGGACCAGTAAAGCCTCTCAGTCCCTGTACAACAACCTGACTCAGGCCATCCATCCTGACACATTTTCATGACATTTGAGCAAACACTGTCTGATCTGGGGTGTTCTCTCAGGTTGTCCAGGAAAGATTGACTTGCTGGGAGATGCTCCACAATGCTGTCCACATAAATGTTAGTGCTCTCCATAAACTCGTTGTCCATGATTTCTTTATGAGCAGGTAGCGGAGCATGTGACAGAGTGTCGGCAGTCCATAAGCTCTTTCCAGGAACATGAGAAATCTTGTATTAATAGCACTCAGTCTCAGTCAGTCTCATACGGACAGGGATGGGTAGTATTTCAGATACATGTATTTAAAATACGTATTTGAAATACTATTTTGTATTTTGTATTTTAAAGCCTTTGGAAAAAATCTAATGTAATTGTATTTAAATACATTTAAGACGAGTATTTTAGTATTTTCAAAATACTCAAAATACTTTGAGCCAGTCAACCTCTTTATCAGGGTGCTGTTTTCATGCATCAACTAGTTCAGACCAGACACGAATCCCCCCCCAAACCCCAACATTCATCCACGTGAGCCGCAGCTGTACAACCCAGCCTTGGATCGGCAACTTTTCTGGAATAAAGTGAGGATGTGCTACTTGTTGATTAAAGTAGCTTCTCAAATGTGTTTGAATTATTAACGTTACTGCATGTTAGGGATGGGTGATATATCATATGACATTATCGTAGATTCGTAGCGATGGTATAAATTGTGAATTGATAGAACTTTTTCTAAATCTTTTACATAGGACTTTCCGCTTTTTAGCTTTGTGCAGTTGAAGCCTTGTTTATACTTTCGCAATTCGCATGGCTCTACGCCATGAACCTGCTTACTGCGTGCGCTCCTCAGTAAACCTACAAGGCTTTTATGCTTGACGTGCTCTCTGTTGTATATTTCTGTGAAACGACAGAGGCCGACTCTGATTAATTGTTCTCCAAACCACGAAAAAGCAGCGATGAGAGGAAGTAGTTTGCCAAATAATTTGTCAAACATCTCTTATACTGTCTATTTCAAACACTCGTCTCATGAGAAGTTTGTGAATAAATGGATTTCTTCACATGTAAACCGATTAGGTTGTGGGTCATTTTGATGACACATGTGAAAAGTTTTTTAGTACACTTCTTAAACCCTAACCAAATAATCAAGTTAAAACCAGTAAACTTGAAATTGTGACTTGTTTTGTTCTAATGTCACATATTAATATGATAACATATGTACAACACTAAATTGAACAATACTGTGTTATATATGTTTTTTTATTTCATTAATTATTTTATTTCAATTAACGATTGTATTAAACACCTACCATTACTTTATTCATTATTTCTGCTATGCTGGCTCATTTTGTAAATGTAATCATTTTAAATTTTACAAACATGGTGCTTTATGAAAATGTAACTGGACACATTTCCAAATTGTGATTGTGTTTACCCATCTATACAAATGTTTGTTTATGTAGAGATTAAATAATTAGGTTAATCATTGTCTGTCTACATCAGTTTAGTGTAGTGATTGTGTGCATTTGTGAGGACAATGATGAAAGATACACCACACTTTTAGTTTTATGTTCACCAAAAAAATTGTGCCAAATGATTTCTAATTAAAAAAATATATATATTTTAGATAAACTTATGTATATAGAAACAAATAAACTTTAAATTAAACAAATATAAAAGTTACTATACTACTTGCGTAAAAAAAAAGCATCAAAAGAGTTTTGAAATTCAGTTTTTGCTGTGGTATCAAAACTGATATTGATAATTGTGAAACCATGCCATATATTGTTACTGTAAAGTAAAATGTAGAAAAAATTTAGATTTTGGTCATATCACCCATCGAAATTCCATCAACTAGTTCAACTGGGCGGGTTAGGTCAGCAATATTGGATGGCAGATACTTTAAGATTGTGAAACAAACAGAACTGGGCCACATTGGAACGCCAGTCTGTCACATTGGCTTTTAATGATGGTGATAAAACATAATAAAAGTTAGTTTTTGTAGTTTTTTGTAGTTTTTGTAGTTTTTTATTTCTTACACTGCAGGGGAACGAAAGAGGTATATAAAATTAAAACGAAAGTTTCTAAGCAGTTGCACACATCTAAATGCTTTTTGGCATTCAGAATAGGCCTAATAGGGATACCTGCACTGAATCTTCAATTTCACATGTATTTTGAGTATTTTCAAAATACAAAATACTGGATTTGTATTTAAATACATTTTTCCACACAGTATTTTGTATTTGTATTTAAATACATTTTTCCACACAGTATTTTGTATTTGTATTTTAAATACATTTCCATGTATTTATGCCCATCTCTGCATACGGAAACGCTGGATGCGGGGAGGTAGGGCATCCAAGTCCTGGTCACCAAGGAGAATCAACAGAGGTTTGTGATCGGTTTCCATATCAAAATGGTGACCAATCAAAAAGTCATGAAATCTCTCACATGCCCAGGTCAGCCCAAGGGCCTCCTTTTCCACTTGTGCGTATCTTTGCTCAATAGGAGTAAGACACCGTGACGCGAAGGCAACAGGTCTCCAATTGACACCGTCTTTTTGCTTGCAGGACCGCTCCCAGTCCATATGAGGATGCATCTGCAGATACTTTGAGTTGCTTTGCTTGTTTGCATCGTACAAGGCCAGCACTGGAGCAGATGAAAAGTCTTCTTTCAAGTTTTTAAAAGCTTTAACATGTTATTCCCCCCAGAACCAACAGTTATTTCTTGGACAGGAGACCTCTGAGTGGTTTATCTTTTTCTGCCAGATGGGGAATGAATTTTCCAAGCTGGTTGACCATACCAAGAAAACTACTCAGCTCACTGATGTTTGTTGGCTCTGGCATCTCCTGGACCGCTGCGGTCTTGGCAGGGTCTGGTTGCACTCCTCTGCCTGAGATAATGTGGCCAAGAAACTTGACTACGTTAGTGACAAAGCACATTTGTCTAAGTTAAGGGTGAAGCCAGCATTTTTCATCCTTTGGAGCACTGCGTGAAGGTGCACATCATGCTCCTCTTGAGAACGTCCCCACACCAGCACATCGTCCATGTGGCAGACCACACCATCCAGGCCCTCAGTGACTTCAGTTACCATACAATTTTGGAAGTTCTCAGGTGCTGATGCCATACCGAAGGGCAAACGATTAAAGAAATACCGCCCAAACAGAGTGATAAAAGTCGTCAACTTGGCAGACTGTTTTGCTAGAGGTATATGTTCCTAAAAATGTACATCAGCTCTGTTCACTTCTTGGATTGTTGTCGTGGTACATGAAATTCATTCCAAATTTTGCTACAGTTGTAGAACCATTGCATGCTTGCATCAGACAAGGTTCTGAGTTCAGCTGGTCAGATGAGGCTCAGAAGAGTTTCAGTACTGTAAAGAAGTTGTTACTCCAAAGCCCTGCTTTAGCATTGTTTGACCCTAACTTGCCTATTGGTGTTTCATCGGATGCATCAGATTATGGACTTTGTGCTGTATTCTCTCAAATTCTTGAAAACAACACAGAGCACATTGTTTCATTTGCTTCAAGAACATTGTCTACTGCGGAACGCAAATATTCAATGATTGAAAAAAGGAAGCCTTAGTATGTGTCTGGGCTGTTGAAAAATGGAGAACTTACCTCTGGGGTCGAAAATTTCTTCTACGTACGGATCATCAGGCCTTGACAGTGCTCCTCACCTCTAAAGCCACAGATTGCGCTGGAATAAGGGATCGCACGTTGGGCAAAGCAACTCTTGTGTTTTAACTAAGAGGTGATTTATTATCCTGGCTCTCAGAACCAGGTTGCTGATTATCTTTCACGCCTACCCTTGCCTGCTTCTGTTGAGGATTTTTCCGATACTGAGCCGGAGTTTGTTGCATTTTTGTCTTCTGAAATGTTTGCTGTGTCTCCAACTGAATTTTCTCTTGCTTCTGCATCATGCTCAGAAATGACTGCATTACGTGCTGAGATTGTTCGGGGATGGCCCTCTTCATCAGCTTCTGTGGGGGTTGTTCTACGTCCATATTTTCAAATACGTCATGAACTTGCTGTGCAAAAGGACTATGTGTGTAGAGGGTCACATCTTGTAGATCCTGTTGGATTGCGACGTGTTTTGGTGAATCTTGCCCATGAAGGTCATCAAGGAATAGTGCGTATGAAACAGCGCATTCGTGAACTTTACTGGTGGCCTGGTATTGATTGCTTGGTTAAGGAACAGATCAAGAATTGTGAAGTTTGCTTGTCTTCTGATAAGGTTACAACTGTTCGTGCTGCACCCTTACAACCTGTACCTTTTCCAATTATGCCATGGGAAAAAGTGGCTGTTGACATTGTTCGCCCATTTGAAACCGCTACCTGGGATTGTCTGTACATTATGACACTGATTGACTATCATAGTTAGTGGCCAGAAGTGGCATTCACTTCTTAAATCACAAGTAAAAATGTGATCAACTTCTTGACGTCAGTTTTCAGCAGATTTGGAAATCCTCATTACATTGTATCTGACAATGGATGTCAGTCAGTGGAGTTTGCTGCATTTCTGAAAGATCGAGACATTCAACACATACATACGTCGTGTATCATCCAGCTGCAAATGGAGCTATTGAGCGATTCCATCGAGTACTTAAGCGTTCTATTCAAACTGCTATTCTGTCTGGAAAGCCACGGAAATCAAAAGTGACAGACTTTCTTCAAATTTACCGTGCTACTCCCCATGCTGTTACTGGATGGTCTCCTTCTGAGTTACTCTGTGGTAGAAAATTGCGCACTTGTCTAAATGTTCTCCCTCTTCCTATAACTGGTAAGGATCCTGCTGTGAGTCAGAAAGTGGCATTGTCTCAAAAGAAGATGAAAACATACACAGACCTCAAACGAAGAGCCTGTACCCCAGAGTTCAAACCTGGAGACTGGGTGCGTATAAAAATTCCAGTTCATGTTCCAAAAGGACATCCTAGATTCTCAAAGCCTTTAAAAATTGTGTATCAACTTGGTCCATGCACTTACCAGTTATCAGATGGAAAAAAACTGGCATGCATCTCATTTTTCTTAATTTTCCAACTTGTGCACCTCTGGAAAATGCCATTGAGAGTGAACTGGTGTCCTTGCCCCTCCAGTCTGTTCCTTCCTCTATGGTGTTGCCTAAAAATGAACTTGTGAACTTGCCTAATCGAATTGTTTCTCCATCTGTTCCTGTAAGGTCTTCATCACGAGTGAAACACCCTAGTTTTGAACGTGCTCTTGCATAAATTACGTTTTTCTTCACAACAAAGAACGTGTGAAAACCCTCTTTCACTGCGTCGTAACGCTCACTGTTTTAGTTCGTCAAATTTAGCCCCTTCAAAATGTCATCCGCTTCATCACGCATTTGATTCGCTTGCGTGGAAGTATGGAGATTACTGGCCAGACGGATACGTTCGAACCTTCGGATCCATTTATCCCATTCGGTATGTTTGGAGAAGTTAAATGGCTCCGGTGGCTGGATGCTGAACGTAGCACAAGGCCTCGGCGTGGGCGGCTCTCTCCCCCCGGTAGCTGCATCACCATGAGCAGGTTGTCCTCCTGCAGCTTGTTCCATGACTTTGAGACTTTCTGTTTATAAAAAACTTCACTCTCCCTTGAAACAAAACTTCTTCCGCAAGCTTATTTGGGTATCCTACTCTGACACCATGTCATATTTCTAAGTTTTATTGTGTGAGTCCCAACAGCCACACACATTCGTAAACTCTTCTAAGTCTCGCATTTATTCAACCCACCCACAGTGCCCCCTTCTGAACAGGAATAGTACTCAGAGTCCAAACCATGTAACATTGTTATGTAGTACACATTAGTTTCACTACATAGATTATCCCACATTTTGTTTATCATTACAGAGTTTGTATTGTAGAAATATATATTTAAGTTTGAGTGGGGGAAAATTCCCCCCTACTGTTTTTTTTTTTTTTTTCAAAATAACAATTAGATAAAAAAAGAAAAAGAAAAGGTGAAGTCTTGGCCTAGCGGTTAGAAAGTTTGACTCCTAACCCTAGGGTTGTGGGTTTGAATCTCAGACTGGCAATACCACAACGTAGGTGCCCTTGAGCAAGGCATTGTGCTCCCTGGCAGCCCCAGCATAAATGGCTGCCCACTGCTGTGTGTGTGTGTACTTTGGATGGGTTAAATGCAGAGCACAAATTCTGAGTATGGGTCATCATACTTGGCTGAATGTATTTTAACTTTCACTTTTTTTTTCCTTCTTTAATTTTTGTTGTAACTACGGACTACGTTTTTGACAAGAGTGATGTAGAGGTTTTACCTATTAGGTTTTAAACTAAATAATGGCAATTGGCCAATCAGAGCCAATGCAAAGTCCAAAAGTATTAATTGTATAATAAAACCTAGCAGTTAAAATGCCTCTGTAGTTGAAATAAAGAACAAAAAAAATAAACATATATAATATCACACAATGATTAGCACGTATGCATGATTGCAAATGTAACATTTTATACAGCAGTCCAACAGACAAGAAATATTTAAATAAATCATTCATTAAACAGACCATCACCAACTGGTGGTTTAAGTGTCATATTTAGTTATCCATGACATTTACATTACATTTACATTTATTAATTTAGCAAATGAATTTAGAAAACACACAAACATTCATTCAAACAGCGACAGAAAAAAGTGATGTTATTAACGAGGGTGAATGGAGTCCCAAGTGTCTAGCGTTAGGGTGGTGGCTGATGTGCAACTTGGCCTGTATGCCCAGGAGTTTCCAGACTTCCTGCATGATTTCAGCAGTGAAATGTGTTCCGCGGTCAGAGTTGACTTTCAGCGGCAGTCCAAATCTTGAAAAGATATGGTTCATTAGGAGGCAGGCTGTAGTTTGAGCTGTATCATTGGGAGCGGGAAGGCACTCTACCCATTTGGTGAATTCACAGACGACAGTGAGGCTGCCTTTATTTGGTGCACACCTAAATAAAACAATCTCAAAAGGGAGTTGTTTCCACTTTATCATTAAACTCGCAGAGTGTTTTATCTATACATTTATGTCAATAAATATATACATACATTACTGCTCCCACTGAAGATAGGAGAAGGGAAAATGGAGCGGAAGGGAAAACAATACTGGCAATAGGAGATTTTGAAAACAAAATGTATTAAAAATAAAAGAAAGAGAAAAGAAAAGAAAAATCTAATTAATGTAAACTGAAAAGTAAATAAACTAAATTTTAATTATTGTCGTCTCTTTATTTAAAACAAATGAACGATGAAGTTCCTCATTATTTATTTAAAAGAAATGAGACTGACAGTGTGATCCAAGCGTTAATAGTAATTACAATGCAAAGGAACTGCCCATGATGGTATAGAATGAGAGAGAAAACAAATGAAAATTGGAAATAAACCATAAAACAGGGTAAATAAATAAAGTAACATAAAGGAATACAAATAAATTAGAAAAATAAATTACAAAAGTGAAAAAAAATTAGAATGGCTGATCTAATTGGTAACTGGTTTACTTAACTTTGAAGGTCATGATTTCCTATTACACAATTGAAGAGCTATTGCCAATAGAATGCTTAGGGTATTGGTGATTGCGATTATATTTAACTCTAGTTAATTGTAGATTCGTCACAAATTAAATACTTCTGAGTCATCCTTTAATGGGGAGAGGGAGGTGAAAAAGAGTCAAACGTAAGATGGAAATGTTCAGAGATTGTTAGAGTGGAGATGTGAAAAGGTTAAATGATTTCAACACTGCTACAAAACACACTGCATCCAGTTTCAGCAAGCCACGCCAATGCTTGCCCTAACCTACGAGGCTAATGGCTTTAGCATAGACTTCTGTGAACACCTGAGTTGTTTACAACAGTGCGCGCATGCATCAGACTCGAACACCTGTAGAGTTTCCCGAGTAACAGTATCTTAACTTCATCAAGCGAGTCGATACAAACATGTACATTAGTTAGCTACTCTAATGTCAACCTTGGGAGACAGCTTAGTTGATTTAACATTGGAACACACAATAATTAATCAATCTAGCTAGCTATAACAAGGCCTTTTAGGAAGAAAGTGCGGGATTTTCTCCACAATAAAATATAAGATTAATAAGGGAATTAAGATCAATATAACTCAAAGGGGATTGAATTACAGTAAATAAGAACCAAATTAGTATGCAAATTATTCAGAATTAATATTTAACACTTTATCAACTATTCGTCCACCGATAAGTTGAGGTTAGGGTATTTGATCAATTCTGGACAAAATATTATCCCATGGCCTACGGTAATCATATCATGAAATTATGATAACTGATTATGAGCAAGGTAACAGAATCTACAGTTTAAGGCAGTAACCAGAATTAGGTTTCAACCAGAATTAGGAGATATTGTGTAGTTGCATTTGGATGCTCCTGTGGGCACGTTGCTGGAAGTTGTTAGAGACAGAATCTCTGGCGCTGATTGGTTGGCAGTCGGTCGATGACGTTTTCTGAGGGACAGCACTCGATGGTGAGTGGTTGGATGGCTTTGCCGGGTGGCACTTCGTTTGCGAGACTTCCTGGATTGCGGGTTACTATGCAACAGAGTTTTGCCTGTGCAGGCATGCTAAACTTCTGTCTCCTGACTGAGAGGTTCAAAAAGCACAGATCTAGAAAAGAACACAACACCCCATCCTTCCTCGGAACAGTGAAGTACCGGCTGTAGGACCCGGACTCTGCAACCCAAGGAGGGACCACCTCGATGGTCCCCGTCCTCAGAGAGAGTTTACTTCTGTTCCATTACCAGGGCCTGCTTGGGGCCCACCAGAACTGGATTCTGTGGCCTCTCACTACAGTGTGCAGGACCCACTGAGACTCATTTGGCAGTAGTTTTGCTGCAAAATAGTCTACTAAGGGAATCAGCCTCTGAAGACTGATCTCTGGTTGCATCAGAGCAATTAGCTCGGTGCCCTGAAGCAGCACAATGGCAGGAGACGGCCGAACTAGCTGCTCTGAAAACCTCCCAGGAGGTCGCGAGCCTCTTGCGCGATTGCAACTGCAAGATCGCATGCATGGACACACACCTCGGAGAGTGCTTGGCGAGAGAGCATTCAGCAGCAGCAGTGAGCTGTCTCAGAGGACGAAGAAACCGTGGCTCTGGTTTCCAAGCCTCAAGAACGAGCTCTAGATCTAGTGAACAAGGGTGGAGATAGGACGAGCCGTCTTCAACCTGTTCACCAGTTCATGTGTGATTCCCGCTATTGCGGTTGCCGCCGTGCCTCAGCACCAGCGAGACCACGACCGCAAGATCGCATGCACGGACACACTCCTCGGAGTGTTAAGAGCGGAGCGCTTAACCCCTTACTAGTAACCCCCCTTTTTTGGCATGGAGACCGAAATTACATACCCAAAATAAAAAGGTTTCTGCTCATGATTCTTTCTGACTAGATACATGATCAACCTTTGTTCACAAAGCTGACACTTTAAAGTTTACTGTTCAGGAATCAGAATCACTCAGACTGTTATGATAATAGAGATATATAAGCTCAAACATAAAAACAAAAATAAAAATATTAAAAACATATGTTTTAAATGTATTTAAAAAAATGTTGATGTAGGAAATGAGTTTGAAAACAAAGTGTAGCTAAGGCCACAAGTCTTCCAAGACTTCATAAAAAATTTCATAATCGAATCTGTAAAACTGTGAATTTTATGAAATATTTTCTAAGGCCATGTCATGTGTGTTTTTAGAGAAGGCTAATCAGATTGATTTATGGCCCTTGTCATCTCTGTAAGATCTCACATGTAAACACTGCTGTGCTCTTTGTGTATGTTTCATTGTTGAAAACTGCCCGAATCATGATTGTATTGTTCTCACCAAACGGTTCTTTCACACCTCCGCCAAGTATGACACATTATCCGCATTATTCTTTTATCATTATTCTTTTGTTTTTATTCCACCTTTATTAGCCTTGATTGTGGTTTTTCAGGCTTTACAAAGCAACAAAGCAGCGATCTCACTTCAGTCTCTCTTTGCATTTAGCCCTTATTTATCAAAAGTCTTACTATAAAAATACAACAAAACATTTTCTTACGACCTTACGTGAATTATTGAGACAAAAATGCATTATGAAGAAGAAAAGCACCTGCTATTAGTAGCATTGGTGCTAACGTTAGCATCAAGCTACATCTGACAATTTATGAAATTATTAGTACACTTTTACTCAAAACTCACTTTAAACCCCGATCGAGTGTTTATAATAACTTCCTTTAGCGATCAGGGGTGGAATTTGGTCATTTACTGTTGTAAAAATATGTTATTTGTAGCCTTTTTCATCGCTGCACAAGTTAGCATTTCCGATGTACATTTTCGATTTTTTTTATAAAAACGCCCCAGATCTCAAGAAATTCTCATACCAAGCTTTACTATCGTAATCGCGGGTTTATTATTCGGATATTTTGTGTGTACAGAGGTGTTTCAGTGTTGTTTTGGCCAGATAACTACCAGGAAGTGTGCAGGAAGCATGTGACACGATGTGGCGGTGTCCATATATGACACTGTAAGATTGACGTTTGAAAGACCCAATCAGAGTCTGAGTCACACACCGCACGAGCTGTGACTACTGCACGCACACACAGATCGCTGGGAGAGGCTGTTTATCATCTGATCGCGTAAATCCGTGGAAAATGAATAGAAATGACGATTCTGTCTGAAGAAATATGAAGTAAACATCAGTAAATATATCCATATATCTCCGCAGATATGCATCTTTGGTCTGTAAATCCTTATTGACGCTGTTCAGTGAGTCTATGTGAACACAAATAAACCGCTCTTGACGTGACTGAATATGAGTGAGTTATGAATTTCTATTCAAAATGTGGCATAATACGGATTTATTATTTTGCACTCCTGACATAAATCACTAAATATCTGTCACTGCAACAATGTTTTATCAAAATATTGGTCAAATATCGAAGCTTGAGTCTTTAAACTTTCCATTGATGCACAGTTTGTCCAGATGAAGTAAGACAGTGATGTTTAATGTGCTGTGAAAGTGAAACAATAATAAACTGGGGCCGTCAGCGATGTTTGCACGCAAAGGGGTTAACATCGAGAAAAGCACAATCAGCCCCACGAGAGCTGACTGGGCGAGCTCCAATCTTCATTAATGCTGCTTATGTTAGGCATAATATGCTTGTGTGACTGGTGCTTGTGCAACTGGCAAGCTCATCAACACCTTTCCACATCAATCTCCTCAGAGAAAGACAGGCAGCGCGCCGCGCCCTCTCATTGGGGAGAAAGTACCGCAAACGTGGGCTTCCGACCACCGAGAGCGGGCGCCGGATCTGGTGGCTAAGAAAGAAGATAGGGACTTGCCCATCTTACATTCCTTTCAGCAGATCCGAAAGCGAATCCCGCGATCACAACCACCACTCTGCCTCGGCGAAAGCGGGGCTGGCACCGCGAGAAACACCAGTGAAAGCTCTCTCCTCAAAGAGAGCCTTCTGAGACACTGCGCGCTTCACTCTCAAGCAGACAACACACAAGCTGCGTCCCTACCCTTTTTTTTTTTTTGGCAGGGAAAATACACAGCCTGAACAGGCCTGCTCTTGCCCAAAACTTCTCTTGATCGAAGCTTTGACAATGGGGTTTATCAGTGGATAAACAAAACTAAAATAAGACTCACAAACAGATAGTGACTGACACACACACAGAGCGCTTGCTGAAGACACAAGGCTGATTACCGGCTTCGCCGCTAATGCTTTTATGCTTCCTGGTCTCTGACGTCAGCCGCCTATGACGTCTCGCCCTTCCATTGGACTGATTATACACGTTATTCAGATACGTCATGCTGGACGCGTTCCCCATTCATTCTTGACGCAGCGTCTCGTTCCTGAAGAGGAACGAGTCTTTTTTCTATACCTCAGACTTTACTTTAGTTGCTGGTGCAACCAAAACGTAATCGCCAGAGGCAAACCTCCATTACACCTACTCGGCATCCATTTTCGCATCTTTCTCGCTCTAATGGAAACATGACTGCTCGTTTACCTCGCAAACTAAAGCGCAAGCCCGAGCCTGGCCCGAGCCCATGTAAGATAATATAAATTAAGCCCAAACCCGAACAAACCCATCGGGTCCGTGCAAAGATCTTCAGCTCTAGTTGCCATTGTGCTATTGCATTGTGGGCAAGTGAGAAATGTTAAATAAAGCAACATGGTAAAACGATGAAAATGACTTGATTTGACTTTCAATTCCTTTTACATTCTCCAATGTATTAACATTAACATTTTTCATAACTTAATGTAGGATGTTTCTGTACATAAATGTAAGCACTGTGGCATTATTAATGCAATATTTAGAAAATGTACTATTGTACTCTTGATACTCAAGTACTTTTAAAAACAAGTACTTCAGAACTTTTACTTAAGCAGACATCTGACTGTAGTACTTTAACTTGTCCTTGAGTAAAATTTAGCAAGGGGTATAGGTACTTTTACTCAAGTAATGAAGCTGTGTATCTGTGTGGAAGGCAGCAGAACAGCTTTCCCTGTCTGATCTGTCGGAATACTGATCCAAATCATTAGTAGTTCCTTTAGAATAATTTGGAAAGACTTGAGTCATTACTAGTGGGTTACCATGATCTTCACTTTAGAATTAATTATACATTATGTATAATAGCTCTTAGTAGTTCTCCAGGATATTTGAAAAAATAGTGATCAGATAATAGTGAACTACCACTTTAAACTGAGCGCTATTACTTAATCGTTAATCAGAGTTTCTTGTTAGTTAGTAATAGTAGTTACTTATTTTATTAGTATCACGATCATTAGCTTGATTGCCCATAAACTCCAATAGTGGGCACTCCACATTTAGGACCCTGGCATTTTTGTTTCCATCAACCACCAGATGTCACCATATCATCACTTGGACACTAGTACCTTTCATACTGTTGCACCACACCCAAACTACATTTCCCATGAGTCACTACATCACAAATCACCTTGCCACACCTGCACCTCATTTACACACACATAAAAGCAGCACAATCACTCTAAGTCTGTGCGAAGGCCTCTCAGAATCTTGCAGCTTTTCAGGCGACTGGTCAGGTATGGATATGACAAGCCTATTATTAGCCCTCAAGCAGGGCACTGGATCACTTGAGGACTATGGACAAGAGTACTTAGACCTCACTTATTTCTCTGATCTGCCGGATTTTGTGCATATTGATTTTATTTTATTTTTTTGTGTGATGAGCTAAATGAACTGCTAAAGTCACGACTAATCAGTGAGGCTCCCCACTCATCTCTTGGTCAGTTTATGGACTATGCATTGCTGATTGTTGGCTCCACATTCACTGTGGGTGTCACGGAGGCACATGACACTGGGCTCACTCACGTCATTGCTGCCATTCCAGAGCCGCTGCACAAGATGGCCGCAAGCCCTGCACCACTGCACAAGATGGCTGCTAGCCCAGCTAAGTCAGGTCCCCATCGACTTTACAGAGTCAGGCCAGGTCCCCGTTGACTTTCCAGAGTCTAGTCAAGTCACCATTGACCGTCCAGAGTTAGTTCAAGTAACCATTAACACACATGAGTCAAGTAAATCCACAGTTAAACTTCATGAGTCAAGTCAGGTCCCCGTAGATCAGGTCCCTATTGATTTCTCGGAGTCTAGTCAAGTCACCGTTTACCATCCAGAGTCAGGTCAAGTCATTAACACCCATGAGTCAAGTAAATCCACAGTGAAATATCATGAGTCAAGTCACGGTTGATCTTCCTGAACAAAGTCAAGTCACGGTTGATCTTCCTGAACAAAGTCAAGTCACGGTTGATCTTCCTGAACAAAGTCAAGTCACGGTTGATCTTCCTGAAAAAAGGCAAGTCACAGTTGATCTTCCTGAACCCAGTCAAATCACCATGGATCTACCACAGCCTCGTCACATCTCAGCTGAACTTCCAGAGCCTCGTCGCGTCTCAGCTGAACTTCCAGAGCCTCGTCGCATCTCAGCTGAACTTCCAGAGCCTCGTCACATTTTTATTTTTTCAGTTTCAGTTCCACCTAAACAGACTTGCTGACTGTGCCATCGACTCCGCAGTAGGGGTCCTCTGCTACGCCCTGGTGGGCTTCTGTCTCACCTGCTTGACTGTGGTGGACCTCTGCTCCACCCTGGTGGGATTCTGTCCCATCTGCTTGACTGTGCTGGTTCTCCAGCCATTCCATTTCCACATGGACCTGGACCTCCGTCCCTCCCCTTGTTCTGCCTCCACTCCACTGCCCTCCAAGACTGCATAGAGCATCTGGAAGCCCCTCTGTGTGGAGGGGCTATGTCATTAGCTGGAGTGCCCATAAACTCCAATAGTGGGCACTCCACTCAGGACTCAGGCATTTTTGTTTCCATCGACCACCAGATGTCACCATATCATCACTTGGACACTAGTACCTTTCATACTGTTGCACCACACCGGAACTACATTTCCCATGAGTCACTACATCACAAATCACCTTGCCACACCTGCACCTCATTCATCAGCCAATTTCCTTGCCACACCTGCACCTCATTTACACACATATAAGCAGCACAATGATTCTGGATATCCCTGACATAACCGATGCCGTTCCTGATTACTGCCTGTCTGACCATTCTTATAATAAAGTTCTGCATTTGGATCTGAACATCTCTGACTCAGTGTAACAATTAGTGCATTCGTTTTTTTTTGTTCCAGTGCAGTTATTCATTAACGACAGATCAGTATTCTAAAGAGTTACTGAAAAAATTAAAAATAAAAAAATCACCTTTAAAAGAGCCTGTGAGAGCCAATTTACATTTAAAAGAAGCTGTGAGAGCCTTGTGTTATTTTACCTGCCACTGGTTTAGCAGAGCTGAGGATTAATCACTTATGTTCTAATCTTTCTTCTGTCAAAAATACATATTCATGGATGCTCTTCAAGCTCCCAGACAATTTAATTTCACTGGTCTGCCTCAGACTGACATTCACATTTTTCTAGATACCTCTTAAAAAGCTTATTTTTGCCTTTCACCCACACTGAGACGTGTTTTGTGTGTGTGCTGAGTTTTTTTGAAAACACTGCCCCAAGTGGATAAGCTTGAAAACGCTGACTTCCTGTTGGAGAATAGACTGTGAAAAGAAAAGTCTAATGCATGTTCAGTCATGTAAACCCAAAACAATCAAGACGGGCCCCTTTTTGTTTACCAGCATTGTTGTGCCTGCTTTCCACTTTCATAGTGTTGTGGAAGAGAAATGTTATATTAAATTCATGCAAATGTATTCTCAAATAGCATCCTCACTGTTCATTCAAATCAACTCGTAAAGTGCAGAGAATAAAATTGGTATACTTCTTTTACTTATTTTTTTATCATCAGAAGTTTATTTATTTATTATTATTATTATTTTATTCAAGAATAAAAAAGCTGTTACTTAAAGACTAAAAAGAAAAAGACTAAAGTTCTCTTTGAGGAACTGTAACACTGAACAACATTTTAAAGGGGTCATTCAAATTCCTGTTGAGGTCATTTTTGGCAAAACAGCTCATATGACAAAAAGACTGATGGAAATGAATATCAAATCCCTCAAAATGAGTATCATCTCTTTGATTTCCTGTCTGCTTAGAGCATGAACCTGAGCGGATAAAGGTAAAGGAGTGAACAATTAACTCAAGTCAAATGTATTTGTATAGCACTTTCACAATTAACATAGTGTTTTTAAGCAGATTTATTGTCATACAGTTATGACTATAATTCCTTAAAGGAAGAGTTCAAATGTACTCACTCTCAGGCCTTCCGAGATGTAGACAAGTTTGTTCCTTCATGGGAACAGGTTTGGAGAAATTTAGCATTACATTACTTTAAATACATAGAATAATATTTGTAATACATAGAATAAATTAACAGAGAAATACTGTTTAAATAGTATTTTATCTTGCGACCGGTATGCTGATGTGCAGAACACATGGCAAGCTTTACTGACTGCAGAAATCTTTGCAGATTTTTTTAAATAAATTTTTCTTTCTTTCTTTCTTAGGGAACTGGGGCCCCGTCCACACGGAGACGCGTTTCTGTGAATATGCACAATTTTTTTATCGGATAGGTGTTTCGTCCACACGGATCTGGTATTTTCATCAGGTGAAACCGCTATTTTTTGAAACCGGGTCCCTGAGTGGATAAATTTGAAAACGCTGTCTTTGCGTTTTCGTCTGGACGGCTAATCCGTATATTTTCTGAAACGATGACGTCATCAGCCCACGTCTCCCCCCTAGTCAGACACCTCTACGTCACGTAACAGCAACAAAAACATGAACAAACACTGAACGATTGTCTTTTTATTAACTAACATTAACACTGATTAATAAATGTATTGTTCCATGTTCATTTGTGTACCACGCGCAAGGTTTATGAGCATAGTCCAAGTCTTCTTCTCTGTTTTTAGTGTATCTCTGTGGCAGAATTACAGCGCCACATACTGGTCTGGCATATATTCTACATCATTATGCGGTTTCGTGTGGATGCGGATATTTCTTGAGATGAGGAAAAAAAAAGATTGGATTGGGGTAAGCCCCGTCTCCGTGTGGAAGGGGCCTGGATTACATACATAACCTCAAAAGCATTAACTTTTGATGGACTGGAGTTGTATGGATAATTTTTGGATTATTGTGATGTTTCTATTAGCTGTTTGGTAATCTCATTCTGATGACACCCATTCACTGCAGAGGATTCATTGGTGAGCAAGTTAATGCTAAATTTATCAAAATCTGCTCCCATGAAGGAACATACTCATTTACATATATGGATGGACTGAGGGTATTTTTTTTTTTTTTTTTTTTTGGGTGAACACGCTAAAAAGATGAGATTTAAACTTGAACTTAAACTGAGAGTAATCCAGAGTTCAGTAGCAGTTTGAGAAAAAAAAAGTTTATATCTCATTTTAAAGACTTTGTAGTTTTGAGTACTGTAAACAGCCCAGACTATTGTTTGGGACCTAATAGACTATAAAGCTGGTTAGTGCTTATAGACAACCTTGGATCACTAACAACCCAGCATGTTTCAAAACACATCAAAATATTTTTTTTCCAGCATTATATTTTGTCACTTTTCATTTTTTTTCTCAGTGAAATGCAGTCATTCATCATCACAAAGAAATTGTTTAACATTGTTTCAGTATATATTTGAATTTAGAAGGGTTTTGCCATCAGACCAAAAGCTTTTATCAGTGTTTCATCTCAAACCTAGCTAAAACTGTCCTAATGTTGCATGCAGTATACATAGTTCACCCTACAGGGATCATGTTTTACCCTGTTTTAATAACACTTTTTATGCCATTTGTTAAATTCACAGAAAGTTTAAATGATTTCAACCCATCCTGTTGTTTACAGTTTACATCACATCACCCACTAGCCCACTTCTCTCAGTCTCTCCTCAGTCTCTCCTGTTTGTAAACAAATCTGCCTAGTTTTCTTGAATGCTCACAAATCACTGTTTGCACATCTTATCCTGCAATACCAGTGCTTCCTCAGTTCAACCGACTGCCTGTTGAAACTCAGCTGTTCCTCTTCAGGAACTCGAGCTGCGTCGAGAACGATTGGGGAACGCGTCCAGCGTGACGTCTCTGAATAATATGTATAATCAGTCCAAAGGAAGGGCGAGACGTCATAGGCGGGTGACGTCAGAGACCAGGAAGCATAAAAGCAGGAGAGGCACAGTCGGCCCCAGCCTTGTGTCTTCAGCAAGCGCTCTGTGTGTGTGTCAGCCGCTATTTGTTTGTGAGTCTTATTTAGTGTCGTTTGTCCACTGATAAACTCCATTGTCAAAGCTTCAATCAAGAGAAGTTTTGGGCGAGAGCAGGCAGCGCTCAGGCTGTGTGTTTTTCCCTGCCAAAAAAAAAAAAAAAAAAAAAAGGGTAGGGACACACGCAGCTCGTGTGTTGTCTGCCTGAGAGTGAAGCGCGCAGTGTCAGCTCTCGAGGGAGTTGACGGCTGCGATGCGAGCCTTTGCTTCACTCTCAGAAGGCTTTCTTAGAGGAGAGAGCTTTCACTGGCGTTTCTCGCGGTGCCAGTCCCGTTTTCGCCGAGGCAAAACGGTGGTTGTGCTCGCGGGACTCGCTTTCGGATCTGCTGGAAGGAATGTAAGACGGGCAAGTCCCTATCTTCTTTCTTAGCCACCAGATCCGGCGCCCGTTCTCGGTGGTTGGAAGCCCGCGTTTGCGGTACTTTCTCCCCGATGAGAGGGCGCGACGGCGCTGCCTGTCTTTCTCTGAGGAGATTGATGTGGATAGGCGTCGATGAGCTCGCCAGTCACACAAGCACCAGTCACACAAGCACCAGTTACACAAGCATGTTATGCCTAATATTAACATAAGCAGCATTAATGAAGAGTGGAGCTCGCGCAGTCAGCTCTCGGGGGGCTGACTGTGCTTTTTCTCACTATTAAGCACTCCGCTCTCGCCGGGCACGCTCTGAGGAGTGTGTCCGTGCATGCGATCCTGCGGTCGTTGCTGAGGCACGGCGGCGACCGCAATAGCAGGAATCGCACATGATCTGGCGAACGAGTTGGAGACGGTTCGTCCTATCTCCGCCCGTGTTCACTAGATCTAGAGCTCGTGCTCGAGGCCTGGAAACCAGCGCTGCGGTTCTTTCGCCCTCTGAGACAGCTCGCTGCTGCATGCTCTCTCGCCGGGCACGCTCTGAGGAGTGTGTCTGTGCATGCGATCTTGCGGTCGCAGTCTCGCTGTTGCTGAGGCACGGCGGCGACCGCGATAGCAGGAATCGCACATGATCTGGCGAACGGGTTGGAGACGGCTCGTCCTATCTCCACCCGTGTTCACTAGATCTAGAGCTCATTCTCGAGGCTTGGAAACCAGCGCTGCAGTTTCTTCACCCTCTGAGACAGCTCGCTGCAGCATCCATATTTCTCTGAGGAGATTTATGTTATTTGTGTGACTGAGTAGCATAAAATAATATATACATATAAAAAAAAAAAAAAAAAGACATGAGCGCTGCCGAGGCAACGCGTGTATTACATGGTTTTTTCTACACCAGATCGTGTTGACTAGTCTGGTTGCTGACTACATTTAATTCTAAGGAATAAAATGACATATTTATCTGACTATGTGAAGTTAGATGTACAGGGGCTCTAGGGATGTGATTTCTTTTGTGAGAACACGTGTGTACCGCTCTTCCTCTGAGGAGGTTGAGGCGGTCAGGGGCTGCTGGGCGGAGCAGTCCCAAAGTGTTCCAGCCCCACGTGCCGGGGGTGTCACCTTTGTACTCCGCAGACGCTAGAGTCAAAGTGGCGCTCCCAGGCCGAAGGCTTCTAGTGGAAAGCAGTTCTACGGACTGTTGTTTTCGCTGGATAGCCTTCATCATAACGTCCTGACGCCTAGGACGTTTTGAGGGCCAGCTCCCTCTGGGGAAGAGTGGTGTACACCGCATTACACGGTGCCCGTCTCTCCTCAGTGCCCTCAGGAGATCATTCTGCCAACCCTGCCGTTGTTCCAGGGCGCAGCGATCTCCGGCGAGCGCTTCTCTCAGTTACCGCCCGGAAACGTAGCAGTGCTGAGAGGCTCGCTACCTCTACGGAGGGCTCTAGAGCAGCTAGTACGGTCATCCCCTGCCGGTCCACCGCTTCAAGGCACCAAGCTAGTGGCTCTAGGCGCACCAGAGGCCAGTCTCGCGAGACTGGTTCCCTTAGGAGGTCACATGGCGGTGTGGGAATCCCTGCCAAGTGTACTTCACAGGGTCCTGCCCCGAGCAGGCTCTGGTCTAGTCTTCCTGACAGACGATATGGGTCTGAGGACCATCGTTTTTAGGAGACTTCAGCTATGATAGTCCTGATGCTGCGGCTCAGGACCTCGGAGGGCAGGCCCCTCTGGGGAAGAGCGGTGTACACCGCATTACACGGTGCCCGTCTCTCCTCAGTGCCCTCGGGAGATCGATCTGCCAACCCTGCCGGTGTTCCAGGGCGCAGCGGTCTCCAGCGAGCGCTTCTCTCAGTTACCGCCCGGAAACGTAGTGGTGCTAAGAGGCTCGCGACCTCCTGGGAGGTTTCCAGAGCAACTAGTTCGGCCGTCTCCTGCCGGTGCGCCGCTTCAGGGCACCGAGCTAATTGCTCTGATGCAACCAGAGATCAGTCTTGAGAGGCTGATTCCCTTAGTAGACTATATTGCAGTGTGAAAACTACTGCCAAATGTGTCTCAGTGGGTCCTGCACACTGTAGTGAGAGGCCACAGAATCCAGTTCTGGTGGGCCCCAAGCAGGCTCTGGTAATGGAACAGAAGTAGACTCTCTCTGAGGACAGAGGTGGTCCCTCCTTGGGTTGCAGAGTCCGGGTCCTACAGCCGGTACTTCACTGTTCCGAGGAAGGATGAGGTGTTGTGTCCTTTTCTAGATCTGTGCTTTGAACCTCTCAGTCAGGGGACTGAAGTTTAGCACGCCTGCACAGGCCAAGTCCGAGGACTCGTGTGTCACGACCTATCAAAAGATGCACTTATCTCCATCCTTCTTCATCGGAAGTTCTTGAGGTTTGCTTTTGGGGGCAAAAGCCTACCAATAAGGATCTTCCACTGGCCTTGCACTCTCACCCCACACTTTCACGACTCAACCACATTGACGATTGGTTGATATCAGCTCAATTTGAGCAGATGACGGTTCGGCAGCAAGGTGTCGTTCTCGCTCACATGAAAGAGCTGGGGTTAAGACTTAACGCCAAGGAAAGTGTGCTTTCTCCAGTTCAGAGAACCACTTATCTGGGCATGGTGTGGGATTCGACCACGATGCAGGCACGTATGTCACCTGCTCGGATCGAGTCGATCCTCACTGCAGTCGCAAGAGTGTGAGAAGGCCGGTCACTCACTGTCAAGCAGTCACGGAGATTGCTGGGTCTGATGGCAGCTGCGTCCAACGTCAATACTATTGGCCTGCTGTACATGAGACCCCTACAGTGGTGGCTCAAGTCCAAGGGGTTCTCCCTGAGGGGAAACCAACTTCGCATGCTAAAGGTCACGCGGCGCTGCCTACGTGCCTTGGAAATGTGGAGGAATCCTTGGTTCTTGTCCCAGGGCCTGGTGCTGGGAGCTCCTTGTCGCCGCGTGATGCTAGCGACGGATGCGTCCCTAACCCGCTGAGGTGTGGTCATGAGTGGCCACCCTGCCCGTGGTCTGTGGAGTGGTCGCCATTTGACATGGCACATCAACTGCCTGGAGATGCTGGCCGTGCTTCGTGCACTTCGTTAATTTCTCCCAGACCTAAGAGGTCACCATGTGGTGGTGCGCACCGACAACACAGCGGTGGTCTCTTACATCAACCACCAAGGAGGTCTGCACTCACCCCGTTTATACAACTAGCGTACCAGATCCTTGTGTGGGCCAAGGACAAATTCCTCTTGCTCAGAGCAGTTCACATTCCTGGGCATCTTAATATGGGAGCAGACATCCTGTTGAGCAGGGGTCGAGGCCCGGGGAATGGCGGCTTCACACTGAGGTGATGAAGCAGAGTTGGAAATGTTGGCCAGACTCGGGTGGATCTGTTTGCGACTCGAGAGACATCGCACTGTCCCCTCTGGCTTCCTCTGACTCATCCAGCTCCACTGGGGCTGGACGCCATGGTACACGACATAGCCGAGGCTTTATCTGTACATTTTCCCCCGATTGCTCTGCTCTCGGGAGTTCTGGAGAGAGTGTGCCGGGACGGAGTCCGGCTGCTGTTAGTAGCCCCGTTCTGGACAGGCCGGGTATGGTTCCTGGGCCTGATTTCTCTTTTTGATGGCACTCCATGGGAGGTTCCCGTCAGGAGAGATCTCCTCTCGCAGGCGGAGGGTGCACCCCCGCATGGAGCTTAGAGGCTGTAGGTGTTGTCTCTGAGGAAGCACAACTCTTAGCTTCCGGTCTCTCAACCGAGGTTGTAAGACCGTTCTCCAATCCAGAGCTCCCTCAGTGAGGAAACTGTATGCCTTGAAGTGGAAGCTTTTCACTTCTTGGTGCGGAGACCGCCAGCTCGACCCAGTTAACTGCCCGGATGGTACAGTGCTGGAGTTCCTGCAGGCTCTCCGCAGGGTTGACCCACTCCACCTTGAAGGTCTACGTGGCGGCCATGGTGGCCTACCACGCCCCTCTCGGTGGCCAGTCAGTGAGCAGAAACCCTCTGGTTACATGTTTCCTCCATGGTGCGCTGAGGCTGAGGCCTCCGGCCAGAAGAAGCTTATGCTAAGCGGTGATCAGGATGCTGTCCTAAGCCTTGAGTCCTCTGATCTCCCCTCTCCTGGGGGTCAAGGCTCACTCCACTAGAAGTGTGGCGGCCTCCAAGGCCTTCCTAGCAGGTGTCTCTATGCGTGACATCTGCGAGGCTGCGGGGTGGTCCACGCCCTTGACCTTCGTAAGATTTTACGGTCTAGATTTACGAGCCGCTCCAGGCCCCTCTGTTCTCTCGTCCTAGCTGTGCAGTTTCCCACACTGGCAGAGATTTGTAAGTCTGGCGGCGTGGGCATTCTCGTTCCCCAATCGTTCTCGACGCAGCTCGAGTTCCTGAAGAGGAACGTCTAAGGTTACGTATGTAACCCTGGTTCCTCGAAGGAACGAGACGCTGCGTCACAGAGCCACACTTCCGGCATCTCTGGCTGGCGCTTGCTTCATCCTTTGAGGCTGGGGCCGGCTGTGCCTCTCCTGCTTTTATGCTTCCTGGTCTCTGACGTCACCCGCCTATGACGTCTCGCCCTTCCTTTGGACTGATTATACATATTATTCAGAGACGTCACGCTGGACGCGTTCCCCAATCATTCTCGACGCAGCGTCTCGTTCCTTCGAGGAACCAGGGTTACATACGTAACCTTAGACGTTTTTCTGCATGTTTTCACTGTTAAAAATAATCTTCGTGTGAATTGGCCCCACTTGAAAAGGAAAGTAGGACAATGTGTTATAAAAGCATAATCATAAGCTTGTTGTTGGATATTTTCAGTTTGACAATAAATGACCTGTAGTGTCAGAGCACACACACACACACACACACACACACACACACACACACACAACCAGTGTTTTATGGCAATGTAAGTTTATACTCGTAATAGTTTTTCTATTGTAAAAACTTTATTTTATATCCCCTTAAAAGATCTATATTCAGAAGCATTAACCCTAGATTCCATGGTTACGTGTACAATATGAATACTGTAACCAGTTAATATGTCTAGAAAAACAAATATGTGCTTACACTTGCGGTGTGAGACAGGCTTCACACACAGTCAAAGGCACACACATAGCACTTTCTGTTCTAGTTAGTCAGACCGAATCCACACTTTTTCTGTGTAAGAAACTGCTTTCTGTTGTTTTTCACACTGACAAAAAAAATATGTTATAAATTATGAATACATTATTGATCACTTTGCTTGAGTAACATCAAGGACACAGACAAAAGTAATGTATTATAATACTGTGTTACTTCCTAAAAAATAACTAATTACATTACTTAGTTATTTTTTTATTGAAAGAAATGCGTTACGTCATTTTTGTGTTACTTTTTATATCTGGGATGGGCTTTCTTGTTTGCTTTTAATAATGCATATCAATGAATTAGAATGTCACGGAAAAGTTTATTTATTTTAGTAATTCAATTCAAATTGTGAAACTCAGGTATTAAATAAATTCAATGCACACAGACTGAAGTAGTTTAAGTCTTGGGTTCTTTTAATTGTGATGATTTTGGCTCACATTTAACAAAAACCAACAAATTCACTCTCTTAACAAATTAGAAAATGGTAAGCCAATCAGCTAATCAACTCAAAACACCTGCAAAGTGGAGAAGCTCATAGCCAAAGTTTCTTGAAGTCCAGTGTTAAGTTTCCACAGTCTGTGATTTAGGGTGCAATGTCATCTGCTGGTGTTGGTCCATTGTGATTTTTGAAATCCAAAGTCACTACACCCATTTACCCACAATTTTTGGAGCACTACATGCTTCCTTCTGGTGACCAGCTTTTTGAAGATGCTGATTTCATTTTCCAGCAGGATTTGGCACCTGCCCAGACTACCAAAAGTTGGTTAAATGACCATGGTGTTGGTGTGCTTAACTGGCCAGCAAACTCACCAGACCTGAACCTGGTATTGTCAAGAGGAAAATGAGAAACTAGACAAAAGAATGCAGATGAGCTGAAGGTAGCTGTCAAAGAAACCTGGGCTTCCAAACCACCTCAGCAGTGCCACAAACTGATTTCCTCCATGACACGCTGAAATGAGGCAGTAATTAAAGCAAAAAGAGTCCCTACCAAGTAATGAAAACATGTACAGTAAATGAACACACTGTGCTTTCCAGCTTTTTATTCGTCTTATGAAGTATTCTAATTTGTTCAGATAGTGAATTGGTGTGTTTTTGTTAAATGTGAGCCAAAATCATCACAAATAAAAGAACCAAAGACTTAAACTACTTCAGTATGTGTGTACTGAATTGATTTAATACATGAGTTTCACAATTTGAGTTGAATCACTGAAATTAATGAACGTTTCCACAACATTTTAATTTACTGAGATGCACCTGTCAAAAGTTTTATTTTTGGCAAATGTAAAAGCCCTTTCACACTAAATGTCTTAGTCTGAAGGAAATGTAAATTCACGTCTGTACAGTAGAGAACAGAACATGAAAGTGCAAAACTCTTCAGCAATAATAAAAGAAGAAATTTTAGTTTATCTTGTGTAATTTTTGCTTAGTATGGTAGAATTGGATGATTGAAGGTCAGCAGGAAAATGGTTAATTAAAATAGTATTAAATACATAAAATATATTTGTATTATTTAACATATTTCATTATTGAAGTTGCTTCATCTTAGTTGCTTTTAACTGTTTTTATAAAATTTTAAGGAAAACTAAATCAGATTTTTGGGGTGCGTGTGATGAATTAATGCATATTCTAGAGCTGGCAGAGCTGGCAGAGCAGAGAGCCAAGGTGGAGCCGGCACAGCATAGGGCCAAGACCAATCTGATGACCACCAGAAGCAGAGCAGACAGAGTTGAAGAGCACCAGGGTGGAGCCGATTAGCCAGTCTGATTAGGCAGAACAGAGCTGTGCGTGCTGACACCAGCGGTGGATCCTCCACACTAGACACCAGTCAGACGAACTGACCTCGGACTTCTGGTTGCAGCAGGCAGGAAGTGACAGGACATGAGGTAACGTGACTCTGGATGATCAGCTGTGATGTGATGAGACTCTGGGTGATCTGCTGTGATGTGAGGTGACTCTGCATGATTAGGTGTGATCAATCAATCACCTTTATTTATATAGTGCTTTAAACAAAATACATTGCGCCAAAGCACTGAACAACATTCATTTGGAAAACAGTGTCTCAATAATGCAAAATGATAGTTAAAGGCAGTTCATCATTGAATTCATTGATGTCATCTCTGTTCAGTTGAAATAGTGTCTGTTTTAATTTGCAATCAAGTCAACGATATCGCTGTAGATGAAGTGACCCCAACTAAGCAAGCCAGAGGCGACAGCGGCAAGGAACCGAAACTCCATCGGTGACAGAATGGTGATGAGATGTGACTCTGAAAGATCAGCTGAGACATGATGAGACTCTGGAAGATCAACTGTGACGTGACGGGTTCTAGAAGATCAGCTGTGATGTGATGAGGCCCAGGAAGATCAGTGGTGACTTGACTTGACTCATGAAGACCAACTGTGATTTGACTGGATTTATGAAGATCAACAGTGACTTGACATGAAGATCAGTGGTGACTTGACATGACTCAGAAAGAGCAGCTGAGACCTGATTGGGCGATGTTGTGTCCGTCATTTTGTGAGAGTGCTCTGATGTGGATGCCATTTCATAAATGAGTGCGTTGTCATGTTCCTCTTCCACAGCACACACAGTAAACAACAGAGAGCAAAGCAAAATCCATAAAAACACTTAAAGGTGAATGGGGACCCTCACAAATTAGTCGTGATTTGAGTGGCTGGTTAATCCCCTCGCAGAAAAACTCAATCAGGACACAGTCTTGCAGATCAGAGAAATAAGTGAAGTCTAAGTACTCTAATAATAGGCTTGCTATATCCATACCTGGCCAGTGTCCGCATGAAGAGCAACTGGATTCTGGTGCTGCTGGTAATTCCGTAATGATGGAGGCATCGTGACAACAGAGTTGAGGATCCAAATACAGGCTTTATTAGTAAACGTGGTCAGACAAGGCAGGGTCAATAATAATAATAACAATAATATCCAAGGCAAAGACTAAGCGGAATCCATAATCTATAAAAATTTGTGGTCAGTGCAGGCTGCAAAACAATCATAAAAACAGTCCAAGATCACAAATACACAAAGGCAAGGCAAGGCAAGGAAACACAGACAGGAACACAGAAACTTGGAATCATTACAGGTTAAACATTCACCAGCCAAGTGTTTGAGTGTGTGTGTGCATCTTTAAAAGTCTGTGAATTGATGATGAGATCTAATGAGAGACAGGTGATGCAATAGATGATGAGTCCGGCAAAGGATTATGGGGAATGAAGTCCAGGGTGAATGTCAGGGATGAAGTGCCCATCAGCACTAGCCCCCACAAAGAATGTGTCCTCTACCCGCTACTCTCCTCTTCATAAAGAACTGCACCTCTACAGAGCCTTCTGTCAAATTTCTGAGGTTTGCAAAGGTTTGCAGATGACACCACAGACAACAACCTCATGTTGTGTCTTCTTGTCTGTTGAGACGAATTTTGGTCCTTTCCTGCCCACCCTCCAGGAACTATAGTCTTTTAAAGTGAGGAAGGGGGCAGGGACTCACAGACTCCACTCACCTTGGCCACAACCTCATTAAAATGTTGATATTTGGCCAGCAACTCAGAACAGTAGACACTAGCATGTGGCACTAGAAGGCCATCTACCTCTTTAACAGTTAATACCTCCCAATGCCTCTCTTAGTGCAATATTCCACACTGTTTAATGGAATATCCTGTAAATTCACTCTTATTCACATCATATACTTTACTGTCTTATACTTTTTGCATTGTATTTTTATTCTTTAATTTTATTATGTGTCTTTTTGTATTTATGTGTACACTGAAATCGTAAAAAAATTAAAATAAAAAATTATATTGTTCATAAACATTACTCAGCAGTGGTCAACCTTCTAGCAGATTAGCCTTCTATGTTTATTGAAATGTTATGCTTTCAATCTACTGTTCTTTATCGCTGAGGACCATGTGAGCAATGCCTGAGTGACTCAATGGTAAGTAGAGGCAGACATCACAAGTACTTCTGTGACCTGATTTCGGTTTTAGAGTGATGCGTGGAGAAGATTGACTGTCTGAGATGGAATGTGATTTATCTCCTAGTCAGTGTATGCTATTTTATCATTCCACCCACTCATGTGCACACTTGACTCGTAAGAAAAGGCTCTGGAAAGATATGATCAACATTGTAAAAATGAACAAGGCTGACAGTATGTTCCCAGAGGGAATAGTATTCCATCGTTATGCAATCATCTGAAGTAAATATGTATTCATAAATGAACATGTAAAAATCTATAGCCTGCAGTTCATTAAATAAGAAAAACAAAATTGTTTTGAATTATCTCTAGAGATTGAAGTCTGCCAACTACAATTTATAGGTTCTTTATAGGTAATTTTTTTCAGTATATTTACAGAATTTTACTGGCACCTACAGCAGTCAGTCTTCTTTCCTTTTACTTTCTTAAAAAAAAAGACAATTATTTATTAATTATTATTATTATTATTATTATTATTTTTAAGTGTGGATATTAATAGGGTGTTGATGTTTCCTTGTGCTTGCTGCTACAACAGCTTTCACTGTTCTGACAAGGCTTCCCACTATAGATATTAGAACATGGCTGCAGGGATTTGCCGGCATTCAGACACATCAGGGACTGGTGAAGTAAGGGACTGATTTAGAGTGATGGAGTGAAATTCTTCCAAACCATGTTCAGTAAACATTTTATACATGCATTGTCAGTGTTATTAAAAGTCAAAGTGCTTTTATGTGTCATACTGACAGTTTTGTTGGAGGTTGAGATTTTATATGCTCTCTCTCTCTCTCTCTTCTTTAAGATTATGCATTTGCTTCTGTACATAGTAATTGGTGGCAAACTTGTGAAGTGGTTTTCATACTTTTGGCTAAAATTTATCATAAAAATTCATAAAATTTCCCAAATATTTCCAGATGTTGCATATTTAATGTCATAATAAAAATAATGGACTATTATTTATATCAGTCCTTTAAAGCATCCTTTAAAATGACACAAATTATAAAAGCTGATGACATTTTCTTTACATTTAGAACCTGTAATTTGTTTGCATGATGTACATTCACTGCAAAAGCGGAGCCCAGAATTGGGTCTGTCTGCACAGACGGACAGGTGATGTAGAAATCATGTGCTTCTGACCTGTGATAACTTTCCTCACTGTAATCAATGGCAATCACTACAGTAATTGGTGTCACTTTCATGCCAACCAGATATGGTCTGACTGGTTTGTGTGTTTTTAATCTGGCTAATCAGTCATGTAACTAAGTGAAAACAGAGGGCACAGGAAGTGCTGACGTGGGGGAAAGATGGACTGGGACAATTATTTTATTATTATTATTTTGCTCTAAGTTGGGGTTTGGGTCAATTAAAAAAAAATCCATTTGATATTGATAGATGTTTATTTAGGAATTTGTTTATATTACATTAACAAAATATTAAAATACTATTAAATGTATACTGTAACATCCAAGAAACATCCAAGTGTTTTTACACTGTGTGGTTCTTTATAAAAAAAAAATAAATAAAATAAAAAAAATATTATATATATATATATGTATATGTATGTATATATATGTTCAAGTGTTCAGCTGTGTCCTGTTGCATTAGTTATTCAGATATTTAAAGCAAGGAATGTGTCTTATCAGTTATATCCATTACTTCTGCATTCTAAGTCTTGCATTCGATGATGACACACACAAACTGGGATGTAGACGAGGAAGCCGAAAGAAAGACAAGCCATTTGGATGCTAAAAGAAAAGAGGAAGTCAATAATAACTATGGGGAAAAAAAGGGCATGGAGAAATCAAGAGTTTGGAAACTACCGGCGACATCAGCAACCAACAATGAACTGATCAGCTGAGAAAAACAACTGTAGTTGATGAAATACAAATCTTAAAAGCTGTGAAAATGAACCCTTAAATACATGTCTGTAAAATCATCAACAACCTCCAGAAAGCTGGGGTGATGCTCTGTCAATCTACAGTCCGCAGAAGAATTTGACACAGAATTACAGAAACTTCACAGCAAGATGCAAACCTCTGATCAGCACCAAAAATAGAAAGGCAAGATTCTTCACAAATCGTCCCCTTGTAATTATAAGGTTCTATCTGACATTTTGAGTTATTCACAAATTCTTATTCTATGTCATCGTATTTACATTATGTGATATATTTTTTGATGTTGTGTACATTATGGGATTTAAAACAATAAGGTTCTATCTACACAGTCGAATAGAACACAAAAACTTTGAAGCTCTATGTGACGAGTGGGACGGGGCCGAGAGATGTGGGAACGAGCGAGGCCGGTAGAGTGATTGGGAAATCCGCGACACCTGTGCCCCACCGCCGGTCTTGAGTCCCACAGAGGAGATGGAAGGATATAAAACTGAGAGAGGACCAGGCCTGGGCTCTTAGTTTATGTTTTGGTTTTTATTTGAGCGCACTAGTCGTCCGTGAGGGGCTGGTGCACTGTTTTGTGTTTATTTTGTGATTATTAAAGTTTCATTTTGATTGTGCGCCGGTTCCCGCCTCCTTCTTCCCGATGATTATGAAGTTAATATTATTACACTCAATATCTCAAAACTACTCGGAATGCAGATAGAACCTTATAATTCCAAGGGGACGGAATGTGAACAAGTAGAGTTTTGGAGCTGATGGACCAATGAGACAAAGATTAACGATTTGTGTTGAGAAAAAAGGGAACTGCAAATGATCCTAAGCATACAACCTCATCTGTAAAACTTGGTGGAGGTGGTGTCATGGCATGGGCATGCATGGCTGTCTCTAAAACAGGACCTCTTCATTTTAATGATGACTTAATATATGATGGCAGTAGCAGAATTAATTTGGAAGTGTACAAAATCATCTTGGCTATCAATATTCAAGAAAATGCCACCAAACTCATTAGAAAGCACTTCATATTGGATCAGGACATTGACCCAAAACACCCTGCCAGTCCAGTCAATGACTTTATCAGGGCAAAGAAATGTAAAGTCTTAGATTGTCCAAATCAATCTCAAGATTTAAATCCAATTGAACATTAATTTCACCACCTGAAGAGGAGACTAAAGACAGAAACTCCCCAAAAGAAGCAACAGATGGAACTGGCTCAATTAAAGGTTGGAAAAAAAAAATCAAAGCATAAGACCAAGAGTCTAGTGATGTCTATGGGTTGCAGACTCAATGCTCTGATTGCATGCAAGGGATCTGCAACTAAATATTAGCTTTTAATCGTTTACATCTGCCCTAAATTCAGCTGTTCCAATACTTAAGCTCACATCAAATAGTGGGATGAACTCTAAAAGCGCAGTCCTTTTTATTTGGTAAAACATATGTGTTGAAAGACCTAATAATAAAATGTGACATTCTGTAGTTTTTTTTGCATCTTTCATCTTTTAATCATATTTGCAAATGTCTTTACTCCACATCAGAGAAAGCAATTTTGTCTTTATTGTTCCAATACTTATGGAGGGCACTGTACAAATTTACTTTAAGGGGATTTTATTTTACAAACTTACATCTTCGTCGCCATATAGGTAACATATATGACAATGTCACTCTTGATATCTGGCAATACATGTCATTTATTACATTTCCATATGGGTATTTTTTTTTGTCCTAGTCAGAAAAAGAGCTGTAGTGAGGTTGTGTACCCTGTGTACAAATTTTAGGGAGAGAGATACAAGAAAATTAAAATGAGTATGTCAAGTAAACTGTGCTCCCTTGTTGCAAGTTCAGGACAGCCTCATTATTTATTTATTTATTTATTTGCATGGTCATGGTCATGGCCCGGAATTTAAAAACTGACTATGACTTCTGTGAAGCATTGTCGGCTGTGGTTATTTGGTGAGCACTGCAGCAAGTAATCCTGTGAAGATTAAAACAGCAGAACAGTAGCTCACAGACAACAGCTGGGGGCTTATGTACATATGCATGGGTGTGGATAAAAATGAGAGAGAGGGATACATTAGTGATTTTGTGATATCAGCTGGCCTATCAGCTGTACCTGGCAACAGAGCAGTGTCCACGCACTAACCCTCCTCTAAACCCTCTGAACAAAACAAACACACATGTCGTTCTGAGGGATGGCGATAAGATGGGCACTGTCCCTTCAATGGTTTCTCAACTGCTGATGTAAACATACTAGGGCTATGACACAGTTCCAGTGCAGTTTCAAACTTTCAGATCATATGGAAAGTACTCCCCTCTAGTGATGAATATAAAATTCCAAACATGATTTTTTACACTGCTGGTCTGTTGACAAATTCACATTCTGCTCTTCTATTCCAGTGTTTCAGGTCATGGGTTAATGATTGGATTTTTTTTTTTTTTTTGAGGACACAGACTTTAAACAGGCTGTAAACATATTGATCAACACAACTTTTTGCATCATACGCTTTTATGATGCAAAAAAAAAAAAAAAAAAAGCAAGCAAATCAACCATTGATTGAAATAAAGATGTGAGAGGGTTGATGCTAGTTACACATGCTAACTGAATTCAGGTGATAAAGCAGTTTATATGTACACAGTGGGGTCTGGGCATGGGTGTAGAATACATAGGGGACATGGGGGTCTAAAAACGAACTGAATTTCTGCATATTGAATTTGATGTTCCGAATTTCTTTTTCATATTGAAAACTTGAAGTTGTATTTTTAAAAACAGGATATATGCAGTCTAACAATTCAGAAAAAAAGTCTGCTGTTTGAAAATACATATATTCACATATATATATATAAAAAGAAAAATTGTGTTAAATTTAAAATGTTAAATATTCAAGTAAAAAAAAAAAAATCTAAACTATGTTAAATGTCACATAAAATTCAGTTTTGTTAAATGGCACTTGCCAATAATTCAAATTTACACAATTCAAATTCAAATAATATTGTCATATTATAAGCTCCATAGTAACGTAAACATTATATGCTATGTTGTCTACTATGTAAATGTTGTTTATTTGTCAAAACAATGCGTTTGAATGATTATAAAATCTCAAAATGCAATCATTTGCAATTTCCTATTACTATTGTATCACTTACTAATATAATTAATTTGAATTATTTATAAAGCAGCAGTATTCTGTTTAAAAAATAAAAGTATAGTTTTTACTTTGTGTGAATCATGGATGGGAGAAGGAACAAGTTTTAAAATAAATTAAATTAATAATAATAATAATAAATATTCATTATGCGAATGAGTGTAATGGTCTGTTTATGTTTTTAGTTTAGAATTACATATATTTATGCTCCTAGGAGAAAATTTATAATTAATTAATTAAAAAATGTAATTTAATTGTCCATATAAAGATAACATTATAATAGGAATTTTATAATTGTTATAAACTTACATCTTAATTTACTCAGAGATATTACATATGTGAAAATTATATATTGCCATTTAGGTAGCATTTATATGTAATTAAATTTCCATATATTATAAATTATTTACTAGCTCTAGTAAAAAGCACATTAATTAAAACTTCTTAAATAATCTCTGCTATGGTTTTCCTCTCAGGTGTCCTCTACAATGATGGAAGGTGCCTCAAAAACTGATTCCACACCACAAACGTTTGTTGCTGCACAAGTTCTGTTCATTGACCTCTGCACAATTCTGGAGAACATCCAAAATACCAAACTCTGACCAGACAAAGGCAAATTTCTAAAGGACTTTATCGATTCATAGAGGAACTTCCATGCAGCAGTTCACAAGGACTATTCCAGTAACACAGATTCATTTTACGCAGCCATGTGTCTTATTGTGCCTCAATTTGAGTGAGAGCAAATGGCTTATGGTCTTAAAGAAAGCATGCTTACCAAACTGTACATTGAAGTTTTAGGTCTACCTGTAAATGGTGCAAACAAACTTCTGAATTACAGAGCTCCAACCACATCTCAAGGAGAAGCAGGTGACTTTGCTGCTACGGCCTACTTCATCTTAGAAACAACGTGTACCAATCAAGGAAATGTAAGCATTAAAGAACTCAATGACTTTTTGGATTCTGTAGCTATCAACAATGCCAGAAAACAGAAGGATCATGTTAAGAAAATCCTTTTGCATAGGACAACTCAGATCTTCCCTTACGAAAGAAAAATATATTTCCCAATATATTTCTTAAAATATATTGTGATATATTGTAATATATTATTTTCCCTTTTTATTTTCTAATATTTAATGTATTTGAATACATTTAATAATATATTGATGATACATATATTATATAATATATTGCAATATTTTGGAGAAATGTAAATATATATAAGAATATATGCCTAATATATTACATGATATTTTCCAATATATTGCAATATATTTTTTTTTCGTAAGGGTTAGCTTTTAAAGAGAAGTGGCTCATTAGAATGATCCTCAGGGACATGAAACGTGGCATTAGCAAGGAGACAATACCCCAGGTTTTCCATCCAGATGCACCAGAATTCTACAATTTAACCACAGAGCTGAATAAAGTCCACCAACAACTTCATGATCCATTTGTGTCCCTCAGTGAGGTCTACATTGATCTGTTTTCTGCTTTTAAACCAATGCTGGCTGCTGTTGCTGACATCAGACAGATAGGGAAGTAAATGGGCAATCGGCCATTCTGTATTGAGACAAAGCTTGATGTGAACGCATTCAGCTGCACAAAGCTGGAGATGTTTACAAATACTACACAAGGAACTCTTATGAGTACATGCAACAGTTTGGGGGCTCTCCACTAGAGGGCTCCCTCACATCATACATCACAATGTCTTCAAACCTCATGTGATAAACTGCATACTGGATGGAGAGATGGTAGCTTATAAATCTACAACTTTAAAGCGGAAGGGCAGTAAGTTTGAAATTAAAAGACTGATGGATGACTCTGATTTGCAAACCTGTTTTTGTGTGTTTGATGTCTTGTTAGTAAACAATCAGAAGTTTGCAAATAAACCCCTCAAAAAGTCTTCACACCTATCAAAGGTCATATCCAGGTGGTCACAAAATCTGAAGGCTAAAACCATGGCAAGAAGTGGTGAATTCTCTCAATGAGGCCATTGGGGATAATGGTGAAGAATCCCATGTCCATCTATAAACCTAAGAAATGTGGTGAAGGATGGTTGAAAATTAAGCCGGGATATGTGAATGGTCTAATGGATGATCTTGATCTGCTGATGATCCACTGGGGTAAAGGCAGGAGAAGCGGGATGCTCTCTCGTTTTCTGTGTGCAGTAGCAGAGGAGCCGAGTCCAGGGGAGAAGCCCACGGTATTCCACACCCCTCATCCGCATTGGATCAGGCTACACTTTGAAAGAACTGTATGATCTTGTTCTGAATTAAGACAAAAATTGGAAAGTTTACAAAAAGAAAATAAATAAATAAAATTATAATAATCCTCCAGCAGCCATCTTGTGTGGAACAGAAAAGAGGTTTACTTAAAACCGCGCAACTCAGTGATCATAAAAGTCAAAGCGGCAGAGACTGTCTCTAGTGAAATGTATAAGACCAACTGCAAATGATTGCACAGATACTATTTAAACTGAACTGAGCTGAATGATGACATCACTGAATTCAGTGATGAACTGCCTTTAACTGTAATTTCGCATTATTGACACACTGTTTTCCTAATTAATGTTGTTCAGTTGCTTTGACACAATCTTTTTTGTTTAAATCGCTATTTAAATAAATGTGACTTGACTTGACTTGACATTACGTTGTCCAGAACAGACAGAATCAGAGAAGACAAAGAGTGGTAACAGTGCATGACCTTGGCTGAACTGAGCCAGTTCCACTCCAGAGCTTCTTGAAAGCTGGAGTCCAGACATCAACATATCCAGGAGGACCAGCCTGAAAAGAAGAAGCACAGGTTTGTAGCCAAGCCCAAGAAAACAACTGGAGTCATTGAACACTTTAAATCTTAGGATTTCTCAGCCGTCACCAAAGAGATGGATATGTTTGAAGATGTGGAGTTTTGTGTGATAAATTGCAATGATGAACATTCCAAGACAGAGCTTGAGAAAGCTGTGGCCTGCTGTGGAGGCATTGTTGTGCAGAACCCTGGAAAAGACATGTGCTGTGTGATTGCAGCTGTGCAGAACATAAAAGTAAAGAACCTCATCTCCTCAAACCAGCACAATGTGGTGTGGGCTACTTGGCTGCTGAAGTGTCTGGAAAATAAGCAGGTTATACCCTGGCAACCACATCACATGATCCACATGTTACCTTCCACAAAGGACCACTTCGCTAAAGAGTATCATCAGTATGGAGACAGTTATTACATTGATACTGATGAACAACAGCTGAGGGAATTCTTCAAAAGGATTGGCCTCACAGAAGCTGAATGTTTTGACTGGTGTGCTGACTTAGGAGATCCAGAATCCATCACCAGGAGCACAAGTCTAGACACGTGCCTTAGAATTCTGATTCAATGGTGTTAGAGTTGTGGAGAAACTGAAGGAAGGAATCTCGCATGTGATAGTAGAAAGTGAGAGAAGATATCTGGAATTGAAGATGCTCAGTCAATTGTATATTAAGAAGTTCAAAATAGTTCGAGAATCTTGGGTGGCTGATTCCATCAAAGCAGGCCATGTAGAGGATAAGACTGGCTACCTAAAATAATGAAGGCTACTACACAAAATGTTATGCTGAAAGATTGTGGTATTTTAATACTAGCTGTCATAGACTACACTAGATAACCATTACTGATGCATTAAAGATAACCATTTAAAACTATATATGATGATGGGACTAGAAGGATTAGAGTTTGAGTTATGAGTAGAACTTTGCTATCAGCAAAAGAGTGTAATTCACTGTTGAAAATGCATCAGTACCTTTTAAAATGTGTCATGTCTCTGTTTTAAAGCACTGAGAAAAGGTGAAGCAACACCTTCCTGAAGAATAAAAAAATACTTTATTTTTCCTACACTGTGTTTTCTAAATAAAAATGTCAAAATCATAGAATGTACTGTATTAAATGGGGTGGTTATAACCTAATGTTTAAGCATCTTGGCTTTTAAATGTCACTTTATAAATTACATTGATGTCACTGTACTATTAGTTGCTTAAGATGGAAAGTATATGCAAAATAATGGGTAATTAAATTAGATTCGTAAATAAGCATTCAGAATTTTAAGTGAAGCTGTCAAAAGTGTTTTTCTTGTACATTAACTTGATTCATTACAGTCAGACAAATTGAGGTTCTGACAAGCTTGGAGTTCCATTTGAGCAGCTTGTCAAGCACATGAAATTTATGGTGTGAGAGCTGTATCTTTCTAATTGTTTGGAATGGGAGTTACTGTAACACTTCCAGATATCTAATTTCCAGAGTGCTTATAGGACGATTGAGGCTCCACACACAAACACACAACTGTGTGTCTAGGTATTGTAAAGATAGATTTACATTTGAGTAATATGGATATTACACAAGGTAATTGGTGTGAGTTTGTGAAGGTGTGTGTCACAAATCCATCCCTCATTGAAAATGGAAGCATAATGTTATGAGTTATTAGTTGTGAAATTCACATTTAGTTTGGGAAGGTAATTTGGTTTGGAAATTTATGCTGCAGACCCATTCTAATGACAAAAATGGTCCTAAGACTGACAATAGTGAGTAATGTGTTTTAGGGAAAGGAATTGTTGACTTTTCCACAGATGGGTAAAACGTTTGTAACATTGTTTTATATACAGTATGTGGTCTTTTTGTCTGGAAATCCTTGGAATATATTGACATAAACAACATCTTTGGAGTGAAGTGCTCACATGTATATATATGTATGTATATATATGTATGTGTATATATATATATATATATATATATATATATATATATATATATATATATATATATATATATATATATATATATAAATATATATATATATGAATAATAATTTGGTGTTCCATTTGAAAATTAAAAAAAATGGCATGGTTAGATTTTAAATGAAAGGACATTACCTCATCAGTTGAAAATATACTGACTGCTATAATAAACAAACGCACACTGGCAGAATGTGGGATTTCAAATAAATGTCTGAAAACAAAACCCTGGTTTCTCCATTGTGCACATTCGCAATTGTCTTTGTTTATGTCTTTCACATCCATATATTCTAAGCTTTGAGTGTGAAATCACCCTGCCTTGCTGATCTAGGGAGAGTGAAGCATGATATCAAAGGAGGAAAAGAAAAAAAATAAATTCTTGTTACAGGTTTTGGACAAGGGAAGCAAGGACATTAGAAGGTAATGCAAATCTGGCCAAAGACGCATCCCAGAGTGCCTGCTAGCAGGTGTGCCCATGCGCTCATTAAAGTTTTCTGTATGGAAAAGGTCAGGGAATTATCATGGGTTTATATCAGCCCGCAGTATAGCTTTGATTGCATTGATAGAAGTTGGTCATTAATATTGTTTAGGATAAAGGCTTTGCAATATCGTTTTATTGAAATCAGGTTTTTGGTTAGATTAATTAGCCTTGATTTGTTTTGATGTTGTGATGTCCATATCCTATCTCTCAAAAGGAAAGCATATCATGTTTTCTTACTGATGGCCAATCTTTTGTTGAGCAGTTAAGTCTTAGTCAGTTAGCAGCTGTAATTGGATGTTTGATGAGAGGGTCCATTAGGCTACCCTGGGGCTTCCTGAAAATAAATCGGTGGGAAATGGCTGCATGTATTTGAGAGAAATACATCCCCTCCACCCCACAACAATGAGAGTTAGAAAACACAAAAATGGTTACTTGAATATAAGTGGGTCTTCCCTCTGGTGAAATGTTAGTTTAGAGACACTGGTCCAAAAAATAATAATAATAAATAAAAAATGGCTGTGATTGTCAAATGATTCAAAATCTTAAATAGAAAGAAGGCCTGATAGTGTAAAATTGCAAAGACTTCAAAATTCAAAACTGGATTTTCATCACTGATTTCCAATGTCAAAAGAAAATACTGTCAAAACCAATTCATCTTTAGTTATGTAAGGTGGACAGTGTTATTGGCATGAGTCATTGATGCAGAACATATATGGAGTGACAAAACACATTTTTAAGCCAACCCTCAATATCCATCATTCTAATTTCTCCTGAATTATCTGTTGTTCTTGGCCACTGCATAACATGTACTGTATACCCAACTGCCTTAATTCACCTCTGCATCAAGCCAAGCATTGTCTTTATACATTTAATTTTATCTTGTTGTATGTAGCCATTGGTCTTTTTTCAGACAAAAAATTCTATAATGATTGGTTGTTATTGAGACGAGAGCCATTATTATTCAAAGAAACAATGAAGATGATGATTATGATGATAAATTATAAGTTATTGTTGTTGGTGTAATAGTGATGACTTCATAGTGAATAAGGAAAAAGAATGGAAAACTAGAAAGGACTGGTGGAAATTCAGCAATATTGCACTCTTGTCCTTGAGTCATACTGTATAATTTGAGAGCCTGGTGAATTAAAGCCTTGCTTAATGTGTTTACTCAGCTTGAATACTATTGTTGTTTTAATGCCATGATCTCAGCACACTTACCCACACCCGCTGTGGTATGAATGGAGTTTGCAGGACTCAGATCCCCAGCCTAACATCCTCACTCCATGAATGAGATAGTGCTCATATTCAGAGGAATCTGAATATGAATTTCTGAATTTCTGTCTGTTTCCTGTCTCAGGAGAAGGGAGGATAAATCCAAATACTGAAGGATTATGTGTTGTCTTTGACCTGCTTCTGAATGTTCACTTTGGAGTGATGAAACATTTTGAAAAGGGTTGTGGAGAGGAGAGAGGATTGACCTTGCACCTCTTTATTAGCATGTTTTGATCTAAATGGCTTCCTATGAAATCCTTGTTCAGTATGTTCTGTATCACTTAGAGGCACAGTGGTGTTCATTTTCCCTCTTTATCCTAAAGATCTATACCTAAGTAGTGCAAACAGATGCATGTACATATGTAAAATGTATATGAAATAGGTGGCTTTTGGAAGCCTCTTTTGGCGAGACAGGTTAACACAGTACACGTAGTCTGAGTTAGGTTAACACAGTACACGTAGTATGGGATTTTAAATAAAAAGAAAACAGATAGAATAAAAAAGAATAGAGCAAGCTAGTGTTAGAGATCTTTACACACACACATACAATTGCATAATAAATGAAAAGAAAATAGAATACAAAAAGATTAGATTTTTTTAAAGAATAGAATTAGAATAGTGAGTGTTAAAGTACATTTTATTTTTTGTTTATTTATTTATTTAAACCTGTTCTGATCAACCCACTTTTTAGATGCCATCTTTTGGAGAGACATTCCTTCAATCTCTAATTTCTGGTCTGTTTACTGTATCTGATTACAGTAAATAAAGCCTAAGAGTACATCAGGTTGGAAAAACACTTCTCACAATCCTACTGATTTTAATCAAATGTAATGGTAGCTGTGAATAGAGAACGGGAATGCATCCCCAAAGTTATTTTGCTTCAACATCAATCAGTTTGGTTTCTTAAACTCTGGAAACGTATTAATTAAATTTGAATCTATGGTTCCCTGCAGATGATACAGACGAAATGCCTCTGACCTTGTCTATGGATATTACATCCTCAGCTAGTTAGCTGAAAGATGATACCTTTGCTTCCCACACTCCTGACCTCGTCACAGTCTCCTTACGCCAAGTATGCATGAATTTACAATGCAAAACCTGTCGTTGTTATAAAGGCTTACTGTATATCAATATCTTCTTCATTGCAAATATACAGGCTTCATAATTGAAAGGTGTTGAAAATTTGAAAGGTGATATAAATTCAGCAACCTTGAAAATGGTAGCATGTTGCAATAGGTGTTAGAAACAGGGCAAAACTTGATGCATGCTAATGCATATTGAAAGCATTTGCGATGTGTGACCATATGGCCTGTAGCAGACAAATACTGTTAGAATGAGGAAAAGGAAAATGCTTGTAATTGTTACTTCAAAGTGGAACGCAGGTCTTAATTGTAGCTTGACTAATAATAGTTAATGACCAGAACTAACAAATAATAGTGGAGTCAAATAAACAAAACCACTATTTTCACAAGAAGCATTTGGAGAAAGTGGAGTGTTTTCTCTATATATCCTGGTTTCTATTCTCCTTACAATCAAAGGTTCTGAAAGGTTTATTTATTTATTTATTTTTGCAGCAGTGCTATAAAAGAACCATTCTGGGTTCAAATACCCACAACTTTCATTTAATCGTTCTTGCCCTTTATCAAAAAAAAAAAAAAAAAAAAAAAAAAAAGTTCTTAGTGTGAAGAATATTTTTCACTGCAAAGAAACTTCTGTGCAATAAAATGTTTCCATTGATGTTAAAGGTTCTTCATGGAACCATTATAAAATTCTTCTGGAAAACATTCACAGCCATTATTGAAAATGATGGTGTATGGCTATTATTATTATTATTATGTTTATTACTGCATGCTGTTTTTAAAGATTTCATTAGGTCACTTAAATTAGGCAAGTGTTTTTTCCCTTCGCCTAAAGCATATATATGTTTCGGCCTGTTTACATCTATTGTATGCATGTACATGATAAATTCACAATAGTTTGTGACCCATTTTCTATTAGCTTTCTCATCACAATATCAAATCCCATGCTGCTGATTAAAGAGAATAAAGGAGATGAAGGTAAAAATGCATTATGCAAGCTAGAACACATATTCCATTGATTATACAGCTCTAATGTGTCATGCTTCAGGTCATTACGTGCTCTGAGTATTTGTTTGTCAATTTATGCAAATATGACAGACAAAATTTTAAAAATAAAGACTAACCACCCAGTTAAAAAAAAAAAAGTGTAGAAAAATTTAAATGTGTTTGTAAAAACGATGGTGCTATATCGTACTGTTTCATGATTTTTTTTTTATTTATTTTTTTTTGTCTACATAAGCCTACACTTAAGATTGGATGAATATTTGGATTTGTTTATGGAAGCCCTTACATTACAGTTGAAAGGGGCTTATTGTGGGCTTGTTAACAAATAAGTTATTTGTTTTCAAGAAGTATTTTCATTTTTCCCTTTTAAAATGTAATTTCATGCTGCAAATTAAACTGAATTTAAAGTTGTCATCAGATCATCCTTATATCATTTAAAACCTGTTTGGCATTCTTCTTCCTGTGGAACACAAAACTGAAGTCACCAGGGTCCAAATAACATTAGACCACTTTGACTTATATTGCATGGACTAATAAATAATAATAATAAAAAATAATAAATAAAAATAATAATAAATAAAGCACTGACATTAATCTTAGATATCTTCTTTTTTGTTTAACAGAAAAAAAAATAATAATAAAAAAAAATAATAATAATAATAATAAAACATGAGAGAATTTAAATTTTTTGGGTGAAATAACCCTTTAAGAAAATATTATTGCCCATATTCTATTAGACGTCATTATTATTATTAGCAGTAGTAGTAGTAGTAGTAGTAGTATTTATGCTCCATTATGTTATGCATTGCAAGAATGGATCCACATAATAATTAAAACATCTAAGTTAAATGGTTTTAAGTCAAAAGAAAAAAAAAGATTATTGGTGAATCAACCTTAATGTCTATTTATAGCAAAACTACTAGGTTAAATAATGTATATGTTAACCTAAAATGTACTTATTGTGGTAACATCTAGTTTAATTTTCGTCAAAATATAAATACGATTCATTCAACATGATTGAATTTACCTGTCTACTATATTTATGCCAATGAAAGTCATTTTTATAAGGTAACATCTTGACATCCTCATTTTATGGAGTGCATTGTCTAATGTTGGTTTCAAGCAATAGTTAATAGTTTCAGTGTGCAATCTCTCATGCAGCTGTTCAACCTGTTGATGTAGGCTATTCTAGATTCTAACGTGATAATTATGAGGGCTTATTTTCCTGAACACCAACCATGTTACCGCTTGCTACGGTGCATCAGTTAATTCTTTATGAGCAGTTTGCAAATCGGCCGGGTGGCTATGGTGTATCAATCACATTGCATGAGCTGACGTAAATGACCCTGCTCTCTTTCAAGAACTCTTTCAAAACGAACATGGCGGCAACGTAACGTTTGGCCAAAATGACTGTGGGTCATTTCGCGAGAAAAGATCCCACCTTGTCGGACCGAGGAGGCGAGATTCGGCGTGTTGAAACGAGGATTCCTTGCGCTTTTCACCACAAAGCCAGGAATCAGAGCGTGTGGCCAGACACGGGCTTTTCCGCGTTGTAGCGGCTCTGCGCAAAAGGGGAGAGCGGAACCCATGACAGACGAGCAGGGAGAGACATGTTGCTACAGATAGTTGGGTTTTTCTCCGGAGAAGCACGGGGAGAGGGGATTCGACTATGAAAGCAGTAATCCCCCTCAACACAGCACTGATCGGGAATTGCAGTTAATCGCGGAGGTGAGCCACGACCGCTCGTCAGCAGCCATCGTTTAGTGGGCAAAACTCAACGTCAATGACTATTGTGGCAGAAAATCCCCCACGGCGGAGTCAGCCAGAGCTGCGCTTTCCCAAAATATGACCAGCGGTGCTTGGAAGTGTCGGCAGCGAGATGACGGCTTAAAAATTTGGTGTGCTCCCCGCGAGAACGAGAAGCCATTCACCGACTCCGAGAGGGCCCAGCGATGGCGATTGTCCTTAGCGTCCCTCTTATTCCTAACCGTTCTGCTTTCTGATAATCTGTGGTTCTGCGCCGAGGCCAAACTGACAAGGACCCGAGACAAGTTAGCTTCAGTGGACATGAGTGCAAACCACAGACCCGACCTCCCTTCAACACACAGCAGCCTCAGAAGAAACGAAGATGCTATTTTTGTAGTCAATTCTACCAAACCTTTGTGGCAACTAGAAACTTGCCACCCGGATGGTTTGTCTGAAAACTGCTTCACTTTTGTCGACGCTGACCACTTGTGCAGGGGCCTTTCGGAAACGGAGGGGACGCGGTGGATCAACATAAGCGATTTGTACCTTTCCTTTTGTAATTCGTACTCTCTTATGGATTTACTTTATGGAACATTAAGCCCGGATAATTTGAACTGCAGCCTTGACGTGATCGTGGACGGCGAGCTAAACAGGTGCAGTATGTGCGTTCAGGCGTACCAGCGTTATGACCTGCACGCGCAGGAGAAATATGAGGACTTTGAGATGATGGCAGACAAATACGAGACAGATGTGTACTCCGTAAGGACGTGCATGGAAGAATGCAAGGTAGGGCTTTATGATCTGGATCTCTCGTTTTCATTGAATAGAGTTGGCTCTTCTCAGTCGTCATGGTAACTGGTGACAGTAACGCAATGATGTTTTAGTGGGGGAAAAGTGCATTTCATATTGTATTCTGTTTTTTCCCCCCGCATTTTGCATCTCTTCGTGGTGCTAACTTTGCAGTCATGTCGTTTCTAAGACAGTCTGAAGGTGAAACATCAGACAGGCTTTTAAACTTTTCCTTTCTTCGTTTTTCAGTCTATTCTTGGCTGGGGAGCGCGATCAACGCAAAATCCATTCTGGTCTAATCTTATGGAGGAAATTAAATGTTGCTGCTGATTCAAGGTTACTGTGTCAATGCACAAAACGCCGCACAGCCAATGTTTTCAACGTATGTGCGTCATTCTGTAGCGCGCAGGTGCGTCTCTCTGAACTGAATATAGAGCTGCTCCGCCAGGTGTTCATTCACGTCCACCACACTGAGTACATTTCAATAACGCTAATAGGGCAGCGGTGCTTTCTCAGCTAATCTCTCACAAGAGTATTTTCCCTCATTCACTGCTCTTTGTTTGCACAGCACTCTGCGCACGCTGCAACAGGGTGCCCTCTTCACCTCCATAAACTTGACATTAAGGTTAATTTTCAAACTCCCACTGTAATCTTAAATGGATTGCTCCTGGGCGACGAAAACAAATAAATAAATGGCACACTGCGTATAGTTGCTGTGTGCTGATAAGGAAGCGATCTTGCCGTGTTCTTTACGTTTTGCTCTGCGTAATTAATGGTCAAACATTTACCGAGGGCTTGTAAGTTGTCGTTTAACTGGCAGAGATAAGCTGGTGAATAAGTGGGTGGCGTGTTTTGCTTATTCACTGGTTCACTTGGCAAATGATTGCTTCCCACGGAGTCAGTGCTCGCTGTCCGTGGTGCTGAAACACACTCAGTTCTAAAACGAATGGGCAGGCCTTTTGATGTAAGGGCCATCTTTAATTATTACATGAGCAATTTGTATTTTACTACATAATCATTGCCAGTAATGATGACATATTACGTTTGCATTTGTGATACACCTCCACTTCTACCTCTCTAAAGCACAAGAAAAAAACTGTTAATCCAAAATAATTGCAATAATGTAGTCAGTATCAGAACTATTTCATAGAGCTGACAGAGAGGCTGTTTGCTTATTTCAACCTGTTGATGAGTTACATTTCTTTTCAGGACTATTCATACTAACACGTGTGTGTTGTTTTCTTTGCCTTCGCCACATCTCAGCAAAGTGACATCCACATAATTGCTATTCAGAATCCTCCTATATGAATAATCTCTCTACAACAGCCTCTACAGAATGCTAGCAAAGTACTGTTTGAGGATAGAAAGTCTGGCCAGTCACCACAAATTAGTCTTTCGTGTCATTGTGGATGATAAGTCTACTGCTTTGCGTCATTGTTTTTCTTTGCAGCAAAACATAAGTGCTCATCATTGCTGTCACAATATAGCTGAAGAATTTATATTGAATGCTTTTTAAACAAATCTATGGCTTTCAAATGGACAGAATGCATTTGGTAGAATATTTGGATTGTTCTATTTCTCAGACAACAGACATTTTCAATCGTCAAAACATAACTTTCGAACTATGTTACCGTAGCTTGATAAACTACCATTGAGTGGGAATGAAAACCGTAATGCAGAGGGAGGTGGCAGGAGTCAGTCAGAGCCTCTGGCAAGCAGCTGCAAGGGATAGCCAGTCCCAGCTGTGACTAAGCATAGAGATAGAGACCGAAATAAAGACATGAAGACGCCTTCCTTGTACTGCTTCAAAGTGTGGAAGACTGTTACTTTTGTCTGTGTGAATGTGTCTGCATTGTGTGTAAATGTATCAAAGGTTAAATTCACTTGCTATGAATAAAATAGACATAATAAATAGGTAACAAACAAATGAACGATGGGAGGGGTAGTGATTAGAGAAATACATTAAGAAGGTTTTATTCAATAGTGTACTATTCTTAGCTACTGTATTGAGCTCTGCACTGTTGCACTTGTGTTACAGCTAGACGGTTCTGTGACAAAGCAATCACATCACTGATAACATGGACCACATTTAGTGTCTCAGAGACCAAAAGTGGACAGTGCTTTTCTTCAAAGGTGGAGTGCTTTTTATGTTCTTTTTTTACTTAATTAATAATTAATGCTACAGAATAACTTAAATAAAATATAATAAAATCTACTGTTTCTTGCTGTAGCGAGTAGAAAATATGCTGGACTCATCACTCATATGGACGAGTGTATGGAATAGCTCTTTCAGATTTCCTCTGATTGACTCGTATGGACAATATAGAAAACTGTGGTATGGAATTGATCTATTGGGATGAAGCCCTGTTCAACCTCTTGTCATTACAATTACATTACATTATGTTGACAGAATCGAATGATGACAAAGTTTGTATTTTTATGGTGAACAGTTCATTTAACAGGGTGCTTTGCTAATTTGACTCAACCAGCTGTAAGTGGATCCAGGATGTGCTTGTCACCGAGCTTGGAGAATCTGAAATGCAAATTATACAAAACAGAAGCCTCTACATTGTTATTATGTTCATAAAGGGACATTTTTTGTTCACTTTCCTACTCTTTTTATTCTAGAAAAAGCAGACAGTGCTCCTCTGTGTCTCATTAATGCTATGACTGCTCACTGTGTTATTTAAACAGGGCCTTTATTAGTGTTAACCAACAGAAGATGACTGTCAGAAGGCTATTTTCTTTATCCAAAACCCTGGCATGAAACACACATGAGTTACAGAGGTCAGACATTGGGTACTAATAAACTTCTCTGTGTATGATCACATTTGCCTATAAGAGAAAATGGAAGTTAGGCATATATCTTTTTGTAATTTTTTATTTTTTTATTTTTTTTATTTACAACAGAGGTTCATTATGCATGCCAAATTATTTGTACAATGTGAGAAGGTGAGGATGGTGTTCCCTCTTTGGAAAATACATCATTTGTTTACTGTTAAAGATACGATAACTTTATGTCCTATTGTATGGACATACAAAATATGTCATATGTCCTTTATATCCTTCTTTTTATATATATATTTTTTTAAATAATATTTTTGTATTCTATTCTATCTTCTTTTCATTTATTATACAATTATAAAAAAAAACACCTCTAACACTAGCTTACTCTATTATTTTTCTATTCTATCGGTTTTCTTTTTATTTATTATATTATTTAAAAGCCCTTGCTACGTGTACTGCGTTTAAGCTAACTGAGACTTGTTATAGCACTTATGCTGTATATCATTGCTCTTTTGTTGGTTTTGATTGCTTCCATTGTCCTCATTTGTAAGCCGCTTTGGATAAAAGCATCTGCTAAAGGACTAATTGTAAATGTCCAAACTATAAAGTTGTCTTAACTGTAAACTTACATGACCTAAGGTTGTTATACTGCACAAACTGGAATATATTACACTAGACCATATAGCATTTTAGATAATAATAAACAACTGATGCATTAATATATATATATATATATATATATATATATATATATATATATATATATATATATATATATATATATTTATTTATTTATTTATTTATTTATTTATTTTTGAGAATAATGGTTTGGAGTGCAAATGCAATGAGGTTAAAAACGTTAATTCAAACCCTCATAACCACATGTAATAATAATTCTGTATATTATTAAACATATTCTTGCTTTTATGAACATAATTTATGAGAGTAGAAGTGAGTCATAAATAGAAATAGAAATGTAGCTAGATCTTCTTGCACATTCGAGAAAGAAAGAAAAAAAGGAATAGAGATTATGATTGTGTTTTCAATCTTTGTATTAACCACAAAAATAGCCAGAAAACAGGACTCTGCAACTTCCCATTGATTTCAAGCTTTGCATAATCTGACTCTTTTTTAATCATCCTAATGGGTGGCATTTAGCTTCTCATCCTTCATTCTAAAGAGAAACCTCAACATGGTGTTTGCAGATGGTTGGGTAATCTTTTTGTCGTGGTCAAGTGTTAATGCATAAAAAGTTGTAAAGTGAGATGTTGATGTTAATATGTTTTATATTAATTCAATTTTCATCAAGTTTTTATTATTATTATTATTAATCAGCAGTCACACAGTATTTGAACTCTTTGCATATCTAGTGAACTGCATTCACAGAGATGCCATCCAGATGAACTCATAGGCTGGAGCTCAGATCCCCTGCTACTTCTGTTCATTGAAAATAATGATTGTAATGGGTGGAGCCAAGAGGCTGAAGCTGTGACTAGGGTCAGGTCTCCATGGTAGCATTATAATGCTGAGTGTGTTTGCTTATTCATAAAAGCCTGCCGTGGGCTGCTGCAGAAGGCTTTCAGTGAGGGACACAACTGCAACCAAGGTCAGTATCCCAGATCCTCCGTTACTTTGCTACCACTGCAATAGGTGGTCAGTAATAATGTGCCAGAGCAACACACACATGCATTTATATATGCAATGCCTCCAATGGAGACATTGTTTTTGTTTTTAATATTCATTGTATAATATTTCATTTGTATCATTCATTGTCACACCTCTGAATGGGTCTGAATGCCTTTGAGGATAGGTTGCCAAGGAGATTGTACAGCAGCTTAATGAGTGTCAGCATGAGTTTGACGTCAGTCAACAATAAGAGTTTTGGAGACTTCATACACATTCACCATCTTTAATTCCCAAGGAAAGACTGTAAAGTACCTCAGATAACCCAAACCTTCAACTGTCCATCCCAGGCTGTGATTCCTCTGTATTGACAAGCACAGTGCTTTAGAGGAATAGAAAAAATCTAGATTAAACATTCTTTCATAATACACACCCTCATTTCATTCTGTATGACTTTCCTTCTTCTGCAGAACACAAGTCTAGATTTAAAAGAATGTTTAAACTGTTTTTGTCCATATAATTAAAGTCAGTGGTTTCAAACAACACTGAAACAACACTGGCTGCTTTAACCCTATACTCTATCATATTTGATATATGAATTTCTGAGGGCTTTAAATGATAAACATGATCAAAACTTTGCTGAAAAACTTATTGAACACAATTTATTACATATGCCTTCTTTTGTCTGATTGATAGTTCATACTTTTAAGCAAGTAAAAGACCTATTAGTATACTTGTACAAACATTTGGCTTAAAGTTGTGGTTTATTTGTGTTTTCTGTGAAATCTTTACTGATGTCTATAAAGTAAACATAATAATAACTTTGATGTTAGTAATATTTCAAGATAAACTCGAACTGGACTGAAACAACTTGGGTGCACTTGATTATCATACATATTTTTTTTTTTAGATATCAGGTTTTTGAGCAATATTTATTTGTTTACCTCTCATATTCTATTTATATGCACAAGATAACTTCTCATGAAAAATTTTCATAGTGCATGCGTACATCCATGATTTTAACCATGTTCTAAAGTTAATAATTTTAGCATTATTCTGAGTGGATGAGTGCCCAAGGTTAGTAATTTGCATAAACCACGCCCCAACTATCTCCATATAAGGTCTTTGCACACAACCTTTCCTTGGCTAGTTTTTCATCACTCTCAGCAAACATATGCTGCTCTTTAACAATGCACTCATGCCTGAAAGACACACTGCAAGATCCTCGAGCTATGCCAAGTGTGAAATTCTCAAACCAGTTCAAATACAATACAAACTCTTGCTATACAGAACCATATTACATTAGCCAGCTATACATACACGTATACGTGTGTTGTTATTTAGTGAAACCTCACAGCTATAATATATTATATAATTTTAATCATAACAATTTATAGTAGTGTATATATTTATTATAGTTTGAAGATGAAATAATTTTCTTCTGAACATGATTTTATGACCCACTCAGAGTATCTGCTTATCTTTGTGGTTTCAATTGTTCCTTATCCTGATGATGAGTAAATGACCGAATGTTCACACTATGATGCCTTAATTCTAATCTAATTCTAATCTTGTACAGTAAATACGGATGGTAAATGAATGAGGATGTATCCAATGCTATGCTAAAATTAAATCTATGCTTGCAGGAAGTGACATGGAAGGGGCAGGATGAGCTATTCATAGAGCACTACTGACTTTGACGGGAATTGCTGAAAAGTAGTCTCAAACAGACTAAAAGTACAGCTTAAATAAAGTAATGTTTTTCATCAAAATTTTCACATTTACACCTTATATCTATTTTGTCTGTGAGGGTTCCATTGTAAGTACATTACTAAAAATGCATTTTCTTTCCCTTTCAAGTTAACTGTAGCTTCTCTCAATTGTGAAGCAGAGAACCTAAGTTTTACTTCCTAAAATTAAATCATATTATTCTTAACTCTTAGTTTCACAAATGATTCCTTGGAAACAAACAGTTATGTAGATTGACGTTGACTATTGATTAACTACTTGTTTAGCACAAGGTCAACAGATTGCCAGACTGCTTGACAGCATCTTTATAATGAGTGTCTGTCAGTGAGGAGATCAATGGAGGCAGGGGTGTGAATCATGTTCTCTACACCCGGGAGGCGACATATATATGCCGTTTCATTCAAAGCATGTCTGCACTAAATAAAACGCTTTCTAGGGAGTCAAGAAAGTGAAATACTGTTGACAACTCTTAACACTTTGACTACTGCTTTATTCAGCTAAAACAAGCAACTGTTCCATTAACGAATAACTGTTCCTACCCTAAAAATTGGTTTATAAGTGCTAGCTCAGATCCAGGCCCTCATCATGCAAATTTCTGGCCACACCTTTAGTTCTGTGGTTCCTATCTAGCTGTTTGTATCTCTCCTTTTAAGCCTGTACTCTTCTATCCATGTAAAATTACAACAGAAGACACTAATCTTGTTATTTTAAATTTGATTATTTATAATGTTTAATTATTATTAGTCACCTTTATTTATATAGCACTTCTAACAATACAGATTGTGTCAAAGGAAACTTTACATTATTAAATAGGAAAGTAGTGTGTCAATCATGCAAATTACAATAGTAAACACTCAATTTTAAAGGCAGTTCATCATTGAATTCAGTGATGCCATTATCTAGCTCAGGTCAGTTCACATTGTGCAGAGTACTCATCTTGTTTCTGTGGTCTTGTCCCGGAAACCATCTAGGAGAAAAGGTTTTCACTGTGAATATGTCTCTGGGGCTCATGTAGTTGTCCTGGTCTCCGCTGACATTCAGGGCTATAGAGGTTATCTCTAAGTGCTGATTTATTTGTCTGCATTTGTGATTGGAGAAACGACAAATAACAAGTGCTACTCTACAAACTTGTGTTTGAATTATCATTGGCAAATTCTTTAAATATGAAAAACATACTTACAGGTTGTGAGTCAGAAAATCTGGCATTGTAAGTTTAGGAAACAGTCCTCCATTAAATGCGTTGCACACACAACTATTTGGGTTGAACTGTTCTGGAATAGTGTTGTAAATACAACTTAACCACTGATTTCAAGTTGTGTCCTCTTTTGGACAAACAAAGTAGTTTCACTTTCACAATGAAACAGTGTCTCCATGGCATGGCGATGGCGGCAGCAACATTACAACAGTGAGAATCAAAGTAGCACCTTTTTTTTTTTTTTTTTGCATGAACATTTGGGCGGTGTTATACAAAGTGGCGTAAACATGTGGGGGTATGTTTAATCGAGGCAATTAAGGAGGGCATGGACGAGTCTTAACTTTTATAAAGAATATCTCTTTGGGTTAGAGACTTTAGGGTTCTTATCTATGCGTGAACAGCTTGTAACACTACAAAGAGAAAGGAAAACTTGGATCAAATCGGATCATATGACCCCTTTAAATGCAAGAAGTCAGAGTGTTACAATTGCCCCTTTGGTGGGGATGATTGTAACACAGAAAAATAAGTCATATAAAACCACTGCATCTCAAATAAAAGCCTACCTCAAAGTAATCACTTTACTGCTGTAGTATCTAATAATGTTACTCAATATTATTATTATTATTATTTTTTTTTTTAAATAAAACGTCTCATTTACAGTATAATACAGTGTTATTAGATGGTTAGCAGTATAGGTATAGGGAGGTTCTTGTCCAAATAAAGTTACATTTATTTAATAACATTTTTAAATATGATAATTTAAACACTGTGTTATTGCATACTGTTTTATATTATACTACAGTACTGAAATATAAATATCTACCACCTAACTACTATTTAAACAAATTTTATTAGTTCTGCTCAGAATGTAAAGCCCATTAATTATGAAATGAGTTCAGTTGGGCAATGTAGCATTGTTTACTAGTATGAATCCTTCATTAACAAGCCTTTGTAAAAACAATGGTTATTACATTTTTTATGAGGTAACAATCTCAGGAGTTGTGCTGTGGACGTCCATGACATGCAGAGTCCCACAAGGCTCAATTCTCACACCGCTCTTGTTTAGCCTGTACATGCTCCTGTAACGGATATGCAGATCATCGATTCATGGGTTAAATTCAGGCATGCAAATGAAACCTGTTTGCACTAAATGCCTGGCCTGGCGCCAGCCTTAATTTCCTTAATTTCATCATTTTATTAATAATATGTATTTTAAATATGTTTATGGATTGCATAAAATGGTTAATCCTTGTTATGTGAAGAGTATAAGTTGCTAGCTTATACTTTAGGAAATGTCTCTCCTCATTTTAACTTTCTCAAAGAGAGCCATGTTTATGTAACCCCCCACTCCTTGGCAGCTCCATAAAACTTTATGACCCCTGGGCAACAGGACAGGAGAGAAGCCAAATCACTGGTTTCTTTTCCCAATGCATTCTAAACTATTTCTTTTGTTTTTATGTTTTCTAAATGTATTACGTATTTCTTTTTAGTACATTAGAGGTTTCCCATATAAATTGGGACTATCTGCAGTGTTATCATGTGTTAATCAAATCTTTAAATGTGTGTAATTCTGTATTTGAATGTAACTTCATGTTTTGATCATTTATATATATTATTTTTGGTATCTGTGTAATCATCATGCTTTGACAGACCCATTTATCTAGAGCAAAGTAATGAAAAATGTATTTAATCTGGAATTACGAACTTGCTAGAATATCCCTGATGAAATCGGACAACCCCTAAATCATTAGTGGGTGTTTTCTACAGAGACAAAGGAACTTTTTCCCGCTGCAGATCGCGGGCGTTCATTGGTGGTTCACGCGAACAGAGGCGGGAACCATCTCAATCTATAAGAGTCGACCGAACAAGGTCCGCCTCCTCTCTTTTTCTCGCTCTTGGTTCTCGGACACGCTGCTCTCCTGTGTGACCCTCGTCGCTCCCGCGAGTCCCTCGGCCCCGCGCTCACATCGCCTGGTCTCTTCTTACGCTGACTCGCTTCAAATTCACACATGATGTGACCAACGCGCTCATTTCGCCGTCCCCCTCAGCACAGGGACTGAGGAGAGGAAAGCCATCTTCATGGCTCCTTTGGAAGCTTTCATTTTTGTTGTTTGTTTTCTTTTCTTTACTAAGTTTATTCGACTATTCGCCTCTCCACACAAGGAAGACGAATTCTGGAACATTGTTTGTTGAACCTTTCAAATACAGCGCGAAGATGAACGAACACCCCTTTGCCACAAAGGACCAGGTGACCCCATGCTCACGCCAAGATCCAGAGCAGCTCAAACGCACGTCACCGCGCGCGTCGGTCTCCAGCCCACGCACATTGGACACTTTGCAAGTATCACTTTTCTATGGAGATTTTAAATGCTGCTTTAAAGTGTTGCTATTATTAGGGATGCTCCGATCACGATTGGCCGATCGTTATGCGCATCTCATCAGTAAAGCCGGTTCTCCAATCAGCTGTTAATTCCATCAGGTGCGTGATTTCACATAGAGCAGCTGTTACTACACAGAGCCATTGTTAATAGAGAAGATGCGCAAATCCACTTCATTTTCAGCATTTTTTGGCGCATCTTCTCTATTAACAACGGCTCTGTGTAGTAACAGCTGCTCTATGAAATTACGCACCCGATGGAAATAACCGCTGATTAGAGAACCGGTTTTACTGACGAGATGCGCATTAACGATCGGCCGATCGTGATCGGAGCACCCCTAGCAATTATTTGATTCGTGTTGGTTTCAAAAAGGTTACTGACTGATTTTCATGCCTGAGCTCATTCTGTGATCTCTCTCGCTTTCTCCATTCTCTCTCTCTCATTCTCGCTCACTCGCCCTCTCTCTCTCTCTCTCTCTCTTTTATTTGGATTCCGTTATGTCTTGTAAAGTTTACTGTCTGTATTGTCGTACGCATATTTACTCTGTGTGATTTGTAGTTTCGATGTATTATTAGTCAATTATTAAAAAACCATATATCAATGATTGGCTTGGACTCCACCCCACTCACATTACGAGTCACTGAGAGGTCTGATCTTTAGCTACAAGCTTTAAATTTAGAAACTAAATTTATCATAATGATAGGATAATGTTTTCATGGCCAGAGAATATTTTTCCTTGAATTATAAGAAGTGATAACTTTATTGGGAATTGATAGGTCAATCTGGTTTGCTGGACAAACCACTGTTTGATTTGCAGTAATTTACAGTAAGAGATATCACAACAATTGATATGAAGAATGGAATATTGACATATTAATGAGTAAGTTACAGTGCCCTGTAATTAGTTATTGGTATAGGCAATTGAGCTTTTTTCATAATCAATAAAATTTAATGTAACTGTCATCTGAGATATATATTAATCATATTCCTGATTAATTATTCAAATTCCCTATATATCATTTGAGTTAATTATTATGTACTACTCATTGTTGTTACACTCCCACTAAGTTAAATAATGAGAAATAACCAAATTGCCTATCAAAGCTATGCTGATGATACCCAGATTTACCTTATCTCCAAAAGACTACAGCCCCATTGACTCCCTCTGCCAATGCATTGATGAAATTAATAGTTGGATGTTCCAGAACTTTCTTCAGTTAAACAAGTAAAAAAAACTGAAGTCATTGCATTTGGAAACAAAGATGAAGTTTTCAAGGTGAATGTATACCTTGACTCTAGGGCTCAAACTAAAAATCAAGTCGGGAATCTTGGTGTGATTCTGGAGACAGACCTTAGTTTCAGTAGTCATGTCAAAGCAGTAACTAAACCAGCATACTATCATTTAAAAAACAATTGCAAAAATTAGATGTTTTGTTTCCAGTCAAGACTTGGAGAAACTTGTTAATGCCTTTATCACCAGCAGGGTGGACTATTGTAATGGGCTGCTCCCTGGCCTTCCCAAAAAGAACATTAGACAGCTGCAGCTCATCCAGAACACTGCTGCTGCCAGGATTCTGACTAGAACCAAAAAATATGAGCATATCACACCAGTCCTCAGGTCCTTACACTGTCTTCCAGTTACATTTAGGATTGATTTGAAAGTACTTTTAGTTGTATATAAGTGACTAAAGGACCTAGGACCGAAATATATTGCAGATATGCTCACTGAATATAAACAGACCACTCAGACCATTAGGATCGAGTCAGTTAGAAATACCAAGGGTTCACACAAAACAAGCGGAATCCGCCTTTAGTTACTATGCCGCCCGCAGTTGGAATCAGCTTCCAGAAGAGATCAGATGTGCTAAAACACTAGTCACATTTAAATCTAGACTTAAAACTCATCTGTTTAGCTGTGCATTTATTGAATGAGCACTGTGCAATGTCCGAACTGATTGCACAATATTTTCACTGTTTTTATTTTTATATTTTTATGTAAAATCATTTTCTAACTTTTTTTAATTAAATTTAAATAAGTACATTTTCATTCATTTTAAAAGATTAAAAATTGCTTGTTTTATTCTTGTTATTTTCGTAATTATTATTTTACTTTCTTTTATGTAAACAACTTTGAGTTACCATTGTGTACGAAATGTGCTATATAAATAAACTTGCCTGGCTTTGCCTTGCCTTGCTGAATTAATGTTTTGTCATGTGACAACACTTTAGCTTAAACATTTGTTGCTTATTGTATACTGTTTTACACACTATTCTAAAATTGTAGGCAGTAGGCAGTATGCAGTAAACAAGTATGCCATTTCGAACACAGCCAGTGTCTTTATGAATGGGTAATTGAATCATTGACTCATTGGAGATGGGCAACGGCTCAGCTGTGACTGTTTGAAACTATTTTCATTGAAGAAATAGAACAAAATCAGTCAATATTATTAAAGTCATAAAATGTAGGTCACTTAATATTAACATATTGTTTATTGAATTGTTGTTTTAATTTAATATTTAATTTAATAAATAATCTTTAAAATCTGTCAATCCAATTCATCACAATCTCAAATTCTATTTATAATCTCTACACTGCATAACAAATCTCTTATTTACACTGTCAGCACTTTGTTATAACAAGAGGATTTGTGAGCTTGCATAACTCAACAGTGAACAAAACTCCATTATTTTGAGCTGTGAGTGGATTCAAGGAATCAACATATGTCTGCGATACATTACTCAACGCTGCAAAGACAAGGAAGTAGAAATCTTTGAAATCCCCCTTAATGCAAACACAAATATGCAGATCGATACTCAAAACTAAGACAATAATATAAACATTAACAAAAAAATATATATATATACCAATAACAATACCAAGAAAAGAAAAAAAAAAATCTGTCATCATTTACTCACCCTCAAGTTCTTCTGCTGAACACAAAATAATATATTTTGAAGAATTTATGTAACCAAACCGTTGCTGGTCCTCACTGACTTCCATAGTATTATTTATTTATTTATATTTATTTATTCATATGGTCCAGCAACTGCAAATGTGCAGAAGAAATTCATTCATATCTTACAACTATGGGAGAGCAAATTATGTTTGGTTCTATTCCACACACGAAGCAACCGTTTGACCTCGGAATATTTGTATTTTTTTAATAATTTGAATTATTGTGACTGTACTTGTATTTGCCTGTAATGTTCTGTTTTAAATTATTTTGTATAGAAAAAAATATATAAAAATTAGGGGTAAGGATTTGTGTTCAAGACTTTCTAAACAGAGTAATGTAAATTACATTATTGTGGCTATTAAAATAAAAAATGCCCGACATATTTGTCATAATGCCAAAAAAAAAAAAAAAAAACTCAATAAAAGTTAAATTTTAAATTAGAAAATTCCCATGCTCTTTGTGTCTGTGTATTGAAGCCAAAAGTTTACCATTTAAATAATTGAGTTTCTAGTTTGTTGAAATAGTGATGCCTAGGGTTACCTTTAGGTTCTGAATAGGAACAAGCAAGACACTTTTTTTCAGTTTCTGTTGTCTTCTAAATGAGACAGGTTGAAACGTGGCATGTACAAGTAGTGAGACATTGAGATCTCTGGCACTGCTGTACATACAGTTCATTAGTGATTTTCTCTACTGCCACCCATTAAATTTTGCATGTAGCCAGTGAAAGGGTGACACATACTAGGATGCTTTGGAAGTGTGCCATTCATTTAGCTAAAGGTGTGCATTTAGATAATGTTAGAAAGCCATCAACAAGTCAGTGATTCACTACCCTCTACGGACACCTTGGCAATTGAATCACCATTGGCTAGTAAATATTTAGTAAATTAGTATTAATATTAGTAAATATATATGTTTACTCGCCAGACTGATATATATATATATATATATATATATATATATATATATATATATATATATATATATATATATATATATATATATATATATATATAATATTTGTAAAATGGCACAGTTTTTTTAAATACACTTTTAACATCAGTACACTTTTAACATCAGTCAGTCAAGATTTATAATAATCAAGTATTAGTTAATATAAATTAAGTAATTAGAAGTAAATTTGATAACCATGTTTGAATGGATATTAGTCATTTTAACTGAGCATTTTAACTTAAGAGGTGGTTGTTTTTACTGTCATTCTATGTTTTTGAGAAAAAAAAAACATTGAAAAAACTAACAAAAATACTAATAGGATAATAATGATATGAATTCTAATAATAAGAACTATAAAACACACTAAGGATTGCTTAGGATTAATGAGCTGCTGTATTCATGAATATTAATCAGGTTTTGTGCGTTTACTTGAAATGATTTGCTGAAATCAAAACAAATCGAACTGAATCTTTTAAACAGTTCTTGTCTCCAATAAGCATTAATCCACAAATGACTTAAGCTTTTAACTTTTTTAATGTGGCTGACACTCCCTCTGAGTTAAAATAAACCAATATCCCAGAGTAGTTCATTTACTCAAACAGTACACTGACTGAACTGCTGTAAAGAGAGAACTGAAGATGAACACCAAGCCGAGCAAGATAATGAACGAAAGATTGAATCGTTCTCAAGTCAAGAACCAGTTGCATCGGTTTTCGGATCACCAGTAGTTCTTTCGGACAGTTCGATTCAATAAACTGGTTGAAGAAAACGGTTCACAGGATCTTTCGCACTCGCCGTAATGACGTCATTTGCGATGATTGTCCTTGATTCAAGCCTTCGGTTTACCTGCGCTCATAACACTAGCACAGAATCAGTTCAGAATCAATCACCAAAAAACAAAAAAACAAACAAAAAAAAACAGTTCGGTTCTGCTGCTCTGTGTGTCAGTCTGCTTCACGCTGAATCACACATGTGCAGTATCATCATCTCCTTGGGTCTCGAATCAGATGCGTCTGACAGAAACGGTTCTTGACTCAAAAACAAATCAATCTTTTGTTCGTTATCTGGCTCAGCTCGGTGTTCATCTACAGTTCTCTCTTCACAGCAGTTCAGTCAGTGTACTGTTTGAGTACATTACTCCGGGATATTGGTTTGTTTGAACTCAGAGGGATTGTCAGCCACGTTAAAAAAGTGAACAGCTTAAGTAATTTGTGGATTAATGCTTATTGGAGGCGCGAACCGTTTTAAATGATTCAGTTCGATTTGGTGAACTGGTTCAAGAAGATCCGGTTACATCGAATGATTAGTTCGCAAACTCTTTCTCACAACAGACACGGAAGAGACGACAATTCTGAATGAAGTCGTAGTGTTTGCTATTTTTGGACCAAAATGTATTTTCAATGCTTCAAAAAATTCTAACTGACCCTCTGATGTCACATGGACTACTTTGATGATGTTTTCTTACCTTTCTGGACATGGACAGTACACCATGCACACAGTTTCAATTGAGGGACTGAGAACTCTCATGAGGGTGAGATATTAATGACATAATTTAGATTTTTGGGTGAACTAACCCTTTAAGACAGGAATCTTATCAATAAATAAGAATTATGTTATGTGGAGGGGTTGGGATGAACTCAGATGCAGACAGGATGTAACAAACACAGGGTTTATTAACACAAAAAGGGGAAAACAAAACCCACGAGGGGGAAAACAATGACTAGGGGAAACACTAAATAACTCTACAAAACACAATAAACAAGGTAAACAAAGACTCTTAACACTAACTACTAACAAACACTCACGGTAGTACAAAGACTTCTTAGAGGGGTTACAAGGACACGATATCTCAGGAGACTGACAGGAAGAAACACATATGTGGAACAATCTCAGACGTGGAACAATGACAAATGAAGAACAATCTCAAATCACAAGTGAGGTACAATCACAAATCACAAATGAACCGACGAAAGACAGAGCACACTAGGAGATCTAAATAGGGGAACAATTAAGACACGACAGGTGGCACAGATAGGACAATCACGACAAGACTAGGATAACAAGGGGGGCGGGGCAAGGGAACGAGACAACACAAGCACATGGCCCAAAGACAAGGCCATGTGCTTGTACACAAAACACGGGTCTGTCATGATCCTGCCTCAAGACTAGGGAAAATCAAGGACACGAGGGCAGAATCATGACAGTACCCCTCCCTTAAGGAGCGGCATCCAGATGCTCCTCAAGGGAACATCAAACACGGGACATGACTGACATGACAGACTGGGACACAGACACAAACCAACAAGACATGACAAATAACAACAAAGGCAAACATGAGTACACAACGGCAGGGTTAGGGTGACAAATCAAAAAAAAAACAAACAGGGAAGGGGAGGAGGCGGGAGCACAAAGTTCATGGGGGACAGACCAGGGTGGGTGGGAGGGGTAGGGATCTTAGGAGGACAGGACGAAGGCTGACGACGGGGGGTACGGGCAGGTCTGGGTGGTGAGGGGTGGGGAGGGGTCTCGGGACAACTGACAGGGGACATGACAGGAGCAGACACGGGACGCGGGGCAAGACTTACGGGACGCGGGGAGACGACAGCTGGACACGGGGGGACAACATCTACTGGACACGGGGGGACAACATCTACTGGACACGGGACATCTACGGGACACGGGGCAACATCTACTGGACACGGGGGGACAACATCTACTGGACACGGGGGGACAACATCTACTGGACACGGGGAGACAACGGCAGGACACTCGGGATTTCTGGGGACAGGGTCTGGGGACAAGACAGGACTGACGGGGACTTCTAAAATTTGAACAAGACGGGACAAATAATCAGAAAAAGACTTTACAGCAATTATAATGGGCATCTCCTTGCGAGATGAGACCGACTGTAGTAAAGCCTTGGCTGCAGAGTTGGCCGCGGCTCTCTCCTCCGCCCTCGTGACTGCTGACTAAGTAACAGTTTTCCTAGTCACGGTTCGGGGTCAAAGGTCACCGCTGCTGGCTCGGGCACGCAAGCTCTCTCCGCAGCTGGCACGGGCACGCCAATGCTCGCCGCTGCTGGCACGGGCACGCCTATGTTCGCCGCTGCTGGCGCGGGCACGCCAGCTCTCTCTGCTGCTGGCACGGGCACGCCAGCTCTCTCCGCTGCTGGCTCGGGCACGCCAGTGCTCTCTGCTGCTGGCACGGGCATGCCAGCGCTCTCCGCTGCTGGCTCGGGCACGCCAGTGCTCTCCGCTGCTGGCTCGGGCACGCCAGCGCTCTCCGCTGCTGGCTCGGGCACGCCAGCGCTCTCCGCTGCTGGCACGGGCACGCCAGCCCTCTCCGCTGCTGGCTCGGGCACGCCAACGCTCACCGCTGCTGGCACGGGCACGCCAGCTCTCTCCGCTGCTGGGACGGGCACGCCAGCGCTCTCCGCTGCTGGCACGGGCACGCCAGCGCTCACCGCTGCTGGCTCGGGCACGCCAGCGCTCACCGCTGCTGGCTCGGGCACGCCAGCGCTTACCGCCGCTGGCTCAGGAGACCTCGCCGACTCAGGAGGAGACAGGGTTACAGGAACGGCAGGCCCCTTCTTCTTCCTCTTCCTCCTTGGCCGCGGTGCAGGGGCCACAGCTGGGTCAGAGGTGGGTTGGGGGAGTTGGGTCTCGGGCAGGGCAGACTCGGACGCCGAAGACTCTGAAGCCGACTCCCACGACAATCGTCTCCCACGCTTCCAGGGGAGACTGATGGCTGTGGAAGGCGCCTCAGGACTCTGGGAGGGAGCTGCCTGTTCCCCCAGTGTAGTAACTGCCAGGAGATGACCCTCGGGGATCACTGGCAGCTGGGTAGATGGTTGGGACCTCTGGGGGGTTCCCTGCGGCGCTTCCTGGGAGAACTTCTCCCACAGCCGGGCATAATTGTGGAGAACCCACTCGTTCTCAGGCGAGTATGGCAGGGCAACCCTTTTCTTCTCGGCGGGGGACGACATCCAACATTGTTGGCGGAACTCCAATTGGGATTGAGGAGTGGAGGACATCCTGTCTGCTGAGTTCCTATTTGGTCGGTTCATTCTGTTATGTGGAGGGGTTGGGATGAACTCAGATGCAGACAGGATGTAACAAACACAGGGTTTATTAACACAAAAAGGGGAAAACAAAAACCACGAGGGGGAAAACAATGACTAGGGGAGACACTAAATAACTCTACAAAACACAATAAACAAGGTAAACAAAGACTCTGAACACTAACTACTAACAAACACTCACGGTAGTACAAAGACTTCTTAGAGGGGTTACAAGGACACGATATCTCAGGAGGCTGACAGGAAGAAACACATATGTGGAACAATCTCAGACGTGGAACAATGACAAATGAAGAACAATCTCAAATCACAAGTGAGGTACAATCACAAATCACACATGAACCGACGAAAGACAGAGCACACTAGGAGATCTAAATAGGGGAACAATTAAGACACGACAGGTGGCACAGATAGGACAATCATGACAAGACTAGGATAACAAGGGGGTCGGGGCAAGGGAACGAGACAACACAAGCACATGGCCCAAAGACAAGGCCATGTGCTTGTACACAAAACACGGGTCTGCCATGATCCTGCCTCAAGACTAGGGAAAATCAAGGACACGAGGGCAGAATCATTACAAATTAGAATAAGGATTAGGGTGAGGGAATAAAAAATACAGTTTGTCCAGTTTAAAATTTTTTAACTCCTATGGAAAGTTTCCATTAGGACACAACTCAGTATAATGACATGGGTATGACACAGGTATTACAAGGAGAGGGGAACTTATGAGGACATAACCCATGTCCCCATTTTTCAAAATGCTTATCAATCATAATGAGAATGAATGAGTTTTTTTTTTAGTTTTTTTTGAGAAAGTAAAAAATGCACAAAGTTTCCTGTGAGGGTTAGGTTTAGGGGTAGGGTTGGTTCTACAGTATAAAAACCATTATGCCTATGGGATGTCCCCACTTTTCACAAAAACAAATGTGTGTGTGTGTGTGTGTGTGTTTAATTAGCCCCAGAGAAGTCTTGCTAATGAAAAACCTACACTAGTAATTCAAAAGTAGCAGGCATTGACACCTTGCCCCCCTCTATAACAGTCCAGCTCTGCAGTTCCACATGAGTGGAGTTTGTAATATGCTGGCAAACCACCATCAGTGCCGGGCACCCCTTCAGTGGAGCATATGCTACAGCAAAACACCCCCCTCTGGGTCGATGGGAAACATTGGCATATGGGTATATTTTGGTTCTTAGCCTTTTCCTCCCTACTGTGTATTATTGGTTGCTTAAACCTGGCATGGTCGATCATCTAATCCATGACTGGCTGCTTCCCAGAGCATTCAATAAATACAGCCACCAGCTAGCCTGAGGACATCAATGCTATTCTCTGTTGTGGTCAAGTTAAATGTGAGCCCTGCCTTGTGATCTTACAAGTCGAATCATCATCATCCATTCTGGAGACAAAGCGAAATCTAAATGACCTTTTTTTTTTTTTTTTTTTTTACCGTGAAATAAAAAACACACAGAGAAAAGAGCAGAGCACAGCACAATGTCTAAGTGAATTATTTATTTATTTATTACTTATTTTTATTTATTTAGTTGACCAAATTTATTAGCTTATCCTTCAGAAAGGATTGGAGAACTTCTGGAAGAGTTCACATTCTCAGCTTTTTCTTTTTCTCTTATACTGTGCATTAGTATTAATAAAACTTTTTTTACGGTATGTCTACTGCCACAAAGTGTGAAGGAAAAAGACACCACCTTTTTCATTCCTTTTGAAGATGAGTCTCCTCCCATACAGAAGCTGTGAGAAGATGCTTTTTAAATGATTTGAGGAAATGTTTGTGGTTTGCGTGAAATTGAATCAGGTGAATGAATGATGATGTGATGCAGATTAAATGCGGTACGAGAATTGATGTTTGCACATCGCACACAGGCTCTCTTAGTCTGTTGGTGCTGTAGTGGTCTCATTGTCAAGTAACTTTCTGGCATTGGATTACAATTACTGTAGCCACACATCCGTACACACGCATACACTTATTGCCCTATTGCTTAATTTCCTGGACATTTGCGTCAATGCCTTAATGAAGCCTCCTGGACAAAATAAATGGGCCTCTACACCATGTTACATCAGATATGTATTGTCAGAGCAAATCACCAACAGCCTCTCTGAAACAACAGAGGTCTGTTTTCAGTCATGGAACCGTGAGAATGGTAAACAAAGACAAGAAAGAAAACCTTTGGTTTTTTGGATTAAGCACAATATTTTAGTGATTGCTGTGCTGGGATTTCATGAAGATATTCTTCTGTTTTGTTTTTTTATTTTTATGGGGTTTTTTTTGCAGGGGGGGGGGGGTTGGGGGGTTGGCGGGTGGTCTTAAAATCTTTCTAGAACCACAATGAATCCATTGAAGTGAAATTAGAATATAACCACAAAACCTGGACAACTAAGACCATGCTGTTCTGTCAAAGCTAAGAGAACAATTGAAAAGAGTTTCCAGAGAGAGTGAAAGGAGAGAGAATCCAGTTGCTGAGTTACAAAACTTATTTGCTGGAATGGCAGAAGCTGTTCTGATATCTCTTCAACACTTCATAGATAGAGAGCAGCCAGAATGAATACACTTGAGTTTGCTAGAAACCGTTTGGAAAAAATAAATTAATAATACAAAAATATTGTTGTTGTCTGATTCTGATATGGATCTCTTTAAAAGCAAAGTGCTATATATTTTTTAAACGAAGTATGGCCCAGTGCCCAGGTAACATAATTCTAACAAAGTGATTTGGACAAAAACGGAAGCACCTGTCATGGGCTGGCAGGCTCCTAAACTTCCAAATATGTGAATATGACCCCTTTTGCTGATATTATCAATCAATCTTATCAGATTAATTTTGATCGTTCACTTTTATTTTATATCCGTGACTGTAGTACACCTGCAAAGCGTTAGCACTCGTTAGCTTGTCATTGGCGTTTTCATTCGAACCTATCGCTGTTTTCTTTTCTTTTCTCCTCTCCTCTCTCTCGCTCCAGTTTTTCACAAATTCATCAAACAACTGCAGTAAGAATATTTCATCAAGCACGGTGAGTAATGGCTTCTCCTGCTATTGTTATTTGCACCTCTTGCCACATGTATCTATCTCTGTCGCAGATGAGGGAGTCACATGTGATAAATGCAGGGAAATTGTTAGGCTGACAGAGAAGATTTCAGAATTAGAGACACGCATCCAAACTTTAATTGAGGACAGTAAGAATGTTAGGGCTCTAGGTACGGCTTTGGATGCGTCTAGCTCAGGGATTCCTTTACATTGTTCAGTTCCGGCAAAAAGAGCCCCTGCAGCAGGGCAACTGGGTGACATTGAGGCAGCGTAGTCGTGGGTCAAAACACCGCACTTCTGTTCCGATCAAAACATTAAACGGGTTCTCCCCACTCAGTGATGCACCCACTGAGAAACCTGATGAAAGTGCTCTAGTTATTGGTGATTCTATTGTACGGAACATGAATATAGCGACAGCAGCCACCATAGTGCTGGCTAATGTTAAATGTAAATATAGTAAGATTGTTATTCATGCCGGCGCTAATGATATTTGACTTTGCCAGTCGGAGATCTCTAAAAATGTCTAAGTACATGCCCACAGAATAACATAGGTTTCATAGACAATTGGACGAGCTTTTGGGGCAGGCCTGACCTGTTGAAAAAAAATTGGTCTTCATCCCTCCTGGGGTGGCGCCACTCTTCTCTCTAGAAATATGGCAAATAGTCTTAGTGTTTATACTTGACTAACTGGGGCCCAGGTCAGGAAGCAGACAGACGGGCTAAACCGACCGTCTGCTAGCTGCCTCACGTCACAGAGGTCAGCTAATTCTCAGCACATAGAGACTCTTTCACCTAGATATCACACTATAGAGACCGTGTCTGTTCCCCGAACTAGACAATACAAAAAACGTCCAAACCAAGTTAAGATTATCAATTGAATTGAGGTTCAACAAATAAAAAACAGATGCAATATGGATAAACAAATGATAAAGCTTGGCTTATTGAAAATCAGATCCCCAGTGTTGGGCAGTAGCATCGCTACAAGTAGCGAAGCTACTAGTTTAACTACATTTATCAGTAGCTTGGTCGTAGCTTCGCTACTTTCTGAATCAAATAGCTTTTCAGTAGCGAAGCTCTTTTTTTTACCAAGTAGCGTGGTAGCTTCCACACAAGCTACATTTTCGCAAGCATTTCTGAAGCTCAAACTCAAATCGGGAAATACAACTGCTAAGATCGCTGATCCTGGATCAGTAGTGACGCGACGGCGCTACTTCATCTTGTTCATGTTCACGGTGGATAGCAACCAACCATCTTTATGATGCATTACCGCCACCTTCTGCTCTGGATGGTACCACTCCTTGGCCAGTCAGGCAAAAAATTATTTGATGAAATGATGGCATAGGATGAGGTCGGAGAACAGTTAATCCCGAGGAGTGAGTCGCCGTGGCGGTCCTCGACAAGTACATGGCACTGACCGAGATAACAGAGAGAAAATATGTTTTCAGATGCTGCTTGTAAAAATTATCAGGGTCCGCCCTTACGAAAGGAAAATATGTTTACCAATATATTTCTTAAAATATATTGTGATATATTGTAATATATTATTTTCCCTTTTCATTTCTAATATTTTATATATTTAAATACATTTAATAATATATTGATGACACATATATTATATAATATATTGCAAAATATACAAATGATTGCCGCTTTCAATATATTGCAATATATTGGAAAAAAATAATACATATATAAGAATATATGCCTAATATATTACATGATATTTTCCAATATACTGCAATATATTTTTGTTTCATAAGGCCCAGCCTGGCCATTTTTTTTGTACTGTTTATAGGTCTTGCATTTTGTTCGGCAAAGTCCTACAGTATATTAAGCATGCCCATGCAACAGGTGCATACACTTACTTGTGTGCACATTGTTAATTACATGTATTTTGATTGTTTTTGTTGCCAAATTGATAAGGAACACAAAAAACTATTAAACTAAACAATTACACCTGCCTATCTGTTTGACTGGCAGTTTTGAGCACTGAGATAGCATTGACTTGTAATAAAACGTGTTCAACATACATATTTAATTTTAAAAGTAGCTTAGATGTAGCAAGCTACTGTTGATGTAGCTTAGCTTGCTACATTTCCCAGGGGGTAGCTTCAGTGTAGTGAAGCTTCATTTACTGTAGAGTAACTGGTAGCTCAGCTCACTACATTTTCCAAGTAGCTTGCCCAACACTGCAGATCCCTTTCTACGAAAACACTTTTTGTAAATAATATGATCACTGATCATAATATAGATTTGCTCTGTTTGACAGAAACCTGGCTAAAACCTGATGATTACATTATTTTAAATGAGTCCACCCCCCAAGATTACTGTTAGAAACATGAGCCTGATCTAAAAGGCAAAGGGGGAGGTGTTGCTTCAATTTATAACAATGTTTTCAGGATTTCTCAGAGGGCAGGCTTCAAGTATAACTAGTTTGAAGTACTGGTGCTTCATATAACATTATCCAGAGAAACAAATGTTAATGATAAATCCCATTATGTTTGTACTGGATACTGTATACAGGGCACCAGGGCACCATACAGACTTTATTAAAGAGTTTAGTTATTTTACATCCGAGTTAGTTTTGGCTGCAGATAAAGTTTTAATAGTTGGTGATTTTAATATCCATGTTGATAATGAAAAAGATGCATTGGGATCAGCATTTATAGACATTCTGAACTCTATTGGGGTTAGACAACACGTTTCAGGACCTACTCATTGTTGAAATCATACTCTAGATTTAATACTGTCACATGGAATTGATGTTGATAATGTTGAAATTATGCAGCCAAGTGATGATATCTCAGATCATATAGCCAAAATTGTAAATTCTACTTCTTATTACAAGTATGGAAGAACCATCACTTCTACCACAAAAGACTGCTTTTTAAGTAATCTTTCTGATGTATACAAATTCCTTAGCATATCCAAAACCTCAGAACAACTTGATGATGTAACAGAAACTATGGACTCTCTCTTTTCTAGCACTTTAAATGCAGTTGCTCCTTTACGCTTAAGGAAGGTTAAGGAAAACAGTTTGACACCATGGTATAATGAGCATACTCGCACCCTAAAGAGAGCAGCCTGAAAAATGGAGCGCAGCTGGAGGAAAACAAAACTAGAAGTATTTCATATTGCTTGGCAGGAAAGTAACCTATCCTACAGAAAAGCATTAAAAACTGCTAGATCCGATACTTTTCTTCTCTTTTAGAAGAAAACAAACATAACCCCAGGTATTTATTCAATACAGTGTACAAAATACTAAATTAATGAAAAATAAAGCCTCAACAAGTGTTGACATTTCCAAACACCACAGCAGTAATGACTTTATGAACTACTTTACTTCTAAAATCGATCCTTTTAGAGATAAAATTGCAACCATTCAGCCATCAGCTACAGTATCGCATCAGACAGTGCACTATAGACCAACCTGAGGAACAGTTCCACTCATTCTCTACTATAGGAGAGGAAGAATTGTATAAACTTTGTTAAATCATCTAAACCAACAACATGTATGTTAGACCTATTCCATCTAAGCTCCTAAAAGAGGTGCTTCCAGAAGTCATAGGTCCTCTTCTGACTATTATTAATTCCTCATTGTCATTAGGATATGTCCCCAAAACCTTCAAACTGGCTGTTATTAAGCCTCTCATCAAAAAACCACAACTTGACCCCAAAGAACTAGTTAATTATAGACCAATCTCGAATCTCCCTTTCTGTCCAAGATACTAGAAAAGGTGGTATCCTCACAATTATATTCCTTCTAAGAGAAAAAATTGTTCATGTGAGGATTTCCAGTCAGGATTTAGACCGCATCATATTACTGAGACTGCTCTCCTTAGAGTTACAAATGATCTGCTCTTATCATCTGATCGTGGGTGTATCTCTCTATTAGTTTTATTGGATCTTAGTGCTGCATTTGACACAATTGACTACAACATTCTTTTGCATAGACTTGAACACTTTGTTGGCATTAATGGAAGTGCATTAGCATGGTTTAAATTGTACTTATATGACCGCCATCAGTTCGTAGCAGTGAATGAAGATGTATCATATCGATCACAAGTGCAGTATGGATTACTACTCTTCACACTTTATATGTTACCCTTGGGAGATATCATCAGGAAACATGGTGTTAGCTTTCACTGTTATGCTGATGATACTCAGCTCTATATTTCTTCGCGGAGACCAAGACAACTAGAGCCCCAGATACAGATCCCCTGTAAAGACCTTGTCTCAGAGGACCACCAGGACAAGATCACAGGAAACAGATGATTCTTCTGCACAATCTGACTTTGCTGCAGCCTGGAATTGAACTACTGGTTTCGTCTGGTCAGAGGAGAACTGGCCCCCCAACTGAGCCTGGTTTCTCCCAAGGGTTTTTTCTCCATTCTGTCACTGATGGAGTTTTATCATCTACAGAGATATCGTTGACTGGATTGCAAATAAATGCACAAAATTATCATTTTGCATTATTGCCACACTGTTCTCCTAATGAATGTTGTTCAGTTGCGTTGACGCAATGTATTTTGTTTAAAGCGCTATATAAATAAAGGTGACTTGACTTTGTTTTTTCTTCTCTTCCTCTACTTTTGTGCAGAGTGTGTGAGACATGAGACACAGTTCAGTGCAGTATATTCTGGACTGTGACGATACTGTACCATGAGCATGTGATGCTGCTAAGCTTGAATTTAAGTTAACAGTAAAAGTCTTATCAGTGTGATATTTGTTGTGCCTCCTGTCCCAGTCTCCTGTCTCCTGTACTCTCCGTACATGCTTGTTGTTGGCAGCAACTTTTTGTTGTTGTTGTTGGCTTCCTCAGTTATAACACTATCTTTGAAAACTATCTCACCTTGTAGTGATGGTATTTTAAAGTAATATTGTAGCATCTTGCATTTTATAAACCTGTGCATTTTTAGAGTCAGAATTAGATTTAATATTGTTGTCCTTTGCAGAGATGTTGTTTTAAATAATGTTATGACAGAGGCAGTTTAACCAGTATGTTATTTTCCCCCTGAGGTGAGGTTGTATGAAAATGGCATACAGGATAGGGTTTTAATTGATCAACAAATGATTGTATGCACTTTATTTACATTACATAATAGTGATAAAGCATTTTTTTGGTAAGTTTTTGTTTGGAAAGTTTTAAAGTGGGAACCATCTGAACATCAGTCAGTGTGTTATTAATGTTACTAATGTGTTAATGTTAACAAATGTTTGTTAGACCTTTTGAATAATTTTAAACATAACTTGTTCACAGTTCCACAGAGTAGCTACCTTTTTATTAAGGGCCAATGGAATCTATTTTATTTTCCCCTAAATTATGCTGGAATTCTTTCCATTTTATTTTATTTTTTCTTTGTTGCATGATAATCCTTAATAATAGTGTTTATTTTTATAACATTTTGATAATCACAATATATTTCCATCATTATTGAAATCAATCTATTTTTCATATATCTATTTTGGCAGAAGCTTGTGAAGTGAATCTCAGATAAGCACTGGAGATGAAGTTCATGTGCTCATATCTTCATATAGTGAGACGCTGAAAACACTCATTCACAAGCAGAGACAAGCAAAACATGCAGACTTATTAGTCACATGCTCTGACTGGGTGTTGTTGTGTTTATTTCTGATGTGTGATTGGCTGTTAGATGAATCCATATTGAGAACAACTGAGAAACGAGATTATCATTGTTATTGACAAATTAAATTGATCTCTGTATGATATTGTTTATTGCCCATGCTTAATTACAAGAATTGTTTTTTGGAGAATTTACAGGAAAGGGGACAATTTTGCCCAGGCTTGATCACTCGTAATCTACTACGGTTAGCGTCCGCATAGGCTGCACTGCTGGGTGAATGTTACATCACCAAATTAATAAGGAATTTACTGCATGACCAGACAAACTGTAGCTGGAAGCTGGTGCTACACCTCAGCAACTGCAGCCCATGTATTTGAATAAGGCACTCTAATGTATCATAAGAGTATCCATGTTTTCATACTCAAGCATTATTAGGTGGTTGTTACTGTGAGGGGTTTCAGGACCCCTATTTTTTTATAATCCCCCACAATCCTCTCAGGCTTATTTAAATATAGTGAAATACATAGGTTTAAATAGTGCACAAAGGTCAGTGCAACCTAATGCTTGGCTGGCACTAATAACAAACATAAAATGTCAGGGATTGACTTGTGACATTAAAGTCCAAAACATTTGTTTCTCTCCACTCACCTAATCAGCAATCTCCAGCTATCTTATAGCTTTTTATGGCCACCTATGAGGGTGAGTGTGTTTTGCCCTCTACTGCGGGGAAGCCGCATTTCCATAAACACTGTTAAATCATTATTGGTTGAGCTCTCTTAAATGTGCAGTAAGATTGATGTTGCATAGCCCTCACGAATATATATATATATATATATATATATATATATATATATATATATATATATATAATAAATATACATATATGAAACATATTGTCATATGAAGTAAGAACATATATGAAACCTATTATAAACTGAAACTATTTCATATATTAACATACATATCTAGCCCATGCAAAATGTATGTTTATGAATGTGTGTAATGATGTTCATGTCTCTTGGTTTCTGCCCTGTTCCCTCATGTGTTCTTGCGATGTGCTACCTCAGTTAATGTGTTTTGTTGTGATTGGTTTTAAAAATGTGTTGTGTGACCCAGTTTGTTTGATAAAAGATGCATTCGACTTCCTACAGTACAGACCTATCAGTGGCTGACTTGAAGCAGTGCATGCCGGTTAGAAATTTTCTCCGACTTGAACTGGCACCAACGCCACGTCACTGTCATGTGTGGAATCAAAGTACCACGATAGCATTTCGAGAGTAGCCGGCTGACTCAGCTGGTCCAGATTCTCAAGAGTGACTGCAGGAGCTCTGATGATGACACAGCTGTTTCACGATTGGCCAAATTCACCACATGACAACAATGATGTGTTTTTAACATCTTCAATTTCAAATCTGTTTTTAGAACAGTAAAAGCTTTTTTTTTACTGTAGTCGCAATGTTACATCGAGTCACATGTAATAAAAAACACTGATAAAGGCAAATATTCCTCCACTTTATTGGTATTTAAATAGTATATATTTAACTTTATTCTTGAACAGATGGCGCTGTACTAAGCAGTATATAAAAAGTGTTTCTGTTGCTCATGAAAACCTTTCTGAAACATCTGTGCATTTGGCAAATATTGGATGTTATTCACTTCATCCATGATACGAGTAACACAGTGAGAGCATCACTGGGAGCAGAAAGTGTCTGACTTGTCTCCGCTTTCAATTCTGCCAGCGGCTATTCTCGAAGATATGTCTGCGCAGTGCTGCAAGTCGAATATACCATATATAGCCTTCATGTTTCATTGTTCATTGTCTAGCACACCTTGAGCACTCATACATCCCTATGTAACATCATACTACCACTGAACTTCACTATGGGAACCAGGCAGTTTCCACTGTACTCCTCCTTTATCAACACCATGCCATTTTGGATGCTGTTAGATCCAAAATGATTGACTTTGCCTCATGAGACTAGGGTGTGGATTAAGACCCAAAGGTCTTATATTTTGTTAATATGGGCTCTGGAAAAGGTTTAATAATTTATAATTTGTATATATATATATATATATATATATATATATATATATATATATATAAACCTGATTCCAAAAAGTAGGGACACTGTATAAATTGTGAATAAAAACAGAATGCAATGATGGGGAAGTTTCACATTTCAATATTTTATTAAGAATAAAACACAGATGACATATCACATGTTTAAACTGAGAAAATGTATCATTTTAAGGGAAAGATAAGTTGATTTTAAATTTCATGGCATCAACACATGTCAACAAATTTGGGACAAGGCCATGTTTACCACTGTGTGGCATCCCCTCTTCTTTTTATAACAGTCTGCAAATATCTGGGGACTGAGGAGACAAGTTGCTCAAGTTTAGGAATAGGAATGTTTACCCATTCCTGTCTAATACAGGCTTCTAGTTGCTCAACTGTCTTAGGTCTTCTTTGTCGTATCTTCCTCTTTATGATGCACCTAATGTTTTCTATCGGTAAAAGATCTGGACTGCAGGTTGGCCATTTCAGTACCCGGATCCTTCTTCTATGCAGCCATGATGTTGTAATTGATGCAGTATGTGGTCTGGCATTGTCATGTTGGAAAATTCAAGGTCTTCCCTGAAAGAGACGACGTCTGGATGGGAGCATATGTTGTTCTTGAACTTGGATATACATTTCAGCATTGATGGTGCCTTTTCAGATGTGTAAGCTACCCATGCCACACGCACTCATGCAACCCCATACCTTCAGAGATGCAAGCGTTTGAACTGAGCACTGATAACAACTTGGGTTGTCCTTGTCCTCTTTAGTCTGAAATACATGCTGTCCCAGTTTTCCAAAAAGAACTTCAGATTTTGTTTTGTCTGACCACAGAACAGTTATCCACTTTGCCACAGTCCATTTTAAATGAGCCTTGGCCCAACAAAAATGGCTGCACTTCTGGATAATGTTTAGATATGGCTTCTTTTTTGACCTATAGAGTTTTAGCTGGAAACGGTGAATGGAACGGTGGATTGTGTTCACCAACAATACTTTCTGGAAGCCCTGAGCCCATGTTGTGATTACCATTACAATAGCATTCCTGTATGTGATGCAGTGCCGTCTAAGGGCCTGAAGATCATGGGCATCTAGTATGGTTTTTTAGTCTTGACTCTTACACAGAGATTGTTCCAGATTTTCTGAATCTTTGGATGATATTATGCACTGTAGATGATGATAACTTCAAACTCTTTGCAATTTTTCTATGACAAACTCCTTTCTGATATTGCTCCACTATTGTTTTGCAGCAGCGTTGGGGGAATTGGTGATCCTCTGCCCATCTTGACTTCTGAGAGACACTGCCACTCTGACTCAGTGTAATGGGCTCGTATCTGCATTGCTGTTTTCTTCCTGGCCTGCAGGGGTCACTCTCATAGAGTACTGTGTCATGCTCCCACCAGATCTGCAGAAGGCTCTTGCCCAATGAACTCTAGCTCTATGGTCTCTCCGCTCCTCCAGAGGGCGTCAACACTCCGTACCATGTTCAGTGTTCTGCTAATCAGCTTTGATTCCTCCAGTTGCTAAGTCAAGTTTGATTGTGCTTGTATTTTTGGACCCTTGTTTCTTTTTTGTTTAATGGTAGCTAAGTTTGCTACATTTATTTTGTACTTTATTTTGGGAGTCTGGGAGTAGCTCAGTGAGTAAATTCCCACTCTTAGAGCACCGGAGACCTGGGTTCAATCCCTGCTTAAGGCAGCCTTGTTACAGCAAGACTGGACCATGGAAGCAAACCCAGTGGAAGTCTTCACCACCCTCCAATGTGGAACAGATCCTAGCTGCACTCTCTGAGCAAGCCACTACCATTCAACGACATGATCAAAGTCTATCTCAGATTGTCCAAATTTTGAGCCTTCAGTCCCAGGCCTCTTCACCCCAAGAACCCCAACAGTCCCCTGGTCCATGGTGACACTTCCTACTTAGCCTAGATTACCATCCCCAGAAAGGTTTGATGGAAGCCCTGAGAGATGCAGATGATTTATTACCCAGTTTACTCTGGCTTTTCAACTACAACCAAGCAGTTTTCCCACTGAGAGCAGTAAGGTGGCCTACATCATTACTCTCCTCACCGGTAAGGCGCTCGAATGAGCCTCAGCTTTGTGGGACCAGAAATCTCCACTAACCACAAACAATCAACAGTTCATCATGGAAATGAAGAGAGTTTTCCAACATCCAGCCAGTGGTGGTGATGGCGATCGTCGCCTGCTGAATCTCTCTCAAGGTACCCGGGAAAAGCCAAGTCTCGTCCTGGAGTAGGGTGGCCTGGGCGAGAATAGGAACCATCCCCTGTTCGGCGACCTTAGGTTTAAAGATCCAGGCCACAATGACCATAGGCCAGCAACACCATCAACACCACACTCCCCCCCCCCCCCCCCCCCCAAAACACACACAGATCATACGACTCAGATCATGCTATTGAGCTTATGCCAGGAACTTGCCCACCCCGTGTAAGGCTCTTTTCTCTCTCTGGCCCTGAGAGGTTAGCTATGGACAAGTATTTGAAGGAAGCTCTAGATAATGGATTCATCCATCGTTCCACATCACCAGCATGAGCCGGTTTCTTCTTTGTTGAAAAAAAGGATGGTAGTCTCAGACCTTGTATTGTTTATCGAGGCTTAAATAACATCACAATCAAAAATCATTACCCCCTCCCATATATGATCACAGCCTTTGAGATCCTGCAGGGGGCCACCATCTTTACCAAACTGGACCTCCGTAAGGCATACCATCTTGTCAGGATCTGGGAGGGGGACGAATGGAAGACTGCATTTAATACCCCGACAGGCCACTTCGAGTACCAGGTAATGCCATTCGTGTTGGTTAATGCTCCTGCTGTCTTTCAGGCCTTTATTAATGATGTTCTTAGAGAGATGCTCCATATTTTTGTGTTTGTTTACTAGGATAATATTCTGATATTCTCCCGTAACCTCCAAGAACACATTCAGCATGTCACACAGGTCCTGGCCCAGCTGTTGAAGGACAAGCTTTTTGTTGAGCTGGAGAAAAGCGAGTTCCATGTCCCAGCTGTCTCATTTCTCGGCTTCCATGTGTCCAAGGGCAGCCTCCAGATGAATCCTGGCAAAATCCGAGCCAGTCTTGGACTGGCCTCAACCCACTTCAGTCAAGCAGGTACAGCACTTTCTGGGGTTCTTTCTACAGGAGATTCATAAGAAATTTTAGTTCTGTTGCAGAGCCGCTCTCCTCACTGACAAAGAAGTCTAACAGGCCATTCACGTGGACCAGCGATTCTGACCATGCCTTCAATACACTGAAACAATGCTTCACATCTGCCCCCATTCTCACTCTCCCAGACCCAGAGCTGCCCTTTGTCCTGCAGGTGGATGCCTCAGATGTGGGGGTAGGAGCGGTCTTGTCACAGAAGTGTAAGAGTGATTATAAGCTTCACCCATGTGCATTTTTCTCCCGCCGTCTTACTCCAACACAGAGAAATTATGAAATTGGGAACAGGGAGTTGTTGGCCATTAAGATGGCATTGGAGGAGTGGAGGCACTGGCTTGAGGGTGCTAAACACCCATTCCTCATCTGGACAGACCATCAAAATCTCACCTACATTCGAGATGCCAAAAGGGTTAAACTCACGACAAGCCCGTTGGGCCCTTTTATTTTAACCGGTTCAACTTAATTCTCTCTTATCCCCCAGGTTCCAAGAATCTCAAGCCAGATGCACTCTCAAGGCAGTTTGAACCACCTGAGAGGGAGTTATGCCCAGAACCCATCCTCCCCACATCCAGGGTGATAGCCCCCATCCAGTAGGATATTGAGACCGCCGTCAGGAGAGCCCAACAGCAACAGCCTGGTCCAGGTAATGGCCCTGTGGGGCATCTCTTTATCCCAAACTGTATGTGCTCTGAGGTCCTGCAGTGGGCACATGCATCCCTCCCCTCCGGACACCCGGGAACCACTAGAACCTGCAAGCTAGTTCAGAGGAAGTTTTGGTGGCCCAAGTTACAGAGAGATGTTAGGGCCTTTCTCTCTGCCTTTCCAGTGTGTGCCCAGTGCAAGGAGTTGTTAAGTTGCTAAGTTGAGTTTGATTGATTTTTGGACCCTTGTGTCTTCTATTTATTTTGTACTTTGTCTTCTCTAGTAAAGATAATTTTTACTTTCTGAATATTCAAGCCCCTTGGCTTTTTTGGCTCTTCTGCTCTTGGGTTTAACTGTCTGGGAGTAGCTCAGTGAGTAAATTTCCACTCTTAGAGCACCAGAAACCCGGGTTCAATCCCTGCTTAAGGCAGCCTTGTTTCACTCAGGCTCTTTTTATACCCAATCATGTTGCCAATTGACCTAATAAGTTGCAAACTGGTCCTCCAGCTGTTTCTTATATATATATATATATATATATATATATATATATATATATATATATATATATATTAAATTTCTGGCCTCTTATTGCTACCTGTCCCAACTTCTTTGGAATGTGTAGCTCTCATGAAATCCAAAATGAGCCAATATTTGGCATGACATTTCAAAATATCTCTCTTTCAACATTTTATGTTATCTATATTCTATTGTGAATAAAATATCCATTTATGAAATTTCTAAATTATTTCATTCCTTTTTAACTCACAATCCATACAGCGTCTCAATACACACACACACACACACACACACACGCACACACACACACACACACACACACACACACACACATATATATATATATATATATACAGTATTGTTCAAAATAATAGCAGTACAATGTGACTAACCAGAATAATCAAGGTTTTTCGTATATTTTTTTTATTGCTACGTGGCAAACAAGTTACCAGTAGGTTCAGTAGATTCTCAGAAAACAAATGAGACCCAGCATTCATGATATGCACGCTCTTAAGGCTGTGCAATTGGGCAATTAGTTGAATTAGTTGAAAGGGGTGTGTTCAAAAAAATAGCAGTGTGGCATTCAATCACTGAGGTCATCAATTTTGTGAAGAAACAGGTGTGAATCAGGTGGCCCCTATTTAAGGATGAAGCCAACACTTGTTGAACATGCATTTGAAAGCTGAGGAAAATGGGTCGTTCAAGACATTGTTCAGAAGAACAGCATACTTTGATTAAAAAGTTGATTAGAGAGGGGAAAATCTATAAAGAGGTGCAAAAAATGATAGGCTGTTCAGCTAAAATGATCTCCAATGCCTTAAAATGGAGAGCAAAACCAGAGAGACGTGGAAGAAAATGGAAGACAACCATCAAAATGGATAGAAGAATAACCAGAATGGCAAAGGCTCAGCCAATGATCACCTCCAGGATGATCAAAGACAGTCTGGAGTTACCTGTAAGTACTGTGACAGTTAGAAGACGTCTGTGTGAAGCTAATCTATTTTCAAGAATCCCCCGCAAAGTCCCTCTGTTAACAAAAAGGCATGTGCAGAAGAGGTTACAATTTGCCAAAGAACACATCAACTGGCCTAAAGAGAAATGGAGGAACATTTTGTGGACTGATGAGAGTAAAATTGTTCTTTTTGGGTCCAAGGGCCACAGGCAGTTTGTGAGACGACCCCCAAACTCTGAATTCAAGCCACAGTACACAGTGAAGACAGTGAAGCATGGAGGTGCAAGCATCATGATATGGGCATGTTTCTCCTACTATGGTGTTGGACCTATTTATCGCATACCAGGGATCATGGATCAGTTTGCATATGTTAAAATACTTGAAGAGGTCATGTTGCCCTATGCTGAAGAGGACATGCCCTTGAAATGGTTGTTTCAACAAGACAATGACCCAAAACACACTAGTAAACGGGCAAAGTCTTGGTTCCAAACCAACAAAATTAATGTTATGGAGTGGCCAGCCCAATCTCCAGACCTTAATCCAATTGAGAACTTGTGGGGTGATATCAAAAATGCTGTTTCTGAAGCAAAACCAAGAAATGTGAATGAATTGTGGAATGTTGTTAAAGAATCATGGAGTGGAATAACAGCTGAGAGGTGCCACAAGTTGGTTGACTCCATGCCACACAGATGTCAAGCAGTTTAAAAAAACTGTGGTCATACAACTAAATATTAGTTTAGTGATTCACAGGATTGCTAAATCCCAGAAAAAAAAAATGTTTGTACAAAATAGTTTTGAGATTGTACAGTCAAAGGTAGACACTGCTATTTTTTTGAACACACCCCTTTCAACTAATTGCCCAATTGCACAGCCTTAAGAGCGTGCATATCATGAATGCTGGGTCTTGTTTGTTTTCTGACAATCTACTGAACCTACTGGTAACTTGTTTGCCACGTAGCAATAAAAAATATACTAAAAACCTTGATTATTCTGGTTAGTCACATTGTACTGCTATTATTTTGAACAATACTGTACATAAGAAATAAGTCTCCTGACAGTTCTCTCCCCAGTGGTTCCACTGTTCCTAGCATTAAGTCTGAGAATGATTTGGTGCGCTATATAACACTTTTATTGTCAGGAAATTACTTCTCTTCAAATTCAGAAAGTCCCTGCTGGCGAGTTGGTACTTTTTCAAAGTTCCTGAACTTTCGGGGGCGGGACTTGGGCGCTAAACATGCTGATTGGTTGAGTTCACGCAGCATTGGTTGAATTCAACCAACATTTATTCGGATCATTTTCAAAATATTACTGTTATTGTGTCATGAAATGTAATTTTAAAAGTATTTCAGGCGAGAATGTAGTTGTTTAAAACTCAAATCTGTGGTTTATTTATAAAGACAGCGCCTATTTAAATATGTGTTTCGTCGATCTCAGAGACGGTGACCTCCACGCGATCAGCGGGAGCTCAGTGCTTATGTATCTGCAAGGAGCAGCCTCACCTCGGCTAGACCTTCTGATATGTGCCGCTGGCTCTGAAGTCTCTTTAGTGGTTAAACATAAGATAAAATTCGTTTTGGGTAAATCTAACAGGTTATATTTGGTCTGTATTCAATTTTTCTATATGTTAAAATGCAAATAAAAAGGCAAATATTTTGTTTCATTGTAATGGCTGTATATACACATATCCCTGAACTAAGTACATTTCTGCAGCTGTTATTATGTTGGCAGTGGTATTTGATATCCTATTTTGTTTTATTGTAAATATACAGAGAGGAAAACTGCTGTAGCCAAAGCGAGCTGACTAAAGTTATGAAGTATGCTGCTGTTTGCAGATTTACCGGATTTGCGTCGTCGCGGACATCACACTCGAGTCGAATGAGCAAAGTCTGAACTACCGAGGATGCACGTCCAAAATCAGCGCACTTTGTATTGAGAAACGCGCGCAAACCTACATCACCAGTCTATTTGCCTAATCTTCCCGGTACTTTACACTGCGGTGGAAACGCAGAAAGCAACAGGTCTGGGGGGGAAAAAGTTCCTGGGAAAAAAAGTTCCTGGTACAAATGTTCCGGGTAATTTCGGTGGAAACGCGGCATAATTAATTTTGTTCCCAGGGCAAAAATACAAAGTACCTGGCAATATTGTGTCTAAAATGCAAGTTTCTTAGTAAACTTTGTGGAACTATTGTACAGTCCAAAACCATTGACACATTTAACATCATTATAGATCTATGTATCTAAGATACAGAATTTAGCAGTTCACTGGGAATATGATGTGAAGCGGATGAGGCATGCTCCTATCTGTCTTTGTGCTGTGCGCATGTGTGTAAAACGATCCATAATTGAATATAACTGATTTATCACTATCATGACTCACCATCTTTTAATAGTGGCAGAGTTCTTTTTTGAACCCTCACAACCAAAACACAAGGCCGTTAAATGAAGAGAGAGATGCATTGCAGGCCCAATCTTTTTCAGGAGAACTCTGATTTGTTGGTACAATAAAGCCTTGATCTGTGGGTTAAATTAATCTCATTTAATTTCCCTCAGAATATGAATTGACAGATAAAGAGTTCAACAAATGCTCTTGTAGAATCGCCATATTTTTTTTCCACCTTTTATACTTGTTTCCTAAGGGAGTGTTCTGATTTTGTCTCTGCTTTTGCGTGACAGGCTGAAAAATATGGGAGGGGAGAAAAAGGCCGTCAAATAAACGTGTAAAACAGAATTGGGAAGGAGTTGCTTTTGAAGAAGTGGTTCATGTCTGAAATAGGCTTAGATCTCAGGGTTGTCAATCTATGGCTATGAGCCCCCTTTGATGTAGCAATGAGAAAGAGTCACTGATGTGTTTGTTCAGATGGAGATATCCCCTCTGCCTGCCTGTCTGACTGTGTGTCTTTGTGCAGGAGTGTCATACCTGCTCATCATTGGATGATTCTAGAACAGCCTGTGCTATTCAGTACCATAGCACATTCACATAAAGACTGTATATGCACACGTACCGGAAGACTCCAGGTTTATGGGTCATTCAAAATTGAATTGAGAAAGTTCCAGAATCTAATTCAGTTCCAGAATTTTAATTTAATTTAGCAAACAGGATACAGAATGCAAACTGAATGTAAGTCAAATTAATAGAAAATTGTAAAAGCAGAACTAAAGTTTAAATGTGGCAAAAATATAGATTTTGAAGTAAATTTAACAAACTGTTTAAAAGTGATGTGATCAAGAAATGCTGAATAGATTTCTGATTTGTAAATTATTTTGTATTCAATACTATTTTAATATAAAATATAAATGTAAAGTTCCTTAATGGAATGTTATATTAATAAAATTTGTGTTTAATTATGAATTCATTTAATTATTAATAATTTGATGAAGTGGAGTTTATCAGTAAACGATTTAAGTTTATTAATACACATTTGAGTGATTCTGAGAATGTAAAGTTGATTATCATCATAATTAGAATACGTTATATTTATATAGCACCTTTCAAACACCCAATGACCCTTTATATAAGCTAAATAACAGAGAGTATACAACATATAAACAGCCAAACAGCAGACAGAGGTGAAATGATATGCAGTATACAATATATGTTGCAAAAGCATAAAACAGAAAATTAAGGCATGCAATTAAGAAATATTGTAAAAAGTTGAGTTTCTGGCAGCAGAAACGCAGAAAGCCCTACAACTCAAACTAGATAGCAAAAATTTGGGTACTGCAAGCTAATTTTCAGAGCTCAATCTCAAAGTACGGGAATTAATTCAGAGAGGTAAGAAAGTTCTAAATCATGACAGGCCTTGGAAACTAAAACAAGAATCTTAAAGGTGCTGTATGTATTATGACTCTACTAAATCATAAAAATACCATAATATGTTTGCAGATATTTAAGAAACATGCTAAGTTAACACTTGTTTATCTGAAAAACAATGTTACAGTCAGTTATTCTCCTTTGAAAATGTGCGTTCGGGGACGGAGTGTTGATCTTTGTTTTGGTTTGTGAAACCTGCCCACTGCCAGTTTACCCAATTGTATCTCAGCACCTCCGGTTGGCAGTTAATGGAAAACACAGCATATTTCATTAAATTCATCATGAAGTGCGATTGTTCCTGTTTGTGTTATCAATTTGGCAACCTGCATGTGTGTCAAGTATGAGGAGGAGGGGCCGGTGAAAAAACCCTCTCCAATATTTTGAATTTGGACTGCAATACCTAGTTCAACCACTCAGTTTCAATCCTACATACAGCACCTTTAAACTGAATATGATAGGTGACAGGGAGCCAATGTAATTGCTGTAAAACCAGAATGATGTGGGCAGATTTTTTGGTAAATGTAAGAACACAAGCAGCTGGATTTTAGATAAACTGTAAGCGATTAAGGACTTTGTTGGGTAGGCCATAAAACAAGGAGTTACAGTAATCCAGACATGACATAATAAACAAGACAAGCTGATTGATGTGGGATTCAAAACATAGATTAGAATCAAACATTATACCCAGATTGTGTATAATGAAAGAGAGATGGACTATAACTCCATCAATGTTAATGGAGTAGTCAGATTGGGAGGAGACGAGGGATCTTTGGCCAGCTAACAGGAAAACATTTTTTTTTCCCAGTTTTTAAATGTAAGAAATTTTGGGCCATCCATACTTTGAGATCAAGTAAGTAAGTTGTAAAAGAAGAAGGGGGGGTGGGGGGACATAATCGGGTTGTAGGGTAAAATAGATTTGCACATTATCAGCATAACTGTATAAATTTAGACCATGCACCCAGTTGATCTGACCCAGAGGAAGCATGTAGATTAAAAATAGAACTGGACCAAGGACAGATCCTTGAGGCACTCCACAAGAAAAAGTGACAGAATAAGGTTTGGATTTATCAACACTAATGAACTGTTGCCTGTCTGAGACACGCCTGTCTGAGAGACACTGCAAGACAGTGTCAGTAATGCTGATCTCTGACAAAAGAGATAGCAGTACAGAATGGGAAACAGTATCAAAAGCTGAACTCTTCAGTCTACAGGTGCTGGTCATATAATTAAAATATAATCAAAAAGTTGATTTATTTCACTAATTCCATTCAAAAAGTGAAACTTGTATATTATATTCATTCATTACACAAAGACTGATATATTTCAAATGTTTATTTCTTTTAATTTTGATGATTATAATTGACAACTAAGGAAAATTCCAAATTCAGTATCTCAGAAAATTTGAATATAACTTAAGACCAATACAAAGAAAGGATTTTTAGAAATCTTGTCCAACTAAAAAGTATGAAAATGAAAAGTATGAGCATGTACAGCACTCAATACTTAGTTGTGGCTCCTTTTGCCTGAATTACTGCAGCAATGCGGCGTGGCATGGAGTCGATCAGTCTGTGGCACTGCTCAGGTGTTATGAGAGCCCAGGTTACTCTGATAGTGGCCTTCAGCTCTTTTGCATTCTTGGGTCTGGCATATCACATCTTCCTCTTCCCAATACCCCATAGATTTTATATTGGGTTCAGGTCAGGCGAGTTTGCTGACCAATTAAGAACAGGGATACCATGGTCCTTAAACCAGGTACTGTAAGCTTTGGTACTGTGTGCAGGTGCCAAGTCCTGTTGGAAAATGAAATCTGCATCTCCATAAAGTTGGTCAGCAGCAGGAAGCATGAAGTGCTCTAAAACTTCCTGATATACGACTGTGTTGACCTTGGACCTCAGAAAACACAGTGGACCAACACCAGCAGATGATATGGCACTGCAAACCATCATTCCAACATCTGTGGAAACTTTACACTGGACCTCAAGTAACGTGGATTGTATCCTCTCTTCCTCCAGACTCTGGGACCCTGATTTCCAAGGAAAATGCTAAATTTACTTTCATCAGAGAACATAACTTTGGACCACTCAGCAGCAGTCCAGACCTTTTTGAAGCGAGATGCTTTTGACGCTGTCAGTTGTTTAAGAGTGGCTTGACACAAGTAATGCAACAGCTGAAACCCATGTCTTCCATGTCTACTCTATGCGTAGTGGTTCTTGAAGCTCTGACTAGAGCTGCAGTCCACTATTTGTGAATCTCCCCCACATTTTTAATGTGTTTTGTTTCACAATCCTCTCCAGGGTGCGGTTATCCCTATTGCTTGTACACTTTTTTCTACCACATCTTTTCCTTCCCTTCGCCTCTCTATTAATGTGCTTGGACACAGAGCTCTGTGGCAACCAACCTCTTTTGCAAGGACGTTTTGTGTCTTGCCCTCCTTTTGTAAGGTGTCAATGGTCGTCTTTTGAACAACTGTCAAGTCAGGAGTCTTCCCCATGATTGTGTAGCCTACAGAACAAGACTGAGAGATCATTTAAAGGCTTTGCAGGTGTTTTGAGTTAATTAGCTGATTAGAATGTGGCACCAGGTGTGTTTAATATTGAACCTTTTCACAATATTCAAATTTTCTGAGATACTGAATTTGGGATTTTCCTTAGTTGTCAGTTATAAACATCAAAATAAAAAGAAATAAACATTTGCAATATATCAGTCTGTGTGTAATGAATAAATATAATATAAAAGTTTCTCTTTTTGAATGGAATTAGTGAAATAAATCAACTTTTTGATGACATTCTAATTATATGACCAGCACCTGTAAAAGAACCAGAAGGCTAAGGGCACCCGAATCAGAAGCAAGGAGGCGGTTGTTGAATACTCTTAGAAGGGCAGTCTCTGTACTATGGAGAGGGTGAAATCCAGACTGAAATTATTTTTCACCTTTTCTAGGACCTTAGATAAAAAAGAAAGATAAGAAATTGGTCTGACATTACTTGTGTTGACCCGGTGTTTTAAGTACAGGGGTGAGCATAGCTATTCTCAATCCAAGCGGTACATAATCAGTCAATATGGAACAATTTATCATGTGTGTAATAAGTATAATGAGAGAGGGGGAAATGTTTTTGAGTATGTGTGTTGGAATTGAATCTATCTGACAGGTAGGTTGTTCAACCACAGATGTATTAGGCTAGTGAGTAAAACGTTTGCGAGTGGGTAAAGTATCTGGGAAGTAGCAGTTTTTGGAAGAAAAACAGAAGAAAAGGATTTAAAATTTTGTCAATTTTGTGTGTAAACAATTTCTAAAAATCATTACAAAGTTTAGAAGAAACATTAAGAAGGGGTGATGGTGGTTTAACAAGTTTGTTGATCTCAGAGAATAGGGTCTTGGGCTTGCACTTTGCTCTGTTAATAATAGTCGACAGGTAATTTGCTCCTATCACCTGTTTGCCCCTAATTTACCCTATTTAAAGTCTTTTCTCTGTTCAGTTTGTGTCAGTTATTAGAGTCACATGTTTCTTTCACCTAGAATCATTGCCCTCCTTGTTTCTAGTTGATTATAATTAAAGACTTATTTTTGGATTACTCTCTTCCTTGCCTTCCTTGGTGGATCCGTGACAAGAAGGTCTGTAGAGCAGAATAAAGAGTGGTGTAGGATCAGCAATTCTGAATGACAGATATTCAAAGCTAACAACAGCATGAAAATCAATGTTGTCAGTCTTATAGTTGTTCTTAATTAAAGCTACTAGGCCACCGTCTCTGCCAGTGAGATATGGTTTAGACAGATGGCAGTCTCCAGGAGGAGTCAACAGATTTAAGTTCCATAAAGTCATTAGGTAATTACCAGGTTTCAGTGAGCAGTAGTACAGTATGTCCAACTTTCTTTCAGTCATAATGTCATACAGCAGTCTACCTTTATTGACCAGGGAACAAGTGTTAAGCAGGGTGATCTTATGTCTAAGGGGCATCATTCCCCCAAAAATTCTAATAAAATAAAACTCTTCCAGAACTCCACAGGTCTATCCAAATGAATTTTAACATTTCAATTCGGCCTTTTATGTTCTTGATTAAGGGTGACATTCAGCAAGATGTCCCAACACGAAGTCCATGTTTGTCTAGTGTTCTTATACTCTGGATTGAAATGTTTTTTTTTTCTCCTTTCATCGGGTCATCATGCAAGTCTTTGGCAGTAAACTTAATTTTGAAATGAAAATTATGTCATAAATGACTCACCCTCATGTCGTTCCAAACCCATAAGACCTCTGTTCATCTTCGGAACACAGTTCAATTCAATTCAAATCACTGCAGTTTAGCGATATCCGCTTTGTGAACAAATCACTCGATGTAACCGGACCTTCTTGAACCAGTTCCCCAAATCTAACTGAATCTTTTGAAACGGTTTGCGTCTCCAATAAGCATTAATCCACAAATTACATTACATTACAATACATGAAACTTCTTTAATGTGGCTGACACTCCCTCTGTGTTAAAACAAACCAATATCCTGGAGTAATTAATCTACAGTACTCAAACAGTACACTGACTGAACTGCTGTGAAGAGAGAACTGAAGATGAACAACTAGCCGAGTCAGATAACGAATGAAAGTTTGACTCGTTCTCGAGTCAAGAACCACTTGCATCGGTTTTCGGATCACCAGTAGTGATGGGAAGTTCGGTTCTTTTCCAGCTAACCGTTTCTTTCGGACAGTTTTGATTCAATAAACATGTTGAAGAAAACTTTTCACCAGTAATTTTAACATTAGCACAAAATCAGTTCAAAATCAATCACCAAAAGAATCAGTTCAGTTCAGACGCGCTGTGTGTCAGTCTGCTTCACACTGAATCACACATGCGCAGTTATCATCAGCTCCTTGGTTCTTGAATCAGTTGCGTCCGACAGAAACGGTTGTGTGTGTTCTGTCACTTTATTAGGAGTAGCAGTGACTCAGATGTTGAAGAAACTATTTGCAGAACCCCTGCTTTCCTCTTCTTTGTAATCAGTGAATGTGTTTGTGTGTGTGCCTGACTTTCTTTGTGTATCCCTTTTTATCTGGGGTTGTTGCCCTCCAAAAGGCATAATTAGTGTTGACTTTAGAGATCACTGAATCAGAAAATAAGGTGGCATATGTGAGAAGGTATCAGGGATGTTTGGGAACGACCCCCTCTCTGTGATCTCACTTTCTTATTGTTAATTCAGGTATGTCTACATGTGCTCACATGGCGATAAACAGTGAAGTTTCAGAGGACTTGGAAGTAGTTTTTGTTTTAGCCTCAGGTTATTCAATTTAAGTCCAGTCACTAAAAATGTTCTTCGTACAGTAGCAAATCTCCAAACAATCAAAGATCTCAAAATATCTTAAATTGCTTCTGAGCTAATGTTGTGTCACTATGAAATAATAAAAAGAGAATAAAAAAAAATACATTTTATTGTACATTTTCAAGTTGGCAGTAGTGGTCATCCTAAACAGTATATTGCCAAATCACCCATTTCTGTCTTTGTTACTTTACTGTCTCTGTTTAACAGTTTAGAAATAAAGAAAGTACAAACCCGATTCCAAAAAAGTTGGGACACTGTACAAATTGTGAATAGAAACAGAATGCAATTATGTGGAAGTTTCAAATTTCAATATTTTATTCAGAATACAACATGCAGTACAACATACTGTTGATATCAAATGTTTAAACTGAGAAGATTTATAATTTTAAGGGAAAAATAAGTTAATAAGCCATCTAAAACCAGACATTAACACAAAGTAAGACATAAAATGAAGCTTAAAAAAAAGAAACTTAATAAAATAAAATTATCACGCCAGATTGGGCTCCTCCATGGGCATGCACATGACTGTTTGAGTTCAGTGCATCACAAAATAAGCTGTTGCATCTCTCCCTTTTAGTACAAATGTGCTGTTTAAATAAAGCAGTTAAAGCATTAAACAATTTTTTTTTTTGTGGCAAAGAAGTTACACTGGTTTTAAGTAAAAACATTTAATATTGCTGAATTATTTGGAATACATTAATTTATATAAACAAAACTATTTTATGGCCCAAACCATGTGGAAATATCTCTTCAAAATAATAATTTCAGGTGCTTTTTGCAGTGTAAATCAAAATAGACTGGTCAAAGTCTCGTCCTTGCATAAAAGTATGAAATAATAAATGCTAAATACTGTTAGTTGAAATAGTCTGATTTGTCAAACTGATTTGTCTTTATAAAATCAATACTTCAGTTCCATTAAAATGTATTAAAACATTTTTAAGTGCAAAATAAAAAATAAAATCATTAGAAAATTACAAAAAACATTAGTTTACTATAGCACCTAATTAGCGTTTCTTTTGAAGTGCATGTTAACAGTCACTCTGTGGTATTAGTAAATCTGGTGATTAGACAAACACACAGGTTACTCTAAAAGCCTACATGGTGCCATTCTGTCACATGTGTTATGTATGTGTTCGCTGTGCATGAGAATAAAATGACAGTGGCAGATACATTGAACTGATTCAGAGTTTCCCAAAATATATGATTCCTGTTACATGTGATATATTTTTGAATTATATGTCACTGTGTCTTTTCAGTCAATGTACAGTATCTCTCCATCCAGACCGTTTGGCATGCAATACTGTACCTCTTCTTACGAGGTAAATCTCTGGTCCTGGACTCCAGAAGTTCCTTGTTTATAGCACTAATAACTCCCTCGCTATAATAGCCAGAGACTGTCAGGCTCTGTATGTGTAAAAAGAGACTTATCTAATCTAGCATGATGGCCTGTTTCCTGCACCCCATCCCATAACTCAATCCAGCTCTAACAAATCATCTCCTCTCTTTCTCCAGTGCTCACATGCACACCCACACAACTGGGTCTGGAGCTCTTTACAGAAAGAATGTCTCTCCCTCTCAAAACAGAAGCTGCATGTTTATGCTAATAACCTCAGAACATTTCCTTAGTAATATTAAGGACTTTTTGCACTACACTGTAAAAAAACTTCATATTTTCCCCATTCAAAACCTTTGTATTCTTTAATACTAAACTACTACTGTAGGAAAATGCTAAGAAAGAAATTTTCCTACATAAAAACCCCATCGGACAAATTTACCCAAATTAGTAGTTAAAGTTGTCTGAGCAAAGAATTTCATATTACTGACCTGTTAAGCATTTGTGAGTACCCAGCATGCACTGCAGCATGAATTAAAGCTGGAGTATATAGTTTCTGCACTATTAGTGTCACCTAGCGGAACTACAAAAATAAAGCATGTTTTCAAATAACCTTTGCAAATGGCCCTTTCGCACGTCACGCCTCCCCCAACTCAAACATCACTAACACAGCTCTTATAGATCTATAAATTGAAAGCACATCTCAACAGGTAAACATAAAAAATATAGTTTATCTTACATAATAAATATATATATATATATATGTATATATATATATATATATATATATATATATATATATATATATATATACAGCAAAAATCAAACAGACAATAAATTAGTTTACTGTGCCAATAAATGAAAATTTTCTGAACAAGGAAGTGTTTTGTCTTGATAAATTTATCGACTGAATGAGGCATTTTTTATTTAGTGATGAACAAATTTAAATTGACAAAACAACTCTTTAAGTAATGATGTATCCCAAGGGTGTTTCTGTGGTCAGTGCATTTTCTGGACTGTGCATGTATGAGGACATCCTTTTTTGAAAATATTGGAATAAAATCAATTGTAATGAGAAGAATCAAAACCTGTTTAAAAATAACTCAAGAATTTGGACACTTTGGTATTCCGTAGTCTGTCAATTGCCAGTTTGACAGACTACGGAAGCTTACACTGATATTATCTTACTACTGGGAGATACGAGGATCTATATTACTTAAGCATAAAAGTCAACAGTATCCAAGTGTGCCTTAATAATTAATCACATTACAGCCTTGACGTCATTGAATTTTAGTCAGAGTTGTGCAACACTCAATTGCCATTTACAGATACCCTAGTTCTCTTATAAAAGGGAATTGTTTTCTGTTGTAAACTCATCTTTTAGTGTAAAACATGCTTAACAAGACTAGCATATAGGCTGTCAATTTATTAGATGATAAACTGTTTCCTCTAAAAAGCTGTTTATTCAGTGCAGTGGAGCCTCTCCACCAATGACATCCATTAAAAAAAAAACGCACTGCCAAAGTGGAAGCATTAGCTTTAGACGTTGTGCTTTTTTGGCTTAAGGTTGCAGGCTTGCCTTCTAATGGTTTTGGCTTACATTTGCTGGGAACAGCTTTTGTCTGACTATTATAGTATTATAGGAGGGTCTGTATTACTTACTATTGGAAAAGGCATAACAGTCAAGTTGGATCACATGTGCCTTTATTAACAATTGCTCGCTCAGTTGACATTCATGGATACCATAGGAATTAATGAATACCACCTGTCGCAAGAAGTCTGTGACTTAAAGTCTTTTAAAGGCCAGTATCATCAATATCGATATTGATACTGATACCGATACAAAATACTTACTGTTAATGCGACAAATGCATTTATAACCATGCAATTATGCTACCGAACTTTAATACAAAAAGTTAGCAAAAACACACAATGAATGGTGACTGTAGAAAGCAAAAGAAAAGCAAATGCTGTGACAGTCTTTGACTTTGGGACAATCAATTTTCAACATTTCAGAACATTCCTATATTTATGGAAAGTACACTATAAATATTTTATCACTGAATACAAATGAATCACAATGCAATTCTCTGCCAAAATAAATGAAAAATATAGAAAGAAAGAAAGAAAAAAGAAAAGAAAGAAAGTTACTGGAAAAAAAATCACATAAGTGAATAAATTGTATATTTACTCAAATGAAGCCTGCAAATGGCTGAACCGAACAAAGAAACAGAACATTTTTAAATGTCACCATCTTATTTTTTAATTTCCATCTTATTTAATTTAATTTTTTAATCACTTTTCTTCGAGGACAACAAGTTGCATTTTCAGGTACAATTCAGATATTGTGGTATTTCAAAACTTAATCACAGGGTCTGTAAAAGGGAAAAATTATTAATCAGTGGTTTTGAATGATGTTTTGAATATGTATTATAATTTGCATAGATTTACATAAGAATATATTTGACCATCCTCAGTTTACCTTTTAAATCTTTGACTTGACATTAGCATTCATTTTTTCATGCCTCTATGTTTTACATTGAGCACAAGGTTACAAGAGGGTATTTCCCATTAGTGTGTCTATTGTGGCTATGTGGCTCATGATAACATGCACTCTTCACCTCTGTTGCAGAGATTTAAGGAAATAAATAAGTAGTCGTATAAAATGACATGTAGCAGAACAACTAGGCCAAGCTTGCTGTAGCATTACCAAAAAAACAGAAAACAGAATTTTACATGAATGACTCAAAGTAGGGCTGTGCAAAAAAATCGAATGAGATATTCATGCTCATCATATCACTAAAGACGCTCCTATAATTAGAAGTATATCTCCAGCACATGCTTTCAGATCAGAGTTGCCAGGTTTTCACAATAAATCCTGCCCAGTTGCTTCTCAAAACTAGTCCAAAACTAGTCCAAGCGCGTTTCCAGGAGGTTCCCCTCATAAAAATTGCTTACCGGGGTTAAAATATATGTTTTTTGGAAGGGTTGCCTTGGTAAAATTCGCATTTTAGGCGCTAAATTTCAAGTTATTGGTATTGGGGTTGCTTCAAACCGCATACATGAAAAACAACCGCAGACTTGGCGGAGTGGCAGTTACTACACAGAGCTGTAGTCTACCAACAACTAACAGAAAATCGCTTTCAAAATTGACAAAGAATCACATGCTATTTTAAAATCGATTTTGTGTAGATTGTCAGTGAATCTGTGTAGTAAATGCCAACCAGTTTTGCCAAGTCTTTGGTTGTTTTTCATGTCCGCGGATCGAAGCGACAATACAAAATAACGTGATATTTAGCTAATTTTACCAAGGCAACCCTGCCAATAAACTATTTTACTATTTTAATCCCGGGAAGCAATTTTTATTGGGGAACTTCCTGGAAGCACGTTTGGGCTAGTTTTGAGAAGCAACTGGGCAGGATTTTTTGTGAAAACCTGGCAACCCTGATCTGAACGCACGTGCTGGAGATATACTTCTAATTACAGGAGCGTCTTTACTGATGAGATGTGCATGAGAATCTCTATAATTTTTTTGCACAGCCCTAACTCAAAGGAAGCCCGAGGTTAGCCACCTGTAAAATGTTCCTTTCAAGGCAACATGGCAGCTGACCTAATCACTCTCCATTAGGTCAGATTTTAAAACCACTACAACAGAAGTGCTGGATTCAAAGTTAGTATGACATTTAGAACCCCAGTAGTCACTTTATTAGAAAATATGTCAGCAAGAATTAAATCTTTCAGATTCAGTGATATTAAAACATACTTAGCCCTCTCTCCTTCTTCTCTCTGATCTGATTTAAATTTTTCTTCTATTGCAACAGATCTGAAAACAACTAATTTTAATTAATTTCACAAAGAAATATTTAAAAAAGGCAGGCAAATAATGATTAGTGACATTCACAGCTTTAGTTTCACAACATGAGTGTGAGACATGTATATATATATATATATATATATATATATATATATATATATATATGTGTCATCAATTACTCACACTCATGTTGTTTTACATTTTTAAGACTTTTCATTAATCTTCGAAACAAAAACTGAGATATTTTAATGAAATCTGAGAGATTTATGTTTCTCAATTGAAAGACACTCAATACATGTGCATTTCAGTAAATTAGAATGTTGTGGAAAAGTTCATTTATTTCAGTAATTCAACTCAAATTGCAAAACTCATGTATTAAATAAATTCAATGCATACAGACTGAAGTAGTTTAGTCTTTGGTTCTTTTAATTGTGATGATTTTGGCTCACATTTAACAAAAGCCTCTCAGGTTATGCATTTAACCACGGCTCCCTGAGAATATGGATCCTCTAGAGAGTACTACGTGAATGCTGTCAGCGTGTCCGGTGTCTGAAGCATGAATGAAAAAATGACAATGAACATGACGATGGCAGGTAGAAGCCTATAACGTAAACAAATGAGTGTCTGTGGAACCGTGGTTACATGCTTAACCTGAGACGTTCCCTGGTATTCCAACGCTGCCATGCTGAGGGATGAGTGCCCAGGCAACTGTTTCCCCAAGACTTAAGGAACAGCATCCCTGTTAGCGAAGATGCTAGGCTTTATGGCAGGCTCAAGCTCCAATCATCATCTACATTGAGAGGAGACCTAGCTACATTCGACGCCAGAGTCAGGTAGTGTGGCTCAATTAGAAAGAGCGTACAACTCAACTTATTGCCCAAGCGGAGCTCTGGGGTGCAGAGGCTTTAGTACGATGACTCTAAAACAAGAGGAAGCCTTACTCACTTGCCCTGGAAGTGGGGTTCTTAAGAGTGGAGGTCTCTGCATAATGAATCTCTAAACTGAGAGAAGACCTAGCTACACTCAACACCAGAGGCAGGTAGTGAGGCTCAAATTAGGAAGAGCCTACTCTCACATTACTGCATAAGTGGAGCTCTGGGTAGGGCGAGTCTTAAGCAGGATGTCTCTTTAAAAAGAGAAAGCCTAACACGCTTGCCCTGGTAGGAGGCTTCAGAAGAATTACTATCTTAAATGAGAGGAGGCCTGACAGCGGGGAAGACAGTTAGAGAGGCTCATACAAAGGAGCCTACATTCTTTAGTGTGTAGAGATCTGGAAAGGAGAGGCTTCAGCAGAATGACTCTCCAAATAAGAAAGGAGGCCAATTAGCCACTCACAGAGCAAGGAATTTCAATCCCTCAGAAGGGGAGAGAACTCATGGGCCCGAAAGAAAGCACCCTGCTCACCATAACCCTAAACGCTGAGGGGAGTGATGCTTCAAAGGGTGTTAGTAGGAACACTTATAACTTTTATGTAGATTTTAGAAAGGGCTAAAAGTATTCAACATGTGCAAAAGTACTCAGTGTGCACACTTACCACTTATTAGAATCAGAATCAGAAAGAGCTTTATTGCAAAGTATGCATGTGCATACAAAGAATTTGTTTCAGTGAAATAAGCTTCCTGTACACAGAGACAACAACAACGCACACACACACACACACAAATGCATATAAATAAATTGTATGAACAGTTGTGCTATAGATGATAATGGAATAGAATAGAGTAAGATGCAGGGATGTACTAGGATGGAGGGGTAACAAATAAATATAAGGATATTGCACATTTTTATTGCATAAGTGGGGAACATTTAACCCTCTAGGCGCCACGGTCAAGTTTACTAGACAAGATGCGGCACTGAATAAAATGGCTGATTTCGTCAAATAGGGTGTCAAATTTCATTTGCAACCTCCCCTGCACCACATGGCAGACATGTAATACTTCATCTCTGACTCAAAAAACGTCATGCTTCTATACAAAATATTCGAGCTAGAGCGCATTAAATCAGTGTGAACAAAAGTGGAGCTAGTGTGAGAGTGAGCCATTTTATCAGAGCAATATTGTCAACATCAGCGAGTATTGGCATTAGATTATTATTATTATTATTATTATTTTTATTATTATTTAATGGCATCAATAAAGCTTCAATAAACCCACAATGAAGTGTTGGAATTTCTATTCGCGGACCATGATTCTGAAGGGGAATATCCGCCTTCAGAAGATGACGGTGATACTGAAAGTGAAAGTATAGCCCTACACCAAGCACAAATGGTGAATCATTTGCCCAATGTAGATAGTCCTTTGCCCAATGTCAGTGGTGTGAACAATGTTTCCCGAGGTCGGAATGTTCATTGCGAAATTAGCAGTGTTGCAGGGAACGGGGCGGGAGATTTTTACCGTGCTAGACATGTAGCTTTGTCTTCTGACCGTGTGCCTCTCCGCAATCGCGGCAACAGTATTGTATTGGAGACTATGTCTACTGCCACCGGGTATGTTAGATGAGGTCGAAGTATTCATAGGACAGTTACAGGGCAACGTGGAGGCAGGGTGGGGAGTTGCAATGACAATGACAATGACAGTAGTCCTAGCTGTGCACACTTGGCGCGCGTGGGAGGCAGATTTGCCCGCGCTGCTCATAGCAGGAGCAGAGGTGATGTGACACGGGGCATAGCTTTTAAACTAAACAGATCTTGTCTACTTGTGTTTGTGTGTCATATGAATAATATATATGTGCCCAATACATGGAATCAGAGTAAAAATCAGGCCCCTAGTGCGATGTGGGACCAGGGTCTCAAACGGACAGACAGCGGTTGAAGAAGCCCATCCGGAGGTCAGTTAGACGACTTACCACTGGCCATCAGGGGCCACCAGAATCGTTGCTTTACTTGGTTACATTAGAGCAGTGACCCCACTGAATAACGTTGGACCGTAACTCCTCCGGCACAAACAACTGATTAGGTGGGCACCTCTGATGCGTCGACCTCCACCACGAACTGACGTGTGGGATCAGGGGCTATTAAGATGGGAGCCAAAACGAAGCAGCTCTTGAGGTTGGAAAATACAGTTTCGGCTGTATTAGACTACTTGAACGTAGTACTGTGGGAAGTCAAGGTGGTCAGAGGTGAGAAATTACAAATAAAACGTTGATAAAAATAGGCAAACCTCCAGAAAACGCTGTAGGGCCTTACGGGAATCTGGGCTTGCCCAATCTATCACAGCATGAACCTCGATGCCAAAGAATCAGAAATATATTTCTCCATGGCCTCCCTCTCCGGAATCGAAAGAGAGTAAAGTTTGCCCTTAGGCGGAGACTTACCTGGAACTAAATCTATGGCACAGTGATAGGGACGATGCGAAGGAAGAGAAGCAGTGCGGGACTTACTGAACACTTCCTTCAGGTCCAGGTACTCCGCAGGCACATTTGACAAAACCATGGTCTCCTCCTGTAAGACAGAAACAGACACAGCAGGACAAGCAGGAACCATACAAGACTCATGACAACTTTCGCTCCACAAGGTGACAGTGTTGGAACCCCAATCCACTCGTGGGTTGTGCTTGACCAGCCAGGGATGACCTAATACAATGGGTGCCACAGGAGAAGGGATAGGGTTTCGGTGTGGTTGCCAGATGTGAGGAGAGTTATGGGTTCAGTGGTGTGGGTGACGTGCGCCAGTTCCTGGCCATTGAGTGCACTGACATGGATCTGACGGGCCAGGGGAAGGACAGGAAGGTTCAGGTGATATGCAAGGTCAGTGTCAATGAAATTGTCGATGCAGTTGGGGACTTCCCGGTGGAGATCCCACCCGATAGTAGCCTCGAACTCAGTTCTTCAGCTGGTGAAGGAAGTATATCCTTTGTTGGGCCTTTACTGAGGTCCTGAGAGATGGTGGTTCCCAGGAAGCAGGAAGGGACTTCACACAACTCCAGAGATCTGTTGAAGATCTGTGAAAAGATGGGGGCCAGCTGGTCAGCACAGGTTTTCAGACAGGCTGGTGTAATTTCTGAAGACCTGGTGCACATCATCCTCACTGATTTGACGTGTGTGTGTGGGGGGGGGGGGGGGGGGGGTTCAGAAGGTGTTAACAGTTGTCAAAATGGGTGTGGGGGCTTTCAAATCTACAATAAACTAATTGAGTTCATTAGCAAGTCGTTGATTTCCCTCAGTGCAGGGGGGTGGTGTCTTGTAGTTTGTGATGGCTCTCAGCCCTTTCCACACTGAAGTTGAGTCACTGGAAGTAAACGGGTCTTCCAGCTTTTTAGCGTAGTTCCTTTTAACCACTCTAATCTCTTTGTTCTGTGTGTTCCTGGCCTGACTGCACAAGACTATGTCCCCATTTCTGTAGGCATCCTCTTTGGCCTGACGAAGATGTCTGAGATTTGCTGTAAACCATGGCTTATCATTGTTGAATGTTAAATAAGTCCTGGTAGGAATGCATATATCCTTACAAAAACTAATATAGGTGTGTATATTAGCATGTGTACTTAAAGCTTCCCCATCATGCGTTCACAGATACCAAGAGGTACTGAACCGAGTGGAAGAGGCTATCTCAAATAAGCTCAGAGGAGCAGAGGCTTCAGCAGGATGACTCTCTGAAACGAGAGGAAACCTAGCAACGCTTGACCCTGGTAGGGGAGCTTTTAAGAGTGGAGGCCTCAGCATAAAGACTCTCTAAACTAAGAGGAGACTTATCCACACTCAGCGTCAAAGGCAGTTAGTGCGGCTCAAAAAGAAAGAGCTTAAAAACTCCTGTTATCGTCAAAGATGGAGCTCTAAAAGTGGAGGCTTCATCTGAATGACTCTCCTTAGCGAAAGGAAGCCTAACACCACTCAGCCCTGTAGAGAAACTCTTAAGAGTGGAGGCCTCAGCATGACGACTCTCTAAAACGCGAGGAGACCTGGCTACACTCAGTGCTAAAGACAGTTAGTGAGGCTCACAAAAGGGTCTACTTACCAATAGTACTGTCTAAGTGGAGCTATGGAGAGCAGAGGTTCCAGCAGAATGACTCCCTTAACCTGTTAACCCGCACTTGGACGCCGACACACTAAACTCTCTTTGTTTGCACGTGTTGATGTTTATGAATAGATTAAATGAAAATTAATATTGACAAACTACATATCATTATAAAGATCTAAGCCTGAAGCATCTGAGACTTTTCACAGTTTTTTTTCTCTCATAACAGAAATCAGCATGCTATTACTGTGTAATCACAGCTATCAATGTGAATGGCATCTCTAGCCACCTGGCCCTATCTCCGACCCGCAGACCTTGATGGGCCAGATCTCCCTTTGTGCTTTGGTGCAGATGTAGACCAGACCAGATGTGAGGAGAGTTATGGGTTCAGTGGTGTGGGTGACGTGCGCCAGTTCCTGGCCATTGAGTGCACTGACATGGATCTGACGGGCCAGGGGAAGGACAGGAAGGTTCAGGTGATATGCAAGGTCAGTGTCAATGAAATTGTCGATGCAGTTGGGGACTTCCCGGTGGAGATCCCACCCGATAGTAGCCTCGAACTCAGTTCCTCAGCTGGTGAAGGAAGTATATCCTTTGTTGGGCCTTTACTGAGGTCCTGAGAGATGGTGGTTCCCAGGAAGCAGGAAGGGACTTCACACAACTCCAGAGATCTGTTGAAGATCTGTGAAAAGATGGGGGCCAGCTGGTCAGCACAGGTTTTCAGACAGGCTGGTGTAATTTCTGAAGACCTGGTGCACATCATCCTCACTGATTTGACGTGTGTGTGTGTGGGGGGGGGGGGGGGGGTTCAGAAGGTGTTAACAGTTGTCAAAATGGGTGTGGGGGCTTTCAAATCTACAATAAACTAATTGAGTTCATTAGCAAGTCGTTGATTTCCCTCAGTGCAGGGGGGTGGTGTCTTGTAGTTTGTGATGGCTCTCAGCCCTTTCCACACTGAAGTTGAGTCACTGGAAGTAAACGGGTCTTCCAGCTTTTTAGCGTAGTTCCTTTTAACCACTCTAATCTCTTTGTTCTGTGTGTTCCTGGCCTGACTGTACAAGACTATGTCCCCATTTCTGTAGGCATCCTCTTTGGCCTGACGAAGATGTCTGAGATTTGCTGTAAACCATGGCTTATCATTGTTGAATGTTAAATAAGTCCTGGTAGGAATGCATATATCCTTACAAAAACTAATATAGGTGTGTATATTAGCATGTGTACTTAAAGCTTCCCCATCATGCGTTCACAGATACCAAGAGGTACTGAACCGAGTGGAAGAGGCTATCTCAAATAAGCTCAGAGGAGCAGAGGCTTCAGCAGGATGACTCTCTGAAACGAGAGGAAACCTAGCAACGCTTGACCCTGGTAGGGGAGCTTTTAAGAGTGGAGGCCTCAGCATAAAGACTCTCTAAACTAAGAGGAGACTTATCCACACTCAGCGTCAAAGGCAGTTAGTGCGGCTCAAAAAGAAAGAGCTTACAAACTCCTGTTATCGTCAAAGATGGAGCTCTAAAAGTGGAGGCTTCATCTGAATGACTCTCCTTAGCGAAAGGAAGCCTAACACCACTCAGCCCTGTAGAGAAACTCTTAAGAGTGGAGGCCTCAGCATGACGACTCTCTAAAACGCGAGGAGACCTGGCTACACTCAGTGCTAAAGACAGTTAGTGAGGCTCACAAAAGGGTCTACTTACCAATAGTACTGTCTAAGTGGAGCTATGGAGAGCAGAGGTTCCAGCAGAATGACTCCCTTAACCTGTTAACCCGCACTTGGACGCCGACACACTAAACTCTCTTTGTTTGCACGTGTTGATGTTTATGAATAGATTAAATGAAAATTAATATTGACAAACTACATATCATTATAAAGATCTAAGCCTGAAGCATCTGAGACTTTTCACAGTTTTTTTTCTCTCATAACAGAAATCAGCATGCTATTACTGTGTAATCACAGCTATCAATGTGAATGGCATCTCTAGCCACCTGGCCCTATCTCCGACCCGCAGACCTTGATGGGCCAGATCTCCCTTTGTGCTTTGGTGCAGATGTAGACCAGTGCGGTATAAAAGTTTAATACGCTGCCTAGCGCGCCTTGACCTACCTGAATTTACAGACCACCGTATCAACAGATGTACCGAACAATTCAGCAGTTTCACACAGGTTCACCCACAGGTGCCTCTCTGTGGTGACCATTGCCGCCATTGACCTATCAATTGTGGCAGCTGTCTGCTTGGTGGTCCTGAGAGCAAGGTCTGTGGTGTGGCGCAACTCCACTAACGCCTCAGGGGAGAGCACATGACCCTGGTCTAGGTCCTTCAGCAAATCAGACTGGTATGCCTGCAATACAGACATTGTATGCAAGCCTGTCCTGCTGCCACTTATGCCCCTGCCATTCAGGCAAGATGTTTCTTTCAGTGGCCTGAATGGCAGGGCCAGAGCCTTTAACATAGATGTTACCCCATCTAAGAGATAGCCTACAAGCGTAAGTTCATTAAAGCAGTAAGTGACTTACATTTTAGACACATAATATTGCTCAATTTTGCTAACGATAGTTCAAAACAAAGATCATAGCACTGTTTTGCATCTCTAAGCTATGAATCGGTGTTTACTTATTGAATGAAACAGATTTTTTTAACAAATTGGTTGAATAAATGATTCTGTGATTCACTCATGAACACAGTTAAATTCTTTTTTTTCTGAATGAATCAGCCATTTGAATGAATCAGCTGAATCATTCACTTGCTGTCACCTACTGGTGATTTTAATTTCACATTTCGACTTTTTTTCAGGTTTTAAATGATTTCAAATGTCAAAATTCAGCATTTTATGTTAAAAACAAAACATCATGCATTTTTATACATCTGTATCTGCAGTTTAAATGAATCCATGTCCCCTCTTAGATACATAAACTTTGTAAATACATGCTATTTCAGTAGAAAATATTTTCTAGAAATGTTTAAAATTCCAGAAATGTTTTCTTATGTTGGAATGAAAGACACTAAGTACCGGATGAAGTGCTACTTATTCTTACCCAAAAATACAAAATGGAAGAAATAGTGAAAACTTAACACAATTTTGCTACTTGAGCTGTGTATGAAGTCCTTGGCAGTTGCCAAGTCCTGCTGGAAAATAAAATCATCAGCTTCACAAAGCTGGTCAGCAGAAGGAAAGATGAAGTGCTCCAAAATTTATTGGTAAATGGGTGCAGTGACTCAAAAAATACAATGGACCAACACAAGCAGATGACATTGCATCCCAAATCATTACAAATCATCTTGATGCCTTGACCCCAAGCATCAGTCCATTCCTTGTGAAGTTCACTCAAATTCTTGAATCGAGTTTGCTTGACAATCCTCATAAGGCTGTAGTTCTTTCGTTTGGTTGTACATATTTTTCTTACACACTTTTTCCTTCCACTCAACTTTCTGTTAACATGCTTGGATATAGCACTCTGTGAACAGCCAGCTTCTTTGGCAATGAATGTTTGTGGCTTACACTCCTTGTGAAGGGTGTCAATTGTTGTCTTCTGGACAACTGTCAGATCAGCAGTCTTCCGCATGATTGTGTACCCTAGTGAACCAAACTAAGAGACCATTTTGAAGGCTCAGGAACCTTTTCAGGTGTTTTAGTTGATGAGAGAATTGGCATGCCACCATATTCTAATTTTTTGAGATAGTGTATTGGTGGGTTTTTGTTAAATGTGAGCCAAAATCATCACAATTAAAAGAACCAAAGACTTAAACTACTTCAGTATGTGTGCATTGAATTTATTTAGACAAGTTTCACAATTTGAGTTGAATTACTGAAATAAATGAACTTTCCATGACATTCTAAAGTTCATAGCGGATGAAAAGATATTGAAAAATAATCTACAAAAATCTAGTGGTCTAATCCAAGTCATCTGAGGAGACACGATCACTTAAAATCATTTTACAGTTTTAATTTAGACCTTTATTCACATTCATCAATTCACACACACATGCACATTAGAGCTGGAAAATGGAAGCTCAGATGTGCTTGCTTGATGCATGTGAGAACAATCAGGTTTTGCAACGCAAGCAAGATTCCTCAAAAACTAATAAGGTTTCTTTCAGATATTAAGGGGTAGGTAGAGCTTGTTTGAAATTAGGAAATTAGGTACATAAACAAGTACAAACATATATCTTAAGCATATCTTTGGAAAAAAATAATTAAAATGCACTTTAGATGATATGATGTTGAAATGCTTGTGCAAAGTACATTTAAATAGTATATATATATATATATATATATATATATATATATATATATATATATATATATATATATATATACATACATTCACAAGTAAAAACAAGCAAAACTGTACATTTATATTTATTTTAAGTGTCATTATTACTAAGGCATAGTTGACAAAATTATTTTTACATTTTAAATTGGTACAATGCAAGGGTCAGGGAGTCCCACTTGTTCACAATCACTTAAATACTGTAAGGTAAACAGGTCAATTTAGCGCAATTCACTGAATGGGCCGTTTAACATCAAATCTGTGCTGAATATTAATATCCAAACTATAGTGAAAACACTATCAATTAGCACAGTAACAAGATCGGCAGTTTAAGAAATTAACTTGTAAGCACAAAACACAAGATACTTCTATATAAATAAGGCTTTATTAGATAAATCTAATAATCTAATCTAATAATCTAATCTAATCTGGTTAGGCAAATCTAATCTAATCTAATCTTACTAATCTAAGACATAAACACCCGCACTCACACATTCACACAAGTTGCAGGAAGATCGAAAGTTAGGGAAAGATGAGTTTAAGAGAATGGAAATGTGGAATCCCAAATTTACAGCAATACGTGAAATTGCATCGACATGAACAACCATCAATCACTTAATTAACCCTCGCATTGAGTTCCTCAATAAGGTTAAAATTATATTAGATACACCAGTATAGATCAGAGTCTGGAGGTACATTGCCTGTGTAAAGTTGTCGTTGAAAGTGGGATTCCTGATGTCGCTGATTGGCTGGAAGTTCAGTAGTCGTTGAAGTGACGTCTTGGGAAGCCCTTGGTTGGGCGTTGGCTGAAGATGCGGAGTTGTGTGGGCTGGTTGAAGTTGAACGCGCACTCGAGGTTAGACTCGGAGAAACGGCGTTGCCAAACTTAACTCAGAACACGAAACTCAAACAGAAAAGAAAATAATTAAAGTTTGACAAGACTTCGTGGTGTTTCTTCTCATTGTGGCTAAGTAGCAGAAGGCGTGCAGGCCGAAGCACACTGGAACCGCGCTCAAAGAACAGTGATGACTAAAAGCATGGCTAGAAGCAAAAGCTAGGAAGCAAAGCTACAAGCTAAAAGCAGACATGACTAATACCAAAAGCTTAAAGGGGGGGTGAAATGCTATTTCATGCATACTGAGTTTTTTACACTGTTAAAGAGTTGGATTCCCATGCTAAACATGGACAAAGTTTCAAAAATTAAGTTGTACGTTTGAAGGAGTATTTTTGTTCCAAAAAAACCTCTTCCGGTTTGTCACAAGTTTCGGAAAGTTTTTTTTCGAGTATGGCTCTGTGTGACGTTAGATGGAGCGGAATTTCCTTATATGGGTCCTAAGTGCGCACTCTTCTGCCGGAAGAGCGCGCGCTCCCGTATAGCAGAGCACTGAGAGGCTGAGCACAGCCTGATCAGAGCGAGAGCGTTGCGAAAAGTCACAAAAGAAGTGTGTTTTTGGTTTATTTGTTTATTTGTTTATTTATTTGGGTCCCCATTAGCTTCCACAATGTGGTTGCTAGTCTTCCTGGGGCCCATAATGTGCTGAAACGTATGTACAATTAAAAATACACAAATATAATATACATATAACTTACATATAACATAACCACATGTATACATTTATCCACATATACACATTCACACACATACAACATTTGAAAATGTCAGTACCTATATAAGTCACAAATTAACTGGTGTAATGCTATTAATAATAATCTGTTTTAGAGTCTTCTTAAAATTACATATGTTGGATATATACCTTGTTCTTAAGTCCAATTTATTCCAAGCAGATGACGATCTAACTAAAACTGTTCTTGTCATACAATTGGACCTTGCGGATGGAACCACTAACACACCTGAGCTCACCTGACGCCTGTGTTTTTGGTTGCCAGGGCAAGACAACCCTGCACAGATTACCAAAAGAGAAACAGCATTAAGGGACCAGTGGAGGGAGTTTATTTTTACAGAGCACCAACGGAGTTGTGCAAGTGTTTTTGTTTGTTCCCTGCGTTTCGGATTGCACATCGTTTATTTCTTAAGGATAATGCAGTCCCAACGGAAAAGGGTCACGATTGTGTGTTGGAACCACATGCGGTGAGTAAAACTGCTTCAAATATCTCTGTGTTGTTAACTTAGCTATCAGCGCCTAAGCACATCAAGTAAACAACATGCGATGTTGTCATCAAACTGCACTTTCCACATGTACAGCTTAAAAAAAAAAAAAAAAAAATACGACATAAAGTGGAACTTAGTCATTTTCCAAAACCGCTAAGCAAATATATACAGTTTCAGTACATACCACATAGCATACCGCCTTTGCTGATGCTGCTCTTGTTAAATTTCAGCCTCTGGATCTGTGTCACAGCTTCCACATGCTCTCAACTCAAAAGCCTACTCGCGCTCGTGATTCTTTAGCTCCGCCCACACGTCACGACCTCCAGGCGCTCGTGTTTTTCCGGGAAAAATCGGTACAGACTATCTTTCTCTTATAAATATAATAAAAATAAAGACTTTTTGGAGTTATGAAGGATGCAGTACTACTCTATAGGTACTCAAGATTAACAGGATATTGAGTGAAAACGAGCATTTCACCCCCCCTTTAAAAAAGCTAAAAGCTAAAAGCAACCGGCATGACTGATAGCAGAAGCAAAGCTAAAAGCTAAAAGCCGGCATGACTGATAGCACAAGCTACACGCAAGCTAAAAGCTAAAAGCTAAATTTTATGGTGTCCCGAGTATTTAAACTGGCCTGCTGGCCACACCTCAAATGTTGTCTTGACCAATCAGATATCGTCTTTGCTTGGAGGTATCATAAATCATATGTTATCTTATCAAGCATGTGGTCCGAATCAGATTCAAGCAGATTCAATCACAAACATACCAAACATGATTATGAATCCTTAAGCTATCCCATAGTTATTAAATTCTCCGAATTGAAATTGTCAATTGTCAATTGTGGTGTTAATGTTGAAAGCTGTTATATGTAAGAGTTGGTTGGTTAGTTATCTTGCTTTGGGCACAGAATGATTCATGACTTCCTGTTTCCTTTCTGAGGAATTTGGCTCGTGTTTCAACCACATACCTGATCGACTCTTTAATTTGTCTGATTCGGGTCAGATCCGCTACAATACTGATTACTGGATACTGTTTTAGCACAAGCCCTCCTCGACTCTGGATCCTCTCTCAACATTTACACTACTCTGGGAAAACTGCTGGGCAGAAGCAAGATCCTATACTGCCTACACATAACGCTTAGCATCGGCTGTTTGCATTAGGAATCAGGAATCCATCTCCTTTCTGGTGTTTGGTTTTTTACTGCTGATATCATTATGGAATGCCTTTGGCAATGCCAGATACTTCAGCTCCTCCTACTCATTCACAATCCCCTTAATATTGATGCACTCCAACTATCAACACTTATCAAGTAAAAGAAGCATGTTCATTACATAAATATTTGAAATAAATCGCAGTATGCCTACATATAGTTATAAATTAAATACATATTTTTAAACCCACTAAAAGTTAAATCAGATTAATAAATTCTTACACAAAGTAAACAAAATATAAATAGTAAAGTATTTATTATTATTATTATTATTATTATTATTATATTTCAGTATACATTAAAATCTTATTTATTCCTATGATGCAAAGCTGAATTTAGCATAACTTCTCCAGTCTACAGTGTCACATGATCCTTCAGAAATCATTCTAATATGCTGATGTATTATCAGTACTGGAAACTGATGTGCTGTTTAACATTTTATTGGAACCTGTGATACTTTTTTCCAGGAATTTTTTTTTTTTTTTTGATGAATAAAAAGTTAAAAAGAAGAGCATTTGTTACGATCGGAGACCCAGGGAAACACAAGAGATCCAATCGCAGTGTGGGTTTTAATGGGTAGTCCAAATCGAAATCAACAAGCAGGGGTCAAAACCATAAATCCATCTAACAATTAAGCAAACAGGAAAGGAACAGGAACGGGACCAGGAACTCGGAAGGCGAGGAACTCGGAAGGCGAGGAAACTGAGTGACAAAATGAAAGGACTCCATGAAGATAAACAGAAAAGACCTGTTAATATAGGCAGGGTAATGACTATCAAGTGAAGACACCTGAGTGCAATTAACAGGAGTGCAATTACTGTGATGAAGGGGCAAGGCTATGTGGGAATTGTAGTGCCTACGGTGAGGTGCCTACGGGGAAGTGAGACCACTAGTGGAGACTCAGGAAAACAGAGACCAGACATTACCCCCTCCTCCACTGAGCAGCTTCCAGATGCTCCACCCAAACCCAAGAAGAGACCAAGGAACACAGAGACCAGGAGGAGGTGGAGCGGCAGAGGACCAGGGGGAGGGACGGAGGGCCAGGTAAAATGGGGAAAAAGACACAAGAAGTGCAAAAAACAAGGATCCCAAGAGGGAGGTGGACCAGCGGAAGATCAGGGGGAGGGACGGAGGGCCAGGTCCATAAAGGGAAACAGAGAGAAAAACAAAAACAAGGAGCCCAGGAGGGAGGTGGACCGGCAGAAGATCAGGGGGAGGGACTGAGGTTCAGGTCCATAAATGGAAACAGAGAGAAGAGGAGCCAAAACAAAAAACAACAACAAAACACTAGTCCAGGAAGGACATAACGTTCAGTGTCCCAGGGCCGAACCGACAGGGCAGGAATCCAAAGAGGAGCAAGGTGGAATTGGAGCCATCCAGTCGAGACAGAAGCTCACCAGGGCGGCGCAGAAGACCACCACATCCGTGCGGTCGAGACAGAAGCCCACCCGGGGAGGTGCAGAGGACCATCACATCCATGCGGTCGAGACAGAAGCCCACCAAGGCAGTGCAGAAGACCACCACATCTGTGCGGTTGAGACAGAAGCCCACCAGGGCAGTGCAGAAGACCACCACAGTGGGATCGATGAAACAGGAGCGCAATTCTGGTTAGGCAAGTCTGAAACAGAGAACATGAACAAGTTAAGGGTGGCCTCCGTGGCCACGACAGGATCAGTCGAGCGCTCAGAGAGTTCGGCTGAGACGTGACGAGGCTCTGGAAGTTCCGCAAAGACGAGGAGAGGCTCTGGTACTTCAGCCAACATGAGGAGAGGCTCTTGTAGTTCAGCCGAGACGTGGAGAGGCTCTAGTAGTTCAGCAGAGACGTGAAGAGGCTCTTGTAGTTCAGCAGAGGCGTGGAGAGGCTCTGGTAGTTCAGCAGAGACGTGGAGAGACTCTGATAATTCTGTGGTGTTTAGACTGTATTCAGGAAGATCAATGATGACTTGACTCTGCTCATGAAGATTATTGGTGACTTGACTCTGCTCATTAAGATCATTGGTGACTTACATTTGTTCATGAAGATCAATGGTGACTTGCCTTTGCCCATGAAGAACACTGTGACTGGACTTTGCCCATGAAGATCAATGGGGAGGTGCCTTTTTCCATGAATATCAATGGTGACTTGCCTTTGCCCGTGAAGAACACCGGTGACTTGACTTTGCCCGTGAAGAACACACGGTGACTTGACTTTGCCCGTGAAGAACACCGGTGACTTGACTTGACTCTGGAGTGTCAACGGTGACTAGCCCTGACTCTGGAGTGTCAACGGTGAACTAGCCCTGATTCTGGAGGGTCAACGGTGACTTGTCCCGACTCTGGAGGGTCAATGGTGACTTGACTCGACTCATACATTTGTTCATGAAGATCAATGGTGACTTGCCTTTGCCCATGAAGAACACTGGTGACTGGACTTTGCCCATGAAGATCAATGGGGAGGTGCCTTTTTCCATGAATATCAATGGTGACTTGCCTTTGCCCGTGAAGAACACCGGTGACTTGACTTTGCCCGTGAAGAACACACGGTGACTTGACTTTGCCCGTGAAGAACACCGGTGACTTGACTTGACTCTGGAGTGTCAACGGTGACTAGCCCTGACTCTGGAGTGTCAACGGTGAACTAGCCCTGATTCTGGAGGGTCAACGGTGACTTGTCCCGACTCTGGAGGGTCAATGGTGACTTGACTCGACTCTGGAGGGTCAACTGGAAACTTACTCGACTCTGGAGGGTCAACGGGAAACTGACTTGACTCTGGAGGGTCAACGGGAACCTGACTTGACTCTGGAGGATCCACTGTGGCTATCATCTTGTGCAGAGGCGCTGGACAAGTGGTCATCTTGTGCTGTGGCGCTGGGCTGGCGGCCACCTTGTGCTGTGGCACTGGGCTGGTGGCCATCTTGCGCCGTGACGCTAGACTGGCGACCACCTTGTTCTGTGGTGCTGGGCTGGTGGCCATCTTGCACCGTGGCGATGGGCTGGCGGTCCTCCTGTTTGTAGACCCCGGTCTAGAATCGGCCATCCCACCGGGAGAGACAGGTGTGGCTGGGGTATTCCACGGAGACCGAAGTAGAAAGTGAATTCCCAGAACCCAAACGTGTCCAACTGTTCCATTTCCATGTGAGGTAACGGCTCATCCAGACCGGTGTTGAAAATGTCCATAAGGGCCGCCTCATTATATCCCATACCCTCCGCCAAGGTCCAGAACACATGTGCCATGGCACCCACCTCATTGCCCTCTTGGCGGAGGGTGGCTAATTTTAAATATTTCGCCATCTGCTTCACCATACTGGCTGGGGAATGGGAATGAAGTCCCACACCGCTGGATCTCGACATGATGGAGTCCTTCTGTTACGTTCGGAGACCCAGGGAAACAGTATGGGTTTTAATGGGTAATCCAAATCAACAAGCAGGGGTCAAAACCATAAATCCATCCAACAATTAAACAAACAGGAAAGGAACAGGAATGGGAACAGGAACTCGGAAGGCGAGGAAACTGGGTGACGGAATGAAAGAACTCCATGAAGACAAACAGAAAAGACCGGTTAATATAGGCAGGGTAATGACTATCAAATGAAGACACCTAAGTTCAATTAACAGGAGTGCAATTACTGTGATGAAGGACAAGGCTATGTGGGAATTGTAGTGCCTACAGTGAGGTGCCTATGGGGAAGTGTGACCACTAGTGGAGACTCGGAAACAGATACCAGCGTGACAGCATTATTTTGCCCTGTTTTTATTTCTTCTTTTTAAATTGAATTTTGTATTCCTTAATTTTTTGTTACATCAATAAGAAGTGATAGCTGTTATGCATCAGCTCAAAGGGGAAATATGAATAATCAGTCATAACTAGGTATGATAAATAATAAATTATATATTTAGATCAGCTCAAGTTTTTACTTGATCTCTCAGTGTGAACTGTTTTTTTCATTTCTAAGAAAGTTAATTTTTACTGGTTAAGGATTAGGGACATGATTAGGGACTTCAGTCATGAGCAAACACTGAACATCCTCAAATGTGATACACACGCAACACACACACACACACACACGCGTTAGTTTTTGTGAAAAGTTGGGACATCCCGTAGGCGTAATGGTTTTTATACTGTACAAACTGTATATTCTATGGCCCTACACCAACCCTACACCTAACCCTAACCCTCACAGGAAACTTTTTGCATTTTTGCTTTCTCAAAAAAAAAAAAAAAAAAAAAAAAAAACGAATTCTGTATGATTTATAAGCATTTTGAAAAATGGGGAAATGGGTTATGTCCTCATAAGTCACCCTCTCCTTGTAATACCTGTGTCATACCCATGTCATTATACAGAGTTGTGTCCTGATATGTCACAAAAACAAGAGCACACACACACACACACACACACATACAGTTGGCTTAGGAAAAACGGGTTAAAGCTTAAGCAGTAAAGAGATGAGAAATAAAGTCATGAAACTATGATACAATTTGATAGTCAGCAGATCTACAGCCTGAAGGAAACATCATTTTCTTAGTTCAAACACACCTTTGTAAAAGGTGCATATGATACTTGCTGTACCAATTAATAGGACTAAGTTTGATACTTGCAAGTCTTGCCTGTTTGAAAAAGAGTCCTGATGCACTTTGGGGCTCCAGTTGGTGTCTGCTGAAGTGAATTGATGAGACCAATTCAAATCAGAGGATCTTGATGAATGAAAAGTCAAGGCCGAAGCCTGGCACAAACTTAGCGTGGTTTTGAAGGTTCTTAGCTCAACATCTTCTCCTGGAATTCCTGAATCTAGCAGATTTATATTCCTAGAAAAGGTTTATATTTTGAATAAATGCTGTTCTTTTAAAAAAAATATATATATATATTTATCAAAGAATCCTTAAAAAAGCATTGCAGTTTCCAATATATATATTACTAGATATACTGTAGAATAGAGCCATTACTCTATACTAGAGTAATGGCTGATGGAAATTAAGCTGTGCATCACAAAAATAAATGATTATATTTTAAAGGATATAAAAATGGAAAACATTATTTTAAATTATAATAACATTTTGCAAGTTTACAGCTGTTGTTGTTGTTGTTGTTGTTTTGATCAAATAAATAATAAATGCAGCTTTGATGAGCATAAGAGACTTCTTTAAAAAACAAGTCTTACTGATCCCAAAAACCAGTGTGTGAGAGAGGAGGGGCACTGGAAGAGCCAGGGCTGGCAGCGTGTGATGGGGCACACCTGATGTAATTGGAGCCTCATTACCGCTGCTTGCCAAGCTTCCTCTCCTTGAGAGACTGGTCACTTCCCCGTGCATGCACGCTGGTGCCACCGCCCCTCGTGCCCCAGACTGAAGAGGGGAGCCGGACTTCGCCCCTTTCCTGGACCATTCCTTCCTGAACATTACCTGCCCTTCACATACCACCCCGGTCAGAAATTTCAGAGTGATCTTTGACTAGCTGAACCTCAACAAATCACAACAATAAATCCTTCTGTTTTTTTTTTTTTTTGGGTATAGTTCCCCTCTAAGTGTACTCTCTGTGTGTGCTCTTATATTTATCTCTTCTCTGCATATGTTTATATTCAGATCTATCACTAAGGGCTCAAGGAGATCGTATTGTTCTTTCTAAATTACCGGTATAGGTCCAGCAGCTGGAGTCTGTCTTGTTTGGCCGCCTTCCATTTTCTCCATCCTCTCTTGCTCTGGCATTTTTCTCTATATCTCTGTCTGTTCCACATTTGGGGATAAACCTGCCATCACTGAGGATACACACCTGCAGGATGGTGATTTAATTAGCAGGTCCTTGAAATTAGCCAAGACCAGAGATGCCCAAGCTGAAGTTAGCTGGTGCTGTGGAAGAGAATCCACACTGACACTAGCTAACACCAGTGAAGACACACTGCACACAGTACTACAATCTTACCTCAGAGAACATATATAGTATGTTTCCTCATTCCTTAGTATATATATATATATTAGGGGTGTAACGGTTCACAAAATTCACGGTTCGGTTCGATACGATACACTGATGTCACGGTTCGGTTCGGTTCGGTTCGATACGTTTTAGATACAGCAAAATGTAAAAACATCTCAACTTTTCAGAATGCCGCAAGCGCACCGCGGGTCATGTGACAAGAACTAACCAATCAGCTTCATCCTTTCCCGTAACAACGTTGAGAGCTCAGCCAAGATGAAGGATCAGCTGATCATAGTTGTATATGGATTGCAATTTTGAAATAAATTTAGTAGCAGAGCTACTGCAAGCGATTTTTAGAGCTGCAAATCCATTTATCCTTCGCTGAAATTTCCGCGTCTCATGGGGAGAGCACGTCATTGTTGCTTAGCAAAGACAGACGCCTCATGAGCGCTTCTGCCCAAGCGCTTTGGAAAGGAGGAGAAAGACGCGCTTAGCGTTTTCCATGCGTTTTTAGGCACGATATGTGAACGGCCCCTAAGGCGCTCGCTCACTCAGCACGCGCTGAAGGCTCGTTGCAAAATGTCGAATGCCTTTAACAGACCAGAAATATAAGATCCTAAAATAACCAACAGGTCTGGTGTTTGGGTTGGATTCCCTGTAAGCTATAGTTTCTAAATGCTGCAGGGATAGTTTGCTGCGTGCATGTTTCTCCTTTTTTTTCGTCTTTTCCCAGATAGTACTGACGCATATATCCCAGATATTCCCGCTGGTGTTTTTTTTTTTTTTTTTTTTTATTCCCGCTGGTGTACCCTGTCATGTTGCAGATGCGACATACCGTTGTTTTTTTATCCACCACTCTCTTGCCATCACCATTATAGCTTAAAGGGAATCCAAAGTGCACCCAAACACCAGACCTGTTGGTTATTGGAGGATCTTCTCATTTCTAGTCTGTTAAACGCATTGGCTATTTTGCAACGAGCCTTCAGCGCGTACTGAGTGAGCGAGCGCCTGCTGAGTAGCCTAACATAAACATATAAGATGGTGTTTTTTTCTTCTTCGGGAGTGTCAGGGGCGTTGCCTGTTACGTTGTTTGGGTTATTGGGCTACCTTGTTGAACGCATATCATTATATTTCTCTCTCTCTCTCTCTTTTTTTTTTTTTTTCAAATATAATTAATTACTCCAACGAACCGTTCGGTATACATAATGCGTACCGCGTACCGAACCGAAAGCATCGTACCGAACGGTTCAATACGAATACGCGTATCGTTACACCCCTAATATATATATATATATATATATATATATTTTTTTTTTTTTTTTTTTTTGCCAGGGAAAACAAAACAATGCTACAGTATTTAGGTTAGGGGTGGGTGATCTGTCGATTTTATATTGTGATCTATATCAAAGATGTCTACGATCTACTTTTTATGAGAACCGTAGAGACTGTGATCTTTTATTACTATTAAATGACTGTGGCTTGTCAAATTATATCACGTGTCTCTATCATGCATCTTTCCGGTGGATTGCAGTGCCTGTGCAAACACATCCACATCACTATGGTCAAATACTTTTTTTTTACACAGCTTTTATTTTCGTTTGTCCAAATCCCTGAAATACGACCCATCAGAGCGTATACTATTGTACCACTATTTTTAACATTTTCATAATGGTGTACACATTTGGTAGAGCATTGCGTTATATGACAATATCTAATCATGTGCTCATGGATTCAATCCCAGAGAATGCACATGCTCATAAAATGTATATGATCTATAAAATATAATTTTGCATGATTTCTGTGAGGGGTAGGTTTAGGGGTGGGGTTAGGTGTGGTCATTCGAACGAATAAGCCACCTAGTAAAATATGTACGAATTACTGTAAGAGCTGTGTAAAAAAAAGTCCACACATTGCATTTAAATAAATGCAGATTTTGTTTGGTTAATGACTAGGGGTGTGACGGTACGCGTATCGTGTACTGTATGGTTCACAGGCAAATTCCAAATGGAAGTCATCATCCCTATCACCTTGGAGTGGAGACTAGTTTGGAGTGAGCAGGGCAAGTGTGTGCAATTATGTAGTCGTTTGGTGAGCATGATTTCACCAAGTACAACATGTTCCTGGATCAACATCCTTGTTGATCCTGGAACAAGATTCCAATCAACCAATCAGAATTAAGAGATAACTTTCCAAGAAATATCTGGTTTAGGCTTAAACTCAGGCTAAGGTGCTTCTACACTCTTGTTAGTCAGCCATCATTTCCCACTGATTTTAGGAATAAATTATGGGTAGGGTTAGGGGCAGGGATTGGGTTAAGTTTATATTTTTGGACAATAATGTTGATCCAGGATCATCAAGAGATGTTGATCCAGGAACATGTCTTACTTGGTAAAATCATGATGACCATAGTCGTTTGGAATCCACTTGCCAGAGGGAGCAACAATTTCCTCATTATCTTCAGCTAGCATGTTCCTGTGACAACGCAACACGGTGTCCGTCAGCAGATGTAGCTGTTTTAATGTAATAAATGTATTTTTGTTGTTAGCATAACAGCTGCAAATAAACATAAATTTTATATGTTGAATTTTTTTAAAAATATGCTTATACATTAAAACTAATGTGTATTAAACATTTTCAAAAATATAAAATTTATTTTTCTTTTTTATGCCGGTGTCCATCAGCGAAGTGCTGTTTTGCAGTGTTGCCAAGTCCTTGGATTTCCCGCGGAATTGGGCTATTTATTGCTGTATTCACACCTGACGTGACTTGCTTGAATAAATCACGCTATTCGCGCGTAGTTGGATGCGTGAACATTTTGAGTTTAAACAATTCATTCGCACTTGAAATTAACTTCACAACAGACGCGAATTTGCGTCATGGCTGGGCTTCTAGCAGTTGAGTTCAATCTGCATGGTGATTTCAACCACCATTTTTATTTGGATAATTTTCTAAATATTACTGTTATTGCGTCATGAAAGTTTTAAGAGTATTTCAGGCTAGAATGTAGTTGTTTTGAACTCAAATATGTGTTTGTTTATAAAGACAGCATCTATTTAAAATTGTGTTTGCCAGTTTTCGGAGATGAGCTCCATGCGATCAGTGGGAGCTCAGTGATCATGTATCTGCTGAGAGCAGTCTCTACTCGGCTAGACAGACCTTCTGACATTTGCCGCTGGCTCTGATGTCTCTTTAGTGGTTCAAGATAAAATACAACTTGTTTGGGGTAAATCTAATCTTTGGTCTTTATTCAATTAATCAATAAAATATGTTATATATATATATACACAAGCAAGATCCTTTTTATTCCTGTTTCTGAAAAAGTATGAAGAAGTATCATACAGCTCCGGGTATCCACATTAGAGCTGAAGATCTTTGCCCGAACCCGACGGGACCCGACGGGTTTGGTCGGGTTCGGGCTTAATTTATATCATCTTATGCGGGCTCGGGCCGGGTTCGGGCTTGCGCTCCGGTTTGCGAGGTAAACGAGTGGTCATGTGATGTGTTTCGATTAGCGCGAGAAAGATGCGAAAATGAATGCTGAGCAGGTGTAATAGAGGCTTGCCTCTGGTGATTACGTTTTGGTTGCACCAGCAGGCACCAGCAACTAAAGCAAACTCGTGAGCGAGAAGTTGAAAAGTTTTGACCATGTCTATAATGAGAATAATTAGTGAATAATGACGCACTATCAGTGAGCACAGGAACGCGCTGAAGATATCTACAGTGGATTCAATCATTTTCCTCCACAAAAACATGTAGACCTAGCCTAATCTCTGTGAGTAAAGGTTTTACAAATGATAACTAAATATTCATTGAGTCTTAAATGCATAATGTTGACAGAGTATTTACGCTAATGTTGGCATTATTCTTTTATAAAATAAAGCAAATCCGGCGGAGCCTTTATCTTAATTTCGTTATTGCCAAATACCCATCTTAATTTAAAATTTATCTTAATTTATTTTTTTTTAAATGACTCGTTTTTATTGGTGCGTTGCTCTATTTATAGGTTAAATGAGCCCATATGTCTAGAATGCTGAGATGTTACGATGTTACAGAGGACTTATTTTATTTCTTTATTCCAACTTCCAAGTGGTCTAGTCTACGTTAGTTATGAGTAAATTATGTTAAAACATGAATAAATTACTCATTGTTGACAAAAGGCAAAAGAGCTGTGTGCGTGCGCACATTTGAATAATGTCGGGCTGTAAACGGGTTTGGGCTTTAAAAAAGCTGTCAATCAAAATGTACTTGTCGGGCTCGGGCCGAAACCTGTCGGGCTCGGGTCCTGTCGGGCCTAACTTTTAAGGCCCGATTACAGCTCTAATCCACATACAGCGATGATAAGTTTGTCCTCCATTGTTGTTTCAGATTTTCCCTCCACTCGCTACGTATTAATCATGTCACTACTAGAGCACGCTCCTGATTGGTTAAAGCGACAACAAATTTCGTAATTTCGTAAATTATATTGAAAACTTAAATATAGGTAATAATAAGGTGCTTGCACAAACGACCTATATGGTAATTTTTTGTAGGAGGACAGGCTCGTTATTTTTGTTGAAAGCTTATTTTGTTATTGAGAGGAAACCATGCAGCAAATATTTATATATTCATCTAAACGCCACTCTCAAAAGCATGGATGACGTCTGGATGTTAAAAGAATGTCATTTTACCTCTAAGCAAAGAATTAAATCTAAAAAGAAAAAATACATTTGCCAAAAGAGCACAAGCAAATAAGTTGCTGGCTGCAGGTCACTTAATGGCCATTGGTGCTAACAAGAGTTTCTTATGTCGCCTTTAAAACAGATGTATTCTAAAATGGTTAAATAGCTGTGTATTTATGCTAGGATAAACTGTAAAACTGTAAAACATACTTATTAAAGTTTTATGTTAAAATGTTCAACGGTTTCTACCTCCTTCTTCCTGTGACTACGAATTTGTTACTTTTGTGCCGGATCCCGGCAGGAAGGTAGGACACACTGTCAGAGAGCCCTCAGTGCTGAGGGTGATGGGTGTAATCACAGTGGTGGGCCGTCAGGGCCGGCAGGGCCTTCTCTCCTTGCCCTATGAAAAAAAAAAAAAGTAAAACAAACAAACAAAAAAACTATAATTTCAGTATCATTTTCATTTGTGTAATGTCCACAAAATGGCCTATGATTAGTTTTGTTGAGGTTGAACTGGAATATCCTAAATAAAAAAAATAGTCTTCGGGCAGCACATAGACTATAAATACAGGGCCTGTGCTACAGATAGTGTACTTGCCTTTATTTCAAAGACCTCAAATCTGATTGGTAACGAGCATTAGTTACAGAATCATCAGCCAATACAATTTTTATGTTCCATGACAGCACACCCTCTGGGACCAGCCACGTGCCCAGTGCTTACCCCAGCTAGGGTTGCCAGGTTTTCTTGACAAAACCACTCAATCGCACTTTGAGGTGTCCCCCAGCGGGAACAGTGTTAAAGTAGACCAATCTGCATCCAGCGTGGGAATTTCCAAGCTGCTGTCACTGGCGCCTCTATACAGGATCTTATTTCCGATCTGCCTTTTTCAAGGCACACTTTTGCAAACAAAAGAGGAATAACTAAAAGATAAACTACTTAACCTGAATCCGGTAAAAACGTTTTCTGCACCATTTCAAAGATAAATTGCATCTATGAGTGGCTAACAGTTAGCACCAAGTACAAGTTATTTGGCCATGTTTATTTTTTTAATACGAGTAAAGGGACATGGAATGATAGATGCACTGACTTTATTTACAAGTGACAGGTGAGTGCTTTGCAGTGGTGGAAAGAGTACTGAATATTTGAACTTAAGTACAAGTACTGTTACATTGATGAAAAGAATACTCAATTTGAAGTAAAAGTACTACTGTCAAAACAGTACTTAAGTAAAAGTAAAAAGTACTCCTCTCAAAAAATACTCAGAGTACAAGTTACTAGTTACTTTTTAGCTGGCGATATTTAGTTACCAAAAAATATTAATATGAAAGATCTATGTGCATGGATAATAGCAACTTTGAACAAAACCCACTTTTATCTTATTGACAAAGTATGTTAATTAGTGGTCATGATACAGGGATTTCTAACTTCAATATCTGGTCCGATAGAAGTGGGTGGTTAAAGGGGTCCTGTTATGCTCTTTTACAATGTCTTGAATTTGTTTTGTGGGTGTACTAGAACATGCTCTCATTGTTCGAAAAACACATTATTTTTTAACATAATTTACATTATTACAATACCTTTCTCCCCAGCCTGGCACAAATGTCTCAATTAGTTCTGGGTTTGATGAAGACCTGCCTTCCGAAAAACAAAATGTGTTGTGATTGGTTAGCTGTCCGAGTGTGTTGTGATTGGTGAACAGCTCAAATGGTGTTTCAGTACTGCCTGCACCTTGCCAAAGCAGCAAATTCCCTCTGATAAGGATGGCATTAATATTGCCATATCAGTTTTATATTGTTTTGGAAAACAACGCTGTAGTCCAAACAAGCTGTTTATTGAAGTTCTGGGAAAGGGCTTAAAGAAAAAAAATCTCCCTTTGGAGTGGACTTTGAGATGTCTAACTTTGTAGATCTCTGTTATGCCCAAACATACACACTACACACTTGACTAAAATTCAAAAAGTGAAAAAGCATAATAGGACCCCATTAAGAATATCTGCTTGTTACGTCTGACATTACCCTTCACCACTTCTGGGACCTAATGCTCTGCCAGACACCCCTTCAGAAAACAACAAACTGATTCAGCTGAAATATTAGTGTCTGAGACACTGTGAGCATGGTGACTGTAGTGTGCACAGCAAATTAGGCTTATCTTAAATACAGAATAATAAAATAGTGTAAATAAATGGTTGCTGAGGTAGTATTCTCAAGTGAAATGAGTAGAGGTTTGGACCCGGAAACAGCAGTCCTTACATCATGAGTTAACAAGAGGATTTCTCTCAAGCCATCAAACTGACTTCATCAGAGCAAGAACGCCATTCCAGAGCTGGAAGATTATTTTGTTCCCAGTGTATTGACTTGCATGGTTCAACTATTTGCTACAAGACTAGTACTGTGCACTAAAAAAGCATGTGTTATGTGTTAGGCCTATTTATTTAGATAAATGAACATTAGATGGCTTTGACCTGTAATGACTGTAAAATTTAGTGATGCAGTAGACAGACTATGATATTTATATGTACAAATCAGACAAATATCCCATTCGAAAAACATTTCTAGCTTTATTTTTTTTCTAGCAATTAAATTGTAAAGAAACTAAAGTTCAATCTTTGTTTGTTGAAAGACTTTCAGGTGTATTTCACTTACAACCAATAAAACTTCTAGAAGGATTTTCATCTGTCAGGTGTGGATCTATTCTGAATGGTTGATAATTCATGATGTTCATAATTTAATCCAGGAGCAAAAATAAATAATTTCTACTTTAAAAGCACAGAGAGATATCGACTGCACACAGTCTGCGCACAAGCAGTTAGTTTGTATAAGTTAGGCCTATTTGAGAGCTCGCAGCCTGTTTTTTGCAACTACACGACAGTATCTCATGTTTCAATAAAGTGCATGCCACATTTGCACAGGTATTATTATAATAATGCTGAATACCTGTAATCCCACGAAGACATTCAGACTGTAATTGACAGGAGACGGATGATCGTCAAACTCACTGTCGGAGAGGAAAGAGAGATGCAGATTGTATCTGTGTATATTCAGTTCCCTTTCAGTCGGTCTCTCTCGACGCCACATCGGTGACAGGCGAATATGGGATATCGCTTCGATAGACCAATCTACTTTGAGTGTAAACTAAACTAGCCAATGCCCATTGGCATGCAATTATTGCATCCAGCTGCCGCTGATCACTGCGTGGGTATAAGAAGGTAGCAGGTGCAATGCATACCAGCTTTTCGCTTTGGAGCCGAGCGTTAGTATCGCTCTGCTTAACTGTGTCTGCTGTGAACTACGAGTTCAGCACGCTCTCGAAGCTTCGTGTGTTGGTGAGACGGCGCTTCAGCGGCGGTCATTCCTGTGTCGAGTGGATTGCACACTTCAGGCTGCACTACCCCTGTCGTGTTGCAAGCGGCCTATTCCCCTCAGCCCTAAAATAGCATTTCCTAAAGAGCAAATTTCTCTAAAAGAGCTTCACGGGTGCGTCTTTGTAAAGACAACTGATCGTCCTTATAAAGATGCCGTTTCACCCACGTGTCTGGGCGTCGAGCACGCTGAGATGGCTTTCGTGGATGAGTCATGTCCTCACTGTGAGAATATGACCATCTCAGAGCTCCGAACCAGGCTCCGCTACCTTCAGGGGGGCGGAGTCCCATTGCCGCGCCCGCGATCTGGGGCTCATTCTGGCGGCCGACAGACGAGAACCACTTCCGCCAGTAGCGCGGGTGGTTTGAGGGTCACAGACGATTCGGCGGGCTCGTCCTCCCATACCACCCTCGATGGCGGTGCAGCGAATGGGTATTCAGAAATCCCACATTAGTGGTCCAGGAGCGCCATCTCTGGCTGGGTCTGGCAGACATGAGGGACACCGACAAGGTCCGGTTTCTCAATGCCCCTGTGTCCCAGACCGGCCTCTTCGGTGACGCAGTCAAGAACTTGGTCCAGCAGTTCTTGGCTGCCCAGAAGCAGGCTGAGGCGATCCAACACATCCTGCCCCGGCGGGCAGCTGCTGCCTCCACTCGCCCGCCGGCCGCAGTGCCCCAGCTTGCTCGTCACCGAGGGCAGCCCCCTGCATCCGCCCCTGCTCACGCCCCGCATCTGCAGCAGCCCCCTGCATCCGCCCCTGCTCACGCCCCGCATCTGCAGCAGCCTCCATGTGGTGCCGTGGAGCTGGATGCGGGCAGGCTGCCCCTCCCGTCCTGGCCCCCGTCAAACTTGGCGGTGAGCAGAATAGCAATAGGCTCTGGGACGGGTGAGCCAGAGAGAGGTAGCTGCTTTCTGGGGGATGGTGAAGGCACCTCTCAGGTGGAGAATCTGGAAATCTTGACATGAGAGCAGTTTTCTCCCTCTCTGGGTCCCAGGAGGGCACAGAGAGTTGCGGACGGCCAAGCACCGGACCTCACTCATCCTCCTCCTTTGCCAGATGGCAGCAGCGGGCGGTTTGAGAGCGTCAACAAAGGCCCTACTCATGCACCCTCTGCCAACCCGTGGAGCCAGGTGAGCCCTGCACCCCGAGTTGGGTCCCTGTGTTCCACCTATCTGCCCCACTGCGGGTACGGCTGTGGTTCCGCTGGTCCCACTTGTACGGTTTTTAAGTGCCTGGTCAGCGCTACCCAGCCCATCTTGCTGGTTTTACAGCCCGTACTTCATTGTACCCAAGAAAGGCGGTGGGTTACAACTGATCTAGGATCTGCGAGTTTTGAATCAGGCCCTCCATTGGCTACCGTTCAAAATCTTGACACAGAAATGCATTTTCGGGTGCGTCTGTCCCCAAGATTGGTTTACAGTGATTGACCTGAAGGACGTGTACTTTCGTGTGTCCATCCTTCCACGCCACAGACCTTTTCTGTGGTTTGCGTTCGAAGGACACTCCATGTCTGGTCCCTGGTTGGGACACGGAGGTTCTAGGTGACCTACCCCAAGAGGTAGCGAACACCATCACTTTGGCAAGAGCACCTTGAAAACTCTGCTCCTGCTTGCACTGGCCTCCATCAAGAGGGTAGGGGACCTGCTTGCATTTTCGGTCAACGATTCGTGCCTAGAGTTTGGGCCGGCTGACTCCCTGGTAATCCTGAGACCCCAGCCTGGCTACCACTACTAAGGTTCCCACTACACCCTTCAAAGACCAAGTGGTGCCCTGGCTTTGCTTTGTGCCATCCTAGCATTAATGTGCTACGTAGACCAGACACAAAGCATCAGGATCTCAGACCAGCTCTTTATCTGTTACGGAGGCCAGCAGAAGGGGAGTGCTGTCTCTAAGCAGAGGATGTCCCACTGGATTGTGGATACCATATCCCTGGCTTATCAGGCTCAGGATGTGCCCTGCCCGTTCAGGTTGCGAGCTCACTCAACTAGAAGTGTTGCATCCTCCTGGGGGCTGGCTTGTGGCACCTCGCTGACAGATATTTGTAGAGCTGCGGGCTGGGCGACCCCTAACATGTTCGCTAGGTTCTATAGCCTTCGTGTAGAGCTGGTATCCTCCTATGTTCTCACCTCAAATGGGTAGTGGCACTGAGAGGCCCCGGTTAGTGTCTGCTTGCTTAAACTGCTCCAGAGTGTCCGTACTGTAGACCCTGTTGAGATCCATCATCACCCTAAGCAGCTGGATGCGGCAGAACGTCCAGCACCAGGCCTTCATGATGTATCCATGAGAACCATGCAAGGGTGGGTTCCATATTGAGACCTAAGTTGTACCTGTATGTGTATAGTCCACGGTATAGCCTTTGAGCCTGTGTTTCCCCGGCAGACTTCTGCCTTCCCAAGAGGGTTTTAAATCACCTCAAATTTCTCTGTATACTCCTAAAAGGATGCTATATGTGTATTTGCCTCCGAGACCTCCTTCAGGAAGGATGGGGCTTCCGCACGTTGCGTACGTTTTCCCGGTGTTATCCAATCTCACCCAATGAGGTAGTGCATTGACAACGGTGAGTGGAGCTACTTGTTCTGAGCCCCAGCCTTCACCTAATAGAGTGACCGACTGAAAGGGAACGTCAGTTTTTTGGCTCCTCAGCAAAAAACTGTTATGCATTGCACCTGCTACCTTCTTATACTCATGCAGTGATCAGGTGAAGCTGGATGCAATAATTGCATGCCAATGTGCATTGGCTCGTTTAGTTTACACTCCAAATAGATTGGCCTATCGAAGCGATATCCCATATCCGTCGGTCACCGACGTGGCATCTCCGTTCCCTCCTTCAGGGTTACCATACGTAACCGAAACGTTACTGTGGAAAATGAGTAATTGAACCGTGTCAGATATTTCAGTATCGGTATCAAAATATAGATATTTATGATAACACTACCATGTAGTTTGTTTCTCCAAGCTTGGGATCCATAAACGATCACGCTGAGCTCCCTCACTGTCTGATCAGCTCTTCACCTGCTGCAGCAGCGCTGTTCCCGGTTCAGATATCAGTGCTTTTATTGGTCCGTTTACGATCGGATATTTTTATTGGCTGCTGAATTTAGATTGTGGGCGTACTCAGTAACAAACTATGATTTAAAAGTAACAAAGTAGATTATTTTGCTTAATTTGTACTTAAGTACAAGTAAAAGTACAGCTTTAAAAATATACTCAAAAAAGTACAAGTACCCCAAAAAAACTACTTAATTACTGTAACGTGAGTAGTTGTAATTAGTTACTTCCCACCACTGGTGCTTTGTTATTTGATGAGTATTGAGTCATGCACATTGTTTGATAATACTGTTTGATAATACTGTTGCGGGGTGTGTGGCTGTCCAGCATTTGTACAGTTCTGCTGCTGTGGGCCTGTCGTCATTTTAGACTGACGTGATGTTCATAGTGAATCATGTATTTATGGATTACTTTTACTGACCCATGTTGGGAAATTTACTCCAAATTTAACCCACTCACAGCTTATCTACCGTTGAAATAGTTGATCAGTTGTCATTGTCGTTGAGAACCTGATTGTGGCATAATATGTGTATTATATGCATATGGAATATTAGGTGTTGCTGAGATGTGTAAGATAGATGTGTAAGGCTATGTAGTTTACAGTTGCTTATTGAAGGCCCTGACTGCTACTGTGTATACGTGTGTGTGTGGGTGGGTAGGTGTGTTTGAAACATCAAATATAGTAAACAGAAACACAAAAAACCTTATTTTTACCATATTTGATGCAATCTATGTATGTATGTTAATTAGTTGTTATGTAAGGAATAATGTATATCCAGCCGGTTGTTATCTCAGAATAAACCCCCGACAGGGTAATCAGACCGGAGGGGTCTTGTATCAGCCTGAAGGGGTTTATTCTGAGATAATAACCGGCTGGATGTACAATATCCTGCTCATTACACCGCTACTTGCCACATAAGTGAATAATTAGACCCAAAATATTGATATTGATATTTAAATATATGAATGCAAAGCTTCTGTGAACACAGCAGTTGCACGATAGCAGCAAGTACCAACTAGACGGAAATTTAAGGGAAAGGGTGAAGTCAAACCATTTATTACACAACATTTCACCACATTAATAATTAAGGCAATAAATTTTTTTTTTTTTACCAGTTTGTTAGTTATATTATCCATTACAGTGTACAAAGCAAAACAGTGTAGCAAAATGGCAGCAGCTGCGTTTGTATGAAACAAGAGAGCGAGTCCGCAATAATAGTATGACATAATTAAATAACTGTCTCACCAAGTTTTAATATTTTATTAGCTAAACAAACGCAAAGCTTCAACACAAGAAAAGCTGTACCTAGCAAGAGCACAGTGCCAACTTCAGTTACCCAGATGAGCCTGTGTAATCAGCTTTTACTGGTTGTTATCGAGGGATAACATACCTCAGAATGTCACGACTGACCAATCAGAATCAAGTATTCCACTGAGCCGTGCAATAAATGTCAATAACAGTCTAAATACAATATGTCAATTCAATAATATTCAAATAATATTAATCAAAGCAAATTTTTGATTAAATCACTGTATGGATTTTTTTTACAATGTCTAAGTATTAGGGGTGTAATGGTACGTGTATTCGTACTGGACTGTTTCGGTACAGGGCTTTCGGTACGGTGTGCCGAATGACCGAATGCAATATTTTGTTTGGGGAACATAGGTACATTTTCGTGTTTCAAAACGAACTTATTAAGTGGCGGAAGTCTCCGCATTCAGCGCAAATCCCGGCCTGCAGCTGATTCTAAGGTCGGTGACACTGGCTGCGTGGCGTGTGTGTGCATTTCTGCTGCGTGTCAGTTGCTTCTTGTTTTCTGTGTCTTTACACACCAGAATCGTGCCTGACGCGTCGCTGGCAGGCTGCTGCTACTGTAGGTGACATAGAGGGAGGCCGCCGACGGACCAGGAACTTGTCTTCACGACAACAATATCTATCTTTTACACTTTGGAAAAGTTATATATTTTTTTTAAATATGAGCAGGCCTACAAGCTGGGATTGATAATGCTGCACTGTAATCATAGTTATTTATTTATATTTTTCATTATATTTTATTATATGATATTGGTTTGAGACTGAGAGTATTTTATTTATTGGAGAACTTTGCAGCAGTATTTTATTTCTTATTCTTTTTTTTATTTTATTAAGAAGTATAAAAAAAGTGTAAACAAATTGTTAAAAAAAAGTTTATAGTAATAAACAACCTGCAGTTTAATGTTTGCATTTCTTTCCCTTACTATACCGAAAATGAACTGAACCTTGACTTTAAAACCGAGGTACGTACCGAACCGTGATTTTTGTGTACCGTTACACCCCTACTAAGTATTGTGTACAGCTTTTCATGCATCAGTTGGTAAAAATGAAGTACCGTATTTTCCGGACTATAAGTCCTATAACTATTTTCATAGTTTGGCTGATCCTGCGACTTATAGTCCGGTGCAACTTATTTATCAAAATGAATTTGACATGAACTAAAAGAAATGAACCAAGAGAAAACATTGCCGTCTACAGCCACGAGATGCGCTCTATGCTGCTCAGTGCTCCTGTAGCCTACACTGAAAACATAGAGCGCCCTCTCACGGCTGTAGACGGTAATGTTTTCTCTTGGTTCTAAATAAATGTTTTTTTCCTCATCATGACATATTTTTGGACTGATGCGACTTAAACTCAGGTGCGACTTATAGGCCCCAAAATACGGTAAGTTCAGAAATTATCTGTTGCATAATACTTTGAAATCACAACCCTGTGCGCAACTGATGTTAAAAATACATCAAACTGACATAAACATTTACATAAAAAAACTTTATAAAAATATGCAAACCAAAATTACATCAAAAACTTGACATGACATTGATTTGATTTTAACTGAATGTCATACAGATTTGTCTTAAATATACTATAAAACAATTTCAGTGTGGGATCAGTGTGCAGTCCAAACTAAATGTAAAATTATCAAGACTTGACTATTATTTGATGTCAAATTGATATAAAGGTGTCTGCTGGGAAGTCGTTAACTAGTTGGTCATATGTTGGAGAAACAAACAAACAAGCAAACAAAAACACCTTAAGGTAAAGATTAAGACTGTATCTACACTGCACTCAACTGCCTCAGTTTTTACCGTTTACATTTAAATGCCTCAAGATAGATATGGACTTATCTAATCATGTTAAAATATTACATCTAATTGTAGGGGTGTAACGGTTCACAAAATTCACGGTTCGGTTCGATACGATACACTGATGTCACGGTTCGGTTCGGTTCGGTTCGATACGTTTTAGATACAGCAAAATGTAAAAACATCTCAACTTTTCAGAATGCCGCAAGCGCACCGCGGGTCATGTGACAAGAACCAACCAATCAGCTTCATCCTTTCCCGTAACAAGGTTGAGAGCTCAGCCAAGATGAAGGAACAGCTGATCATAGTTGTATATGGATTGCAATTTTGAAATAAATTTAGTAGCAGAGCTACTGCAAGCGATTTTTAGAGCTGCAAATCCATTTATCCTTCGCTGAAATTTCCGCGTCTCATGGAGAGAGCACGTCATTGTTGCTTAGCAAAGACAGACGCCTCATGAGCGCTTCTGCCCGAGCGCTTTGGAAAGGAGGAGAAAGACGTGCTTAGCGTTTTCCACGCGTTTTTAGGAGCGATATGTGAACGGCCCCTAAGGCGCTCGCTCACTCAGCACGCGCTGAAGGCTCGTTGCAAAATGTCTAATGCATTTAACAGACCAGAAATATAAGATCCTAAAATAACCAACAGGTCTGGTGTTTGGGTTGGATTCCCTGTAAGCTATAGTGTCTAAATGCTGCAGGGATAGTTTGCTGCGTGCATGTTTCTCCCTTTTTTCGTCTTTTCCCAGATAGTACTGACGCATATATCCCAGATATTCCCGCTGGTGGTTTTTTTTTTTTTTTTTTTTTTTTGTATTCCCGCTGGTGTACCCTGTCATGTTGCAGATGCGACATACCGTTGTTTTTTTTTATCCACCACTCTCTTGCCATCACCATTATAGCTTAAAGGGAATCCAAAGTGCACCCAAACACCAGACCTGTTGGTTATTGGAGGATCTTCTCATTTCTAGTCTGTTAAACGCATTGGCTATTTTGCAACGAGCCTTCAGCGCGTACTGAGTGAGCGAGCGCCTGCTGAGTAGCCTAACATAAACATATAAGATGGTGTTTTTTTCTTCTTCGGGAGTGTCAGGGGCGTTGCCTGTTACGTTGTTTGGGTTATTGGGCTACCTTGTTGAACGCATATCATTATATTTCTATCTCTCTCTTTTTTTTTTTTTTTTTTTCAAATATAATTAATTACTCCAACGAACCGTTCGGTATACATAATGCGTACCGCGTACCGAACCGAAAGCGTCGTACCGAACGGTTCAATACGAATACGCGTATCGTTACACCCCTATCTAATTGTATATAAAGAGCTCTATAAGGACCATGGCCCGGTTCACCGATAACGCTCACACTTAGCGCGCTAAGAAGACTCGAAAGATATATCTTACCAAAGTTGTTTATGTTCCTAAGTGTTCCAAAGTGTCCCTTTGGAAGCTTCTTAACACGCTGCTTCTTACGTCCGATGTTACAAAGGTGCTGTCCCAAGTAACACTTTAGGATAAGCATTTAGTAGATAAAACAAATGTTAATATGATTATTTTTATATGTAGATTTGTAAGTGTGTGTGTGTGAGAACAAAGAGAGTGATATTGCTTAATTGCATAGGGAGGTACAGAATTCTGCAATTCTTTCATTATTATTCAGTGCTGCCGGTCAATTAACACAACATGAATAAACGTCACTGCTTATCAGAAAAAGCAGAATAAAACTTATTTATTCTCTCTTGGCAAACAGCTTGCACACTTCTGGTCCCCCTGGATGGGTGAAAAAGAATGAGACAGAGGTAGGAGGGTGGCAGCAAATATCAAGATGCACACCAAACTCCTTATTCCTAGAAGACTGGTTTCAAGAAAACAACTTGTGTGAGCATGCCTGGGACCCAAGGAGTGCAACACTCACATACTTGCATACTCACGAGAGAGTGGGGGAGTCATCAGCTCTGCTTTTCAATATAAATGCAAATGTGAACAACAGGAACTCACAAGCAGCTGGACAGAAGATAAAACAAAAGAGAAAAAGCTAGAGATTAAGAAACACTTGTGTGTCATCATGTATGTTTTAGAGTATGTGTGTGCAAAGTTCCAAAAGACTTTCCATGGATGTGTGCTTTTCTGCTTGTGGAATGTGGCTAATTATTTTTTTTTTAATGAGCTGCTAATGCTGATGAATTTCTTTTTCTTTTAATTTTGTAGTTATTTATTTATTTAGCAATTTCCATTTTTAAATCAATTTGTAAGCTAGTCAACTGTGAGGGCACTGATACAAATTATTTTGTGGAGAAGTAAAGGTAACACTTTAGAATAGGTAACACTTGCTAACTATTAAGGCGAGACACTGCAGGTGAATAGGGAAAAAAAAAATATCTAATAGTTATCACCTTACTTACCCAGTTGATTGATTACATTGATTATTGCAAACATTTTTTGTATTACAAGTTCTTTAATGAAATATGTGCTAATTTGCATACATTTCTAGTACAAAAATCTGAACACTAGATGAAGTCAGTTTCAAATTTTTTGTTAAATTTTTTTGACATATTAGAGTCAAATGTTTTTACAGAGGGAATTCTGGTTATCTTTTTTTGTCACTCCATAATTCAGAAAATACTTTGAACAGCCAGAAAACAATATATTTTCACAATTTTGGGGGGAATAAAATGTTGTATATAATCAAGGAAAATATATATGAACAAATCCCTCTGTAAAAATCTTCAGAATACAGACAGGAATAAAAATGTCAAGTCTGGTGTGTGTACGTGCTACTGAAGTTGAGATTTATGGCTCAGTGTTGAAGAAAAAACTCATTTTGAGAAAACGGCCTTTAAAAATATGTATTGTAATTGAAATCTATTGACACAAACAGATAAAGTGCTATAAAAGAAACACTTAACAGTGTCTTTTGGATGTTTTCCTTCCACTAGTATGAAAAAGCACTTTATGAAAAACCAAAAAGCCCAAAATCACAAAATTGACAGGTGCTTGAAAAAACATTGTTTTTGCCTGCAGTGTTTCGCCTTAACTACAACGTTTTTCTCAATAAATTCTTCATTTGCTGCTTATTAATAGTTAGTAAGGTAGTTGTTAGGTTTAGGTATTGGGTAAGATTAGGGATGTAGAATAAGGTCAAGTAGAATAAGCCATTAATATGTTCTTAATTAGCACTGATACATGGCTAAAAATCAAGTAATATGCATGCTAATAAGCAACTAATATGTGTTACCTATTCTGAAGTGTTACCCTAATTACACTGTTTTATGGTTGCTTTTTTATGAGGTTTAGTAACTTGCTGTTTTGTGACATCTGGAGTTCATTTTCTACTCATAATGACCCATTAATACTCAAAACACTTTCCACTGATTGTTACCGCCATTGTGCATTGTGTACCAAGTATTGAGGTCTCTGTGTTAATTTGATAAATAACTATATTTAGTAAACAAATTATATTAAAAAGGATAATAAGCCATCTTGTTTATAAGTGAACAACATGCTTTTAATAGCATGATTTTTTTTTTCAGTGCTATAGTGTTTGAGAAAAGTTTACAATCATGACTGAGTGAAATATATTTGAGCATCGCAAAGTAAGTTTAAAACAATTACGTAGGAATTGCTTATCTCTACTCAACTCTAACTGGCAATTTTACTTTAAAAATATGTGTGCAAAAACTAGCAAAAGGTTTTTCTTTTGTATTATAAAAGTATAAAGGTTGTTTTTTTCTTTGTGTGTTAATGAATTACTGACCAAATTCATCCCAATGAGAAACAAAAAAATCTGATTTGGCAAACCAGCTGAAATGGAACCAATTATGATGAATCTGACCTTGCACCATATTTACAAATAAGCCCTAAGTTAGAGTTACAAAGCCACAGAAAGATTTGTTTTACCATTTATTGTGGGTCTAATTGTTATATGTGATTCCCTCAGAAACAGGCTGCTCATTATCAGTAAAAGCTGTTCACTGGTTCTGAAACATTTACTTGTAATACACCTTGAGCTCCTCTAAGAAAACAAATATTTCAGGATTACGGAAGTATTGTACTTATTAACTAAATGTAGCATGTGTTAAAAACATTAGATAAAATAGAATGCATTAAATTTCTTAAACACACAAGATGACAATATACTTTTAAAAGAAAACTTCATATGGAAGTAACTAATATTTTGATTTCTCTATTTATGTCCTGTTTTTTCTCCCACAAACGCTTATTGCTTTTTCCAACACTCTTTGGATCAATCAAAGTGGCCAATGCATTATATAATCCATCATTTATTTATACTGTATATATGTGCATGCTGGAAGGAGAGATAGAGAGAGATGCTTTTTGGTAGTTGGCTCATATTTCTCCACTCCAGTTGTGAAACTCCGCCCGAAGCCGAAACACATAAGATGCTACCAGATTAATAAATAAGCGGGCAATTAATTGGCCCCAATTAAATATTGAAATGCAGCAGTTGTTTACAGAAAAATGACTGGAGCTACAAATTGGGACATTAAGCTCCATTATAACACACCATGTTCTCATTTTACAGATTCATTTTTCAAGCATCAATCTTCTACTGAATCATTTTCATGTGATTATCTTGTTGCATCAACTTCATGGCATTATGTGTCATATAATGTGTTATTTTTTTTATGAAAAAGAACATGTCTTGTGGCCATCCCATACACAAATGTGATATATGTGCTGTCTGTTTGTCTATATCTATATTTGGTCTAAAAAAAAAATATAAAAAATAAAAAATAAATAAATAATAATGATTGAGATATTTTCATACAGTATATCAATTTTACTATGATAATTTTATGTACATTATACATTTATATCTGTCCAGAGAATGTAACATATTTGAAAATAATAAATAGCCTTATTGATAGCATATAATGACTTTTTTCACTCTTGATATTCACTCTTGATATATACTGTAGGGCAATATTGCTTGTGTCATATATTGTCTGTATTATTTGACTAAACCAAAAATCTGTGACACATTAAACCTCAAAAACATATTGTATTATATAGTAGCTGTGTCGAGATTTGGCTGGCTATCATGGTCCAGTTAGATTCTACATCTGGCTCCAAAAAACAACACTTTTCAAGCAACATATGAGTTTTTAATATATTGTCACACTTCAGTAGATGGCTTACCAATTACATTTTAAAAGCATGAAGGTCTACACCGTCCTGTGATGTTTTAGCTTTACTTGAACTGTTTTAGTTGCTGTTTGGGCTTTTTCGTACTTGAGGACTATATGGGTGTGAATTCAAGCAGCATTGTTATCCAATCCAATTAGAGCCAGCAGCATTGTCCACGTGGTAGACTGAGAGACAAAAGACAGCGCATTAAGGCAGTATTCTGGTAATACCTGCTGTCCTGTTCACCACTCCTTAAAGGGGGGGGGGGTGAAATGCTATTTCATGCATACTGGGTTTTTTACACTGTTAAAGAGTTGGATTCCCATGCTAAATATGGACAAAGTTTCAAAAATTAAGTTGTACGTTTGAAGGAGTATTTCCATTCCAAAAATACTCCTTCCGGTTTGTCACAAGTTTCTGAAAGTTTTTTTTTCCGTGTATGGCTCTGTGTGACGTTAGATGGAGTGGAATTTCCTTATATGGGTCCTAAGGGCACTTCTGCCGGAAGAGCGTGTGCTCCCGTATAGCAGAGCACTGACTGAAAGCATAACAGAAATTCACTGATCAGAGCGAGAGCGTCGGGAAATGTCTCAAAAAGAATTGTGTTTTTGGTTGCCAGGGCAAGACAACCCTGCACAGATTACCAAAAGAGAAACAGCATTAAGGGACCAGTGGATGGAGTTTATTTTTACAGAGCATCAACGGAGTTGTGCAAGTGTTTTTGTTTGTTCCCTGCATTTCGAAGATACTTGTTTTACAAACAAGGCCCAGTTTGACGCCGGATTTGCACATCGTTTATTTCTTAAGGATGATGCAATCCCAACGAAAAAGGGTCACGATCGTGTGTTGGGACCGCATGCGGTGAGTAAAACTGCTTCAAATATCTCTGTGTTGTTAACTTAGTTATCGTCGCGTAAGCACATCAAGTAAACAACATGCGATGTTGTCAACAAACTGCACGAGTAAAACTGCTTCAAATATCTCTGTGTTGTTAACTTAGCTATCGGCGCGTAAGCGCATCAAGTAAACAACATGCGATGTTGTAATCAAACTGCACTTTCCACATGTACAGCTTAAAAAAAAAAAAGACGACAAAGTGGAACTTAGTCATTTTCCAAAACCGCTAAGCAAATACAGTCTTGTTCAAAATAATAGCAGTACAATGTGACTAACCAGAATAATCAAGGTTTTCGTATATTTTTTTATTGCTACGTGGCAAACAAGTTACCAGTAGGTTCAGTAGATTCTCAGAAAACAAATGAGACCCAGCATTCATGATATGCACGCTCTTAAGGCTGTGCAATTGGGCAATTAGTTGAATTAGTTGAAAGGGGTGTGTTCAAAAAAATAGCAGTGTGGCATTCAATCACTGAGGTCATCAATTTTGTGAAGAAACAGGTGTGAATCAGGTGGCCCCTATTTAAGGATGAAGCCAACACTTGTTGAACATGCATTTGAAAGCTGAGGAAAATGGGTCGTTCAAGACATTGTTCAGAAGAACAGCATACTTTGATTAAAAAGTTGATTAGAGAGGGGAAAACCTATAAAGAGGTGCAAAAAATGATAGGCTGTTCAGCTAAAATGATCTCCAATGCCTTAAAATGGAGAGCAAAACCAGAGAGACGTGGAAGAAAACGGAAGACAACCATCAAAATGGATAGAAGAATAACCAGAATGGCAAAGGCTCAGCCAATGATCACCTCCAGGATGATCAAAGACAGTCTGGAGTTACCTGTAAGTACTGTGACAGTTAGAAGACGTCTGTGTGAAGCTAATCTATTTTCAAGAATCCCCCGCAAAGTCCCTCTGTTAAAAAAAAGGCATGTGCAGAAGAGGTTACAATTTGCCAAAGAACACATCAACTGGCCTAAAGAGAAATGGAGGAACATTTTGTGGACTGATGAGAGTAAAATTGTTCTTTTTGGGTCCAAGGGCCACAGGCAGTTTGTGAGACGACCCCCAAACTCTGAATTCAAGCCACAGTACACAGTGAAGACAGTGAAGCATGGAGGTGCAAGCATCATGATATGGGCATGTTTCTCCTACTATGGTGTTGGGCCTATTTATCGCATACCAGGGATCATGGATCAGTTTGCATATGTTAAAATACTTGAAGAGGTCATGTTGCCCTATGCTGAAGAGGACATGCCCTTGAAATGGTTGTTTCAACAAGACAATGACCCAAAACACACTAGTAAACGGGCAAAGTCTTGGTTCCAAACCAACAAAATTAATGTTATGGAGTGGCCAGCCCAATCTCCAGACCTTAATCCAATTGAGAACTTGTGGGGTGATATCAAAAATGCTTTTTCTGAAGCAAAACCAAGAAATGTGAATGAATTGTGGAATGTTGTTAAAGAATCATGGAGTGGAATAACAGCTGAGAGGTGCCACAAGTTGGTTGACTCCATGCCACACAGATGTCAAGCAGTTTTAAAAAACTGTGGTCATACAACTAAATATTAGTTTAGTGATTCACAGGATTGCTCAATCCCAGAAAAAATTTTTTTTTGTACAAAATAGTTTTGAGTTTGTACAGTCAAAGGTAGACACTGCTATTTTTTTGAACACACCCCTTTCAACTAATTGCCCAATTGCACAGCCTTAAGAGCGTGCATATCATGAATGCTGGGTCTTGTTTGTTTTCTGACAATCTACTGAACCTACTGGTAACTTGTTTGCCACGTAACAATAAAAAATATACTAAAAACCTTGATTATTCTGGTTAGTCACATTGTACTGCTATTATTTTGAACAAGACTGTATATACAGTTTCAGTACATACCACATAGAGATGTCATTGCTGATGCATCTCTATGTGGTATGTACATAGAGAAAGATACTGTTGTTAAAGATACTCTTGTTAAATTTCAGCCTCTGGATCTGATTCTGGATCATAAATATACGCCGAATCTGACTGCTAGCCGTGGTTTGTTTTGGTTGGTTTTGTCCTCACGGTAATGTCACAACTTCCAGACGCGCTCAATGCAAAAGCCTACTCGCGCTCGTGATTCTTTAGCTCCGCCCACACGTCACGCCTCCAGCCGGTCGTGTTTTTCTGGGAAAAATCGGTACAGACTATCTTTCTCTTATGAATATAATAAAACTAAAGACTTTTTGGAGTTATGAAGGATGCAGTACTACTCTATAGGTACTCAAGATTAAAAGGATATCGAGTGAAAATGAGCATTTCACCCCCCCTTTAAGTGAAGTGAAGTGACATTCAGCCAAGTATGGTGACCCATACTCAGAATTTGTGCTCTGCATTTAACCCATCCGAAATGCACACACAGAGCAGTGAACACACACACACACACACACACACTGTGAGCACACACCCGGAGCAGTGGGCAGCCATTTATGCTGCGGCGCCCGGGGAGCAGTTGGGGGTTCGATGCCTTGCTCAAGGGCACCTAAGTCGTGGTATTGAAGGTGGAGAGAGAGCTGTTCATGCACTACCCCCACCCACAATTCCGTCCAGCCCGAGACTAGAACTCACAACCCTCTGATTGGGAGTCCAACCCTCTAACCATTAGGCCACGACTTCCCTTAATTGAAGTTAATGAGGAAAACACCATGTGAATACCGCCTCTCTAACTTGCTGTTTTTCTCAAGAAGCAACTTAGCTGGGATCTGTTTACAGTGATTGAGACAAAATACATTTATGATGAATACTAAAAGACTATACTTTGCTTATTTATTGTTGACTTAATGTGGCACTAGTCAAGCAGCCTAAATTGAAAAAGGGCCATGATCAAAGCTCAGAGAAGGAGCTGCAATCATAAAAGAGGGTGCTTTTGAAATTCACAACTCCATTTTAAAGTTTTACCTACACTCGTGTGTGAATATCTGTCAGCTTTATGCAAAATGTCAAAATGTAATTACAATTTGCATAATTGAGACATTATTGAACTGTTGAATATTCTGAAAATGTTTAGAGAAAGATACATTCTTCATAGCTAACGCTTCAAAGGGGAAACAAGAGAAAAATATAGGGCTTTGATCTTAGTTTTTTAAGGCCTAATTGAAGGAATTCTCTCTTAAACACCAAAGAAGCTCTTTGAAGCTCACTACTACCATTTAACAGTTTTTTGAATAACCTTTATCTTCACCTTTTTGGCTGGAAAATATATACGCATATCCAAGTCTGACAGGTTGAGCAGAGGGAGATTTCACATCTTCCTTGTTTGTTTGATTTGTAAACAATCACCATCGAAACTGTAGGAGGGTGCTAGTGTTTATCAGGCCTTCAGAGAAAAGTGATGTTGGTGACATTTTGGCAATCCTTGAGCCTACAGTAAGCAAGTGCATGTTGCGGAGGGACAGAAAGTCACTATTTTGAGAACATAGCAAGTGGCTTAGACTAGGAGCTCTAAATATTCAGCAAGAGGAAGGTGTGCGATTTTTTGACTGCACCCAGGGCCGCAGTGTGAGTCAGCAGCGCAGATGTCTGCTGCTAGCAATGCTCACATCTGGAGTGCCAAGGACACACAACAAATGTCAGCAACATGTTGCTTCATCTGGCTTCAAGGGGGCAGAAAAACATCATTCTGATTAGTGGATCTAAACCAGCAGGGCCATGTCAGAGATTGTTAGTCATGTCATGCCAGCAACCAAAAACTATAAATACAATTAGGTCCATAAAAGTTTTTTTTTTTTTTTTTAAGCCCTAGCAAGGCCTCAGTGGACAGGCATGATTCTTTTGACAGTAAAACAACTAAGCCTTACTGGCACATTGGTGTAAACATTAGCACACGGTGAGGAGCATCTAATTTTATTTTATAGTTTATATGGTAGCTATGAATGAAACTATGCATTGTGCAAAGGTGAAGCATTTAATTTTCAAACAAATAATAACATTTAATTTACAAATAAATTAAAACATTTTAAGTTTCAGTTTATATTTAATGCAATACTTATTTATTTTGTTCTTGTTAATTTATGCTTAAAGTGTACTTCCAAATGTACTGACAAGCATTTATTTTAAACTAAAATATACTATGTAATTTCTGTTATGTCATGTGTTTAAATATACTTATAATTACACATTTGAACAGTAATATGTAACCCTAAATAACACACTAGGTACAATTACAATCAAGTACTTATAATCAAGTTATAATTATGCACACTACAGTTATATTTATAATCAAGTACTATAAACAGTACATGTGCTTTAGTATTCTAGTCAATACAACACAAATAAGTGTACTTCTTTAAAACATGAAAAAATTACTAAACATATTCATTTAAAATGTCTTAAAGTACAATTTTCATTTGATATAATTACAAATTGCACTTTAAAAAATCTCTTTAAGTACACTTAAGTATCCTTATATTTTATTAATATTACATTATCTGCAAGTATAGTTTTGTTTTTATTATACTTTTTATAAGATTTTAAGTATACTATATGTGGACATTCAATACTATTAAGTGCATTTTTTCACAAGGCTTAGTCAGATAAACAAAATCACAAACAATTATAAATATAATGACAAATTTGAATCAGGCTGAGCCTATGTTGCTATGCTGAATTAATCGGGATTGCGAAAACACAGCAATGTTTTGATAGCATATTGATAATTATCAATAAAGAGAATTAGTGATTACCTAGTCAGGTCTTTGTGCTGTGCATGGTAAAACTTTTGGACCGACATGTAGGCATGTCACAATAACAATTTATATTGTGCGATATATTGCCTCAGAAATAATTGTGATAAACAATATTTTTGTCATTTTAAGTTAATTTATGATCATAATATAAAAACGAAAAAAGGCCAACACACTTTCACAAATGATAACAAACTTTTAATTCTCAAGAATATTTAGATCATGGAAATTAATTATTAAAATATTAGATACCTTAATAAAAAACTTGAATAAATACCAAATAAACATTTTCTAACAAAAAGTGCAAAGTAACAAAAATTCACATGTAACTTGTAAAGAGATTTTTCCATCTACAGATTCTTATTTTCTCTGTAAATTAACCTGTATAATGTACTGTATTGCAAAAAAATATAATCCCGATTTAGCAGTCACACCAAGTCACAGATCTCTAAACAAGGCCATATCTGCAGATTAAACCTTTTTGTAGAAGCATTTTTTTTTTTTTTTTTTTTTAACTAGCACCAACTACACTGTTATGTAGGAGAAGCGGCAAAAGACACAGGCACAAATGAAATGCAAAACACATGGTGACATTACTTTTTATGTAAATATAATGGGCAATATATTGTGTCACCAAAAATTATTGAGGTCATGTACATATATTGTGCGAAAAGAAAAATTTATTGTGACCTTTTAGACAACACCAGCAATCGGCATAGAACACCAAAGTAGGGAATATAGGCCTATTTTTGGAAGAAGAGTTCCAGAGACCTGTAGAATCACTGCCAAGGCACAGTGAAGTTGTTCTAGCAGTACAAAGACGCACACCCTAAGATGCATGTGTTTCTCTTATTTAGTCACCTGTCTGTAGTTCCATGTGGTCAGTTTGCCATGACAGGTGCTTTGACAGTGCTGGTGTTGCTCAAGAGGAATTTCAGCAGTGTACAACTACTGGTTGAAATTCATGAGACTAATCAAATTTATTTTATTTTTATTTTATTTGTTGCCATATATTTAACAGTAAGAAATAAATCTGCATGTAGTTTTGTGAAAACCAGATTTATTGCTCATCACAAGTTTTCATCTCTTGTTTATTGTGAAATACTTATGAATAATAGTTTGTACTTTTTCTGTGGAGTTTCTACTCCCCATTATAAACTTTTCTAAACTAAACGTTTGCTTACTGGGGGTTGCAAGTAGGCATTCTCTGTAAATTACATTTAATGTACAATCATGAATTTTTAATTAGATTCAATTGTTTAGTTAAGTAGATTATTGCATAAAATGAATAGAAATGTTATATACCACCACTCTAATACAAAATAGATAGTTTCCTTTCCTTTCCTAGTAAATAAGTAAAAATTAACTGTGTTATTTTTGTAGCCCAAATCTGAATTTTACATGTTAAATATGCACACTTGGAATAGCAGAATCTACTTTAACATGACCTTTAAATTCAACTGATACTGATTTGACATACATGACCACATCTGGATGTTAACTTACACACATAATCACGCCCAGTATTGCACAAACTCCAGGTTTCTTAATCTAATCGTGTTCTGTAATAATGTGGCAAGTCTTTTTTTCATGTAATTACTTACCACTGATGCATTATAATGATCCTCGGAAGCACTTTAATTAGATTTGAATCATTAATGAGAAACTCATGGTTAATGAAGTTTGATTGGACATGTGAGTGTGCAGAGAAAGACCCACATGTACACTTGCACAACACACACACACAATGCATTACTAAATGAAGGGGTTTAGATAAGTAAATTCTTTTTGTAAAGTGTTATTTTCCAGTTTAATATGTGCAAATGTGTGTACCAATATTTTTAGGACAAATTTGTACTCTGAAGTACAAACCTGACAAAATCTCCCAAAACCTCCTTTGGGGGACATCCTCATTTGTAAAAAGTATTTAAAAAAAAACTAATTTATGGAAAGTTCTCTGTTCTGGTTTGCAGGCTTATTTTGGATATGGCCTTCCTATTAATTGTCATCGGATTGCATTTTCAATGTTCACTCTTTTGTAACTGTATCATCAATTAAACGACTTTAACTGAAAAACTGCAAACAATGTGCATTATCAGCACATGTTTTTCTTAAAGCTGCTTTGACACAATCTGTATTGTATAAAGCACTATATAAATAAAGGTGACTTGACTGAACAACATATGCTCTTTTGTTTTATCTCTATGTTTCTAAAAGAAATTGATGAGGATTTTTTTTTTCACTCTATTAGATTTTTTCCTTGAAAACTTACTGTACAATTTCATTAGAAATAATAATAAATGGCTGCCCACTGCTGTGTGTGTGTGTGTGTGTGTGTGTGTGTGTTCACTGCTCTGTGTGTGTGCACTTCGGATGGGTTAAATGCAGAGCACAAATTCTGAGTATGGGTCACCATACTTGGCTGAATGTCACTTCACTCACTTTTTTTTTTTTTTTTTTTTTTTTAATAGATGTCTTTATAATAGTCAATAGGCAATAATTGAATAAATGTCTGTCTGATGGTCAATATGTAATAATTGCAAGTTATATTGGTGTAACCATGTCTACAAGATCAAAGTAAACCTATTTAAAACAAACATGTACACCAGGTATTGCTGCTACACAATTCTGTCATTTTATGTCTCTTTTATATGAGTCAAATTTGCAATTCTGCCATGCTTGTTAAGCCTTACAGAGAGCCATAATTCCTTGATTAAAAAACAACTTCCTGTTTCATGGCGTTCATTCTTCTCTTCTAATCCTTGGCTGATGCTGTTCACTTGCATGACCATGCCTTTCCTGATAACGACTGCATAACCCTTAACCTTGGCTCATGGCCATATGGTCATAAGAAATCCCTTATGCATTGCAGTGCATTCTCATAGTGCTCTGTACTATCTCAGTGCCTGAGGTTACTGCAAGCTTTAACCTTTTGACCTCCTGTTACACTGTGTGGGATGTGGGAGGATTCACTTTTTTTTCATAGCCCTAAAACTTTCACGGTTGCAGAAATGCTGTGTTTAGTTTAAAGAGTTATATTGTTGCTCTTTCAATGCAATAGACCTTAGTCAGGGTAGAGTGGCATATTTTAATTTCTGACAATAATGAAAGCAAGGCTGTGAGTGACTGCAGTTCCTCTGCCCTCCACTCGTTCATGCACTCCCTTGTTCAAAACATCAAGGAAATGGAATATATAATGAAAGTGAAATACCTTTGTCTTTTATAACCAGTGTCAAGAGATAGTATTAGCCATTATGCTAATATAGAAATATGGCATGTAGCAGTTGGCCTTCAGCAGAAAGCTCTGCACTGCACTCCACCATCTTACTTCTACACAGCGATGCATGTGGCATATCATTCTTGCAGTCTCACAGAAAAAAAAAAAAAAATACATAAAATAAATAAAGGCTTGGACGCCAAGGATTACTACATATATCTTATAATATACACACATATACATAGCAAAAAGTTGTTTGCTGATACTTTAGGTAAAAAAAAAAGTATATACAGTAGCACCTGTAAGTATTCACTAACAATCTTGACATTTGCCCCAGTTCATTCTGGTGAGTTTATTAAAGATAAAGAAGCAATGCAGTCTAATTCATGAACAAACTGAGTTTCCATTAGGTTTAAACTTATTTTTACATTTTTGGTGAGCTGTAAGTATGGGTTTTTAATATGTGAATAAAAGTCTTAATAAGTCTGTTCATCGTATAAAGCTATTGCGTCAAGTATAATCACATTTATTTAGCACTCTATACTAACAAGCTTCTCATTAATAAACAGGAAAATACCAGTGTTAATGTCGCAAAATTATTGAACTGTGAATTCAATTTCAAAAGTAAAGCAGCTCTACAGAAGACAATAGGCATTATTTAGCTAAGTTTAGATCAGTGTTGATTCCGGTCAGTTCTATAACACTATACATTTATTCCTTTATGAAATAAGTTCAGTCCAGCTATAATCAGCTCTACCGAAGAAAGTAGTGTCATTCAAATCAATTCATTTGGATGTTGCTTCAATTTAGTTCAATAACTGTCATGTCGCGTTCATCAGTTATGAAACAAACTCAGTTCAACTATAATTCAGGTCTATAGAAATGATAGTGTCATTATTCAGCTCATTTATTCCAATTCCGTTATAATAACTAATAAATAATAACTGGGTCAATGTTCAAAAATTCATAAATTGTGAAGATCGCTCAATTCAGCTATGACCAGAAGCCAATAGTTTCATTATTCTCAATAGCTCAATTTTTTCATAGTCTCTTCAGAAGACTTATTAAACAGTTCAATTCATATGGATTACTTTAAAATGTTCTTACGGATGTTTTGAGCCTTGAAGGTTTTAGTGGAATTTACTTTCAGTGGAGGGACAGAAATCTCGCAGATTTCATAAAAAGAAGGAAAAAAAATCCCCATTTAAGTTTTAAAAAGATGAATGATTTGAGTTAATTATTGCTTTAAACAATTTGTTGATTTAGATTATGTACAGTAGCTCACTGGACTGCAGTACGCTTAGTGAATAATGACTTAAAATGTTCTGTTCCTTAAAAAACCCTATTGTATAGCTTCAGAAAAATGTAAGGAATATATTTTTTTTGTCATTTTTTTAATGGTAACAGACTTTTTTGATGTATTTATTTATTTATATTTTATCTTTGGCTCATAAATCTTTCTTCCTAAACACGTACACTAAGTGCAAATTTATGATGTGACAACTCTAGTTTTACCAACCATTTGTTTTTCACTTCCATCTGGCATGCAGTGTGTGAGATGGGGGTCAGCAGTCCCCAATGGTGTGTAATTTCCTGTTAATTCTGTTATAGATGTCATGTTGTTAGATGTTTAAAGAAGGAAGAGAGAATCCTCCCACAAACCAGCCTTCACAAATCAAACTGCAGCACTGGATTCTCTGACAGCCAGACAGTGCTAATGACGACCTGGTTTTCTATGCCTCCTGTTCTCTTTTTCAACACACACACACACACACACACACACACACACGTGGATGCTCTGGCATCTTCCCTTTCCTCAACAGCAGGCTGTGCTGTGTGCTATGTAGGGCAAAATAAATGAGCAAAGTCTATTCTTATAGCACCGTGGAGTCCTCTGATCACCCCTTGCGCTGCCCACTGTGCTCCTCTGCTGCTAACTCACTTCATATATAGTGTGACATTATCATTTTGTCACAGTGATGTTGCAGTAGGCATATTAGGTTAAATGATCAAAGGTACATTATAAAGCAGCAGTGTTTTTATGAGGTCTGCGTGACCTGGTTGGGTCTCTGTGTATGTCACTGAGGAAGCACAAGTAACTGAGCTGTTGTGAGACAGATTAATGAATCTAGCAAACAGGTCTGATGTGGAGAGCTGTAAAACTCTCCCATCTGCTGGTCGTTTTGAATATTGCACAACTGATTGATGGGATATTGGTGTAAATCATTTGCTATAATTTGTCACTGCATGGTATATCACATAAATCAGAGACATGTTATGGCACTGTAGTGACAGAAAAGCCATTAACTCAAGATTTTGTTTCTCTTTTCACTGCTCTTTCTAAGGGACTGAAGTTTTCAAGCTTCATAAAGAACCGAAGCAGAATCATAAATAGACCCAAACTCTATTTTACATCTGTTTTAAGTCTTTTGAAAGCATATGATACCTTTGTGCGAGGTGCAGAGCAAAAATTAGGTTGTTATTCACTGAAAATCTTGACATTTGCCCTAGTTCTCCCTGGTGACTTCATGAGCGGAGATGTCTGATTCTTGAATAAACTGAGTTTTCATTTATAATAGAGTGTATGTTTTCCATATTTGATTTGCTGTGTGCATGTGTGTTGATCAATGTTAATATGTGAACAAAAGCCTAAATTAAATCTGTTAATCATATAATGCAATGGTGTCCAACTCTGATAAAAGTATAGTAAAAACTCTGGGATTGTAGATGTAGGGCTTTTCTAATATAATAATGCCTAAATTCTAATCAACAGATGTTCAAATGTTTAATAATTTGCATTCATTCACTCTCTTTGTTTATTTGTTTCTTTCTTTCTTGCTCTCTCTGCAGACTGTCTACAAGCCCTGGCTCTGCGCTCAGTATTTCCAGAGTCCTCAGTCAGGCTGCATTCATAAGATTCCCTGTGAGCAATACTGTCTTGAGGTCCAGCAGAGGTGTCCGTTCATATTGCCTGACAATGATGACCTTATACATGGTGGTACTCCCAGTTTTATATGTGCAGGTTGGTATACAACTATGTATAGCCAAAACTTAATTGCAATTTTTTTTTTCTTTACATTATGCACTGTATCTATGTTAAATGTCATTTACGTTTTCATAATTCCATGTTTTGTGTCGAGCAGAATTCTAATGTTGCTAATAAAGCAATGAACAGTCAAAATGTAACCTTTAAGTCTTTACTAAGTAAAAAATAAAAAATAAAAATAAAAATAAGAATAATCTGCTCACAGGTATCTTTGTATCAAACCTTATATACAGGAGTAGGATACTAGTCGTAATTAACAACATCAAAAAAGCAAAAAAAGTAACACATAAATCACATCAAAGAGCTCCAAAGTAGCAAGATCAGCAGGAAAACCAACTTAGATTTAAATAATAATAATAATATTTTTAAAATCATGTTATTGTTTCATAGAGTTTCATGCTCATTAATTTCTCAGTATGATTTATGCACATATTTAATGTAAATACATTACAGAAATGAACGCTATTTGGATTACCATACATCTTTTAAGTGACATCTACTGGACAATTGTTGAATCTGTCAGACTTTTGCTCTGTGGAAACACATCCACCGCTTTTTTTTTTCGATTTGAAATGAACTACAAAGTGAACTACACAAATGTAATATACTGTATGCACATATATTAAATATGTTATATGAAGTAAAACATGTATGAAAGCAATGAGAAAACGGAATGAGCTAAAACAAATATTTGTGTTTAAGTTTGTGTAATACGTTTTTGGATATCTTGGACATTTGTGTCATCTACATGTATAACCGCCCTAAACCGCATCAATACATGTGGATATTATATAAATAGTGCAAATATAAAAGATAGACATGTATTTAAAATATTTATTACAAAAAAACATACTGTATATAAGCCTAAATATTTTTTTTGTTTTAATAAAATAAATATATATATATTTTTTATCATATTATTTTTAAATTAGGAAAACCATACAATATCAGCATCGACAGTATATTTGAGGTTCAAAGACAGAAGCATACAAATAGTTGATGAAATCATTGCTTTAAAATTGGTCATTTGGAACTTCTTTCATCTTTTCTTCTTTCACCAATTACTTATGAGTTGACCATTTATTTAATTTTTGCTTATATTTAGCTTTAATCTGCATACGATGTCACTGGAATTTTAGTGCTGTTACTGGAAGGTGAGAAGCAATTAATGAGCACATAGAATGCCTTTACTGTAAAGGCATTTTAACGCAAAGACCTTTAAATCCACATACTTTTTAATGCAAGATGGAACAGTTAATCATTCAATTTTATGAATATTCAGTTAATACACATATCCTAGTGTTTAATGTAATAATTTTAGTGTAACATCAGCTAACAATATGTTATAAGAATATTTTGATCATGTGTCATGAAAACTTTATTTTTGAATGTTTTTGAAGTTTAAAACAAAGTTTTTTTTATGCTTATTTAAATAAAAACTAAAACAATAAAGTAATGTTACATTTGATAATTGTGCAAATATTATGAGAAGCATTACTTTTGAATGTTCTCTAAAAATCTTTAGACTAACATACAAAAAAAAAAAAAAAAATCAAAATAAATAAATAAATAAAAACCTTCCTTAAATTATGTATAAATTAAGCGTTAGCATTAGTTCTCACAGGTCTTGTGATTCTCAGCTGATTACATCTACCTATAGGAATACAACACCTATCACGACATTCCTATATAAGCTCTATTCTATTCAGTGTTTACCGTAGGGGGCTTATTATTGCTGCTCTCCCTGCTCATTCATGACAGGCTGCACGGATGGGCAGGGAGTTTTTGCCCATAACAGAACCATACCACCAAACTAAAGTTCATGATAAGTATCTCTCTTTTTTGATGTTAGTGGTCCTGACAGAACTAATATTTTTGTGCTAACATTTTGGGAATGTTATTAAAGGCCATATAACTTTGAATTAATGTTCATAACTGAGAAAATCTTGCTAGAACTCTGGGAGTCTTTTCATAACCACAGTCAGACATGCAAACTGTGGTATAATACAATGTTTGAGAGTTTTCCAAATAGATCATACATGTGTGTTTTTGTATAATCCCAGGGTTCAAACCAGACATCAACCAGGAGTGCTGTGATGTGCGATGGGACCAGAAGTCCAACCGCTCCCGGGGCACTTTAAAAAGAACTCACCCTTCCTGCCAGCACACATCCGTGACCTCCTCGGGGGGTCCACGGCTCGGGCAGGGCCGGCTGAAACTTTGCTTGCTGGTCCTAGTTCTTCTCCACACTGTGGCTACCATGACAGCCAATCAGAACTCGACCTGCCTGACTGGAATCTTTCCACTGGATGACAACGCCCCGAGAGAAGAGTGATTGAATGAAGAAAAACTCCAGCTCCAACACCACTTGCTTCAGGCTTGCCAGTAAAGAAGCACCTCATTCAGAGAAAAGTTGAGTGTAATGGCTCTAAGTGAGGCTCACAGTCTCTACCAGAGAACACTTATCCACACTTGTCATCAGCACCTTGTTGGGTTTTGGGAAAACAGTCAACAGGACACAGGACAAAAGATAAGCATAATAAGAAGAGTCAGAACATGCCCCTACAGAGACTTCTTGCTCTCTTCTGGTACACACATTGTGACACACACACACACACACACACGCAAGTTGCCATTTCACTTTGCACTAGGAGATTATCTAACTTTTCCCTTTTAGTTTCAGCTGTTATTTTCACTTCAAGATGGTTTTGACTTCTGTTCAGTGGTTTCAGAGCAACCTGGAAAGAGACTTGGGTGTCCATGTCCTGTCAAATTCTCTCGTTATGTTACGTGTCAGTATTTTGTGTCCTTTGAGAGTGAGCGTCACATCACAGTCATCAGCACCATTCAGACAGGCTACAGGTAGAAGATTCATGTCTTTCTTTCTAATGCCTACATTTTCATCCTAAATAAAATAAAATAATAAAAAGCCCTATTCTTAAACTAAATGTACTGAAAGCCTCAAAATCAAATCAGCAGTTGGCACCCCATCTAATTAGAGAATGTTGTTTATCTTCTCTACCTTCTAAGAAACAGATAAAACCTCCTTGCATTATTTTAGAAACTGATGCTTATTTCCCTTACTGTATGAAAAATTTATTCTAAGATCTTCATCTCCAAATCATGTACATAGCTTACTGTTTTACACTTAGAAAAAAAGCGACATAAGTTGTCATTGGGCTGGTACCCTTTAAAAAGGTAATAATGTGTAACCTTTAAGATACTAATATAGAACTTTTAGGGGTAAATATGGTACAGAAGTGTACCTATTGAAAAGGGTGCTGTCCTAGTGACAGATTTTTTATGCATCTTGCCCATTTTATTGTATAAAAAGACCCCATTATTTTGGTAGTTATTCAAATACAAATATAGTCTACAACAGGTCAGAATAATCCAAGTAACAGGGCTTTGGCACACAACTGTAAAAAAGGAGGATGTAATTATAAGTATTTTCATACATGACACTATTTTATTATGCACTTTAATCATTTAACAATGTGCTAAACCCTTCTGCCCTCTTGCATTAATTGCATCTTGGATATTCTTCTGTGAAATAATCATTTCTCAGTATGTGGTCCTTACATTATTCTTAACAGCAACAATATTTATATTATTATTCATTGCATGACATAATTTGAATGCATTCATTTAACATCGTTATATGTGAAGTTTGTTTAACTAAGGTTAACTACCATAGTTCATGTGCGAATGGAACTGAAATAGCTGAACAGAATGTGGCACTCCAACATAATCATACACAATTACACTGTAATTTTACCATAATTTCCCTGTCAAAAATAACTATCTATTGTGTAAAGGGCTTAGCAAATAGTAGTGTGTGAAGAAGGAGTTAAGGGCTTACTCTACATTTCTCCTTCTGTGTGATTGTTGTCTTCAGTGTTTGAGTGTAATGGATAATAGGGATTATGTGTTGTTTTTCCTTTGTCAGGACCTTATTTTAATACCTTATTTTCAGACTATCCTCATATACATCTGTGCATCCAAAACATTCCTTTGCTCATTATGTTCCTGTGTGTTTTTTTTTTTTTTTTTTTTTTTTTTTTTGAGTAAATTTACTAGCATTAAATGAATTCTTGTAAAGTTAAATTAGATTTACTTAAGAGCAGAGATGCACAGAGTGATAGGTCACATTGGTGCTCAAATTTGGACACTTCTTAGGGGAAACTACCAGTAAATGCCCCTTTGGGAATACTAATATATATATATATATATATATATATATATATATATATATATATATATATATATATATATATATATATATATATATATAAACTATGTATTTCCCCCATAAACTACAATAAAACAATTATACTAGTTCACTTATTATTTTTTAAAGTTAATTTAAGAAATATCAATACATAAAAATTGCAGAATCTCTGAATCACACTGCGATGTCTTATTAATTAAAACATGTACATCAACACAAACACTGTTTTGTGTACAGGTACATGTCAAGTCACTTTTATTTAAATAGTATTTTATACAGTACTGACTGTGTCAAAGCAACTTCACAGAGTCAAACAGGAAAACAATTTGTCAATATTGCAAGACACCTCTGCTTTAGAGTGAATTTAACTGTGCAACTAATTAAATGTTCTTGGTTTTACTCTAAGTTTTACTCAGTGTTACTAAGATGTTTCTGAGAACCTGTGCCAGTTTATTCCATATATATATACACTGTCTTAATTTCACTATTTTCACTATAAAATAATGTATATTGCTAACTTTAAGGATGTCAATTTTCCCAGATGACTTTGTTAAATTGTATTGATCATTCATTGGAAAGAGTATGCCTTCACCCAGTGTAATATATATTAAAAAATGACATAATATCTGTCACACTAAGTGAAGGCAACACCATCTCTTTAATGATCATTATTTTTCACTGCTATGCAAAGGCAACACACTGCAACAGACCTATGAACTATAAACTGAGCCTCAGACTATGACAGAAGAAATTAGTTTGGCTGTGCTAAGATTCATACGAAACAGAGTTTGAATTGATATCAAATCAATTACAAATAAATAATAAAAAAAGAACCATTTTCTGTTCCAGTGTTGCTGTAGTTAGTGTTTTGCCTTTGCATCAGGTTATGCAACGAGATCATATATATATAATTGAAGATATCATTCCAAAAATGATCACAGATCAAGACACTATAGAAATGTATGACCATCTAAGAGCTGCACAGAGCATTGTAGTCCATCTGATGCTGACCGCAGTGTCAGAGATTTCCTTTTTTTTTACTTAACCCAAATGTATTCTATGTTACTATATTGTAGTACCATTATAAGTCAAATACTGCTCATATATAATTTAACTTTGAATCTGGCCTTGCTGTATAAGATTTAGTTTACTGTTTAGTATCAGTCAGTATTTCCCAAATATCCCTCTCATTCCCCAATATCTTTCAATCAATTTAAATCTATAGTGTCATCATGAGTAACAAAATCGATCCTCATCCCATCTATGTCAAAATCCTCTGTTCATCTGATATAAATTGTAATTTTTTTTATTTATTTTTTTTACGTAGCCTGTTCTCTTTGATTTTTGTTGTTGTTTGTTTCTGTTTTTCAGACACTTTTGTTTATTGTTTTTAAAAGCTTTGAATCACTGTTCAACACTAGTCAGAAAAGTGTGATTTACACAGATGAACGCTCTCCTTCTCTGCAGAGTTTGCAACTGGTACCTGCGGTTTACAAGCAAATAAATGGACAAACGGTATATAGAAATAACAGTTATTATTACAGTGTCATATTGTCATACAATAGATGCTTTAGTTAAACTCTCTTTTGATTTTTTTTACACAAGACTCCGATTAATATTTATAAATCACTGGTCATGACCTTTTTTTGAAGGTAAGATGAAAATACAGCTACATTTATTAAAGTTCTGTTCTAAGGGAAAATAAATAGAGATATAAACTATTATGAAACAGCTGTCTGTGTTTTTCTGACCATCTCTGTGTCTGTTTTTTTTTTTTTTTTTTTTTTTTAGACTATCTGCCTAATGCAAACTGCTTACGAGAAGAGAAAATATGCAAATGCTTTGGTGTAATATCACATTTGGTCTATAGTATAAACTCATCTATCTAGGACATCTAAGTCACTGCCGAAAAGGGATAATTTTCCCCAAAATTTACATTTGCAGATAAAACAATTTTCTGAAAATTTGCCACTAATTTTGTGTAGCTTGGCTGCGTTCCACTTCACTTTTAGACATACATTCATACATTTATATCTGAGGCATTTTTTTTTGAGTGTTTACTCATCTGCAGTATCTCTAGGCCTACTGGAAGTTTCTTATCAGATGTGCAAATATATGTTTAGAAAATGTTTCTAAGATGTTCATGATTTAAAATTAATGTAAAACTGACATCTTAAAGATGTCTATCAGATGTTAGCACACAGCGGATGCTTTCCAGATGAAACAACCTTTAATATATCTTTTATAATATAATCGTGCTGAATTACGTGTGTACACACTTCCCCTCGGAGGAATCGTCGCTTTCATTTTGAAGTGTGTTCCACTTCATGAAGTGGATGAGGGAAGTCTATATGGACATAAATTTTTACAGAGGGAGATAGTCTACTTCATACAGTGGGGAAAGTATTTATTTGATCCCCTGCTGATTTTGTAAGTTTGCCCATTTACAAAGAAATGAAGGATCTGTAATATTTTAAGATAGGTTTATTTTAACAGACAGAGATAGCACACCAACCAATAAATAAATGAATAAATATTATATAAAGATTAGATATTAATTTGTATTTCAGTGAGTGAAATAAGCATTTGGTCCCCTACCAACCAGCAAGAATTCTGTCTCACACAGTTTGGTTATGTGTCCATGGGGAACACAGATAAATCCTGTCACTTTAAGAAGTTACTCCTAATGTCAGATTGTTAGGTGTATGTCCACCCAATCTATATCAAATCAATTTCTCAGTGTTTTTTTTTTTTTTTTTTTCTGGATTGTTTGGTGAAAAAATACAGACCCTTCATTTCTTTATAAGTGGGTAAACTTACAAAATAAGCAGGGTTTTAAATAAATATTTTCCTCACTGTACACTATGCTGCTCTACAGACCATAATCCAACTCAATTGTGATGTCACTAGAGATTAAGTTTAATTATTACCCAACCAAAACAACTTTATGATATATCAAATATTCTCTCTATCTATCTATCTATCTATCTATCTATCTATCTATCTATCTATCTATCTATCTATCTATCTATCTATCTATCTATCTATCTATTTATCTATCTATCTATATTAAATTACATGTATGCATTTAGCAGACGCTTTTATTCAAAGCGATTTACGCACTGTCCAGGCTATCAATTTTTACCTATCATGTGCTCCCGGGGAATCGAACCCCCAACCTTGATAGCACAATGCTCTACCAATTGAGCTACAGGAACAATATATATATATATATATATATATATATATATATATATCAAACAAATTCTTAAGGTAAAACTACATAGCAGATTCCAAGTGATCAACAGTTTAGGAAAACCTGATTCAGCTCAAATGCAACGGTTCTGCCTGTAGTGCAACGTAATCAATGACGTACATCAATGGGACAAAGGGAAGTCAGTGAGTGAAGGGCATAAAAAATAATAACTGGAACGCACGGTCTGTGTATTCTTTTCTTACTCTCAGAATGACTGCAGCTGTGGACTTGCATTTTACGAATCACTGTTCTATTTAAGAAAAATGTCATCTACAGGATGGTAGTATATTTAACAGATGTCTAATATGGTTTAACATATTTAATTAGCATGTTGGTGACATGTTTATAGTATGTTTAACATTTTGCTAGAATTAGTATGTTAAACATACTAATTTTAGTTGCATGAATAAGGGTCCATGGAACCATGTTACCATTGTTTAAGGATGTGTTTAACATGTTAACACAATTTAGCGTGTTGCTAGTATCTACAGAGATAGACTTTGTATTGGCTTATTCCTAGCATGTTTTAATATGTTGTTAGAATGAATTAGCATGTTGCTACCATGCTTCTAACACGTTTAATTTTTGCTAACATGAATGCTACCATATTTCTAGCATGGTTTATCATATAGTTAACATGATTTAACATGTTGCTAACATGTTTAAACTAGTGCTGGGCAATGATTAAAATTTTTAATCATGATTAATCAAAAGATTTTTTTTCCCCTTGTGATTTATCGCATTGTTACGCACAAAATTCACTGGATTCAAAAGCAGTGTATTGCGCATTTTTATTTTAAAAGTATTGCTGTATGTAGAATAGTGCAATAACATTTGGTTTACACATACTTTAAACAAATAAGGTGCTTTTTTACAGCAGTATTCCCTTTAGCAGTTAAACTATTCATTGTAACTTAAACAATAATGTAATCAAATTAAAATCTCCTTTTCATACAACTTGTGTATTCTTCTTTTGATTCTCTTACCAAAATGTAGTATACTTTAAGTTTATTTAATTTATTTCAATTTATTTCTTTAAGTATACTTAAGTAAAATTCAAGTATATTTTTAAGTATACTTAATGTATCAAGTACAAATATCAGTGTACTAGTAGTATACTTGTAAGTGTACTGTTTCAATAGTCCTTGGGACTAAATTGGCCCACTTTCTATTATATAAAAATATACTTTTAAGTATACTTTAAGTATAACAGTAGAACACTTTGAGTGCACAACTAGTTTACCTCTATGTTTGTAGTTTTGTACTACAATTATACTAAAAGTGAACTTATAGGTATACTGATAGTTTAATAATGAAATACTTTGTACACTTTGAAGTATAGTCTCAGTAAACTACTAGTTTAGTAGTTTTATATTGCAAGTATACTCATAAGTTTTATTTAAGTGAACTTTATATCATACTTTAAGTAGGCTATGTCCCTATTTAGGTTTAAATGTATATTTTGTTGTATGAATATCTGAACATACAAAACATCCAAAGAAAGAACAGGGTATCTGCTTGTAAACAAAAACATTTTAATCTAGCTTCATGCATTCTTTTTTTTAAACACTTTAATGTGGGTAAGTTTAATAAAAAAAATTGAAATAAAATTTTGAAAAAAAAAAAAAGCTGAAAAAAGATTATGAATTGGATTCAGAATGGTAATCAAAACATAGAGTCGATTAACACCCCAATGCTTGACTTCAATTACTAATTCTTCATCGGTCAACATTTTATTCCATAATGTTACAGTTTTGATGTTGTTTCATGTCAGATGATCATGTTAGAGTTGATGTGTTAGTATCTGTTTTTTTTTCTTCACTTCATTTTTTTGTTTCTTTTTTTTTTTTTTAGGAAATTCTGTACAGAATATGTGTACTAGCACCCTCTATCGTATAATAATGAAAACACGGTTTCTGTGAGTATAGCTCAAATATATTTAGCATTTTTGTAAATATAGGTCAAGTATACTTAAATGTCATTTTAAATATATTTTTGAGGAATACATAAAGCCCATTTCTGAGAAATACATGAAAAGTAAACTAAAAGCATACTTTCCTATTTTTAGTTTAAAAGAAGTATACTAATAGCACACATGAATAAACTTCTTTTTCGTGGGTGGTGCATTTTGAGGGAGGCTCATACATGCCATCATTCGTTGTGATCCCAAGATCCTTCACCTATTTTTGATGGACAGCAAGCTGCACAGTAGATACAAAATAAATACAAAAATCTGTCAATTTCAAAATAAACACCCTGTGCAGGCTCCCGATTGTATTTCACATCACTATATACTTGCCAGGCGGCCAGAAATGGTATGTGAACTGTAGAAAAAACATTATTGAGGATGTATTTTAGACAGCTAAACACAACTATAACTGGACTTTTAAATTGTATTTAATTTGTAGTCTACAAATCAAGTCACCTTTAATTATATAGCACTTTTAACTAAAAAGATTGTGACAAAGCAACTGAACAGCATTAAATAGGAAAATAGTGTGTCAATAATGCAAAATGGTAGTTCTACATTGAATTCAATGATGTCATCATACAGCTCAGTTCAGTATAAGGCGAGACACTGCAGGTGAATAGGGAAAAAAAAATATCTAATAGTTATCACCTTACTTACCCAGTTGATTGATTACATTGATTATTGCAAACATTTTTTGTATTGCAAGTTTTCAAAAATGTTATGTTTAAATATGCAAATGAGGCATTCTTTAATGAAATATGTGTTAATTTGCATACATTTCTAGTACAAAAATCTGAACACTAGATGAAGTCAGTTTCAAATTTTTTGTTTAATTTTTTTGACATATTAGAGTCAAATGTTTTTACAGAGGGAATTCTGGTTATCTTTTTTTGTCACTCCATAATTCAGAAAATACTTTGAACAGCCAGAAAACAATATATTTGCACAATTTTGGGGGGAATAAAATGTTGTATATAATCAAGGACAATATATATGAACAAATCCCTCTGTAAAAATCTTCAGAATACAGACAGGAATAAAAATGTCAAGTTTGGTGTGTGCACGTGCTACTGAAGTTGAGATTTATGGCTCAGTGTTGAAGAAAAAACTCATTTTGAGAAAACGGCCTTTAAAAATATGTATTGTAATTGAAATCTATTGACACAAACAGATAAAGTGCTATAAAAGAAACACTTAACAGTGTCTTTTGGATGTTTTCCTTCCACTAGTTTGAAAAAGCACTTTATGAAAAACCAAAAAGCCCAAAATCTCAAAATTGACAGGTGCTTGAAAAAACATTGTTTTTGCCTGCAGTGTCTCGCCATAACGAACTGCAGGCACGTGCAGTGTAAATAAGAGGTTGCACCGTGTCTACATGAGATGCGACAGTTGTCGTGCCATACCGTACAGCTAAAGTCTGTCTACACTGGATGTGACAAAGCAACTGTTGCAAATCAATTGAATTTTGTGTCAGTACATCACAGATAGAACGAGGAAGCAGTTTACTGTTGGGGATTTGTCGTAAAGTGCCACGCCGCATCCACTGTAGACATCATCACTGATTATAATGGGTTCTATCATATTTTGTAACTTCGCGCTGCGCCGACACTGTAGCTGTGTGGTACAGTACAGTACAATAAAGTTCAATTCGGGATGGTACATTCTGATCCCGCTTGCGTTTCCACCACCAACAGTATCCTTACTTGATATGCTTGGTATTTGCCGGAAAGTAATGATCGACATCATTCTCACATGAAGAAGGAAGTGCGACATTGTCTTTGTGTATGTGTGTGAAAATATGGAATTCTAAAACACAATGTTATTTTTTTTAGTGTTTGCATACTCTGATGTAAATAAGCCCAACACGCATGAGCAGCATGGCGGAATGAGTAAAGGAGACACTTTATTCCCCTTGTAGCATGAGCAAGTGTGTTGTCATTCCCCTTGTAGCATTAGCAAGTGACGATTATCTGCCAACCAATCAACGTTCTTCATTGAGTCTGGCTCCACATTTTAGGTACCTCAACAGAAGGTTCTCAAAAAAGTGGTAAGGTATGGTTTACTATATTGGTAGCATTCACAATTTCTAACAATGGAAACTATTGGAACAATGGAAAATAATTGTTTACCACACTGTACTGTACTGAACCATAATGCCCAGTGTAAATGAGGCTTAATAGATAAATTATATTTCTGAGTCATAGTCCTATAAGCAGAGAGACACTAATAGACACAACCCGTTCTGAGTCTGCAGCTTGCGTGGTATGAGGAGCAGATCACCAACATTCTGAGTCTCAGTCTTTTAAAGAGACAAACAGAGACAGATCAACAATGCTCCAGCCTGTGAAAGTGAAACACTAACAGAAACAACAAGGCCTGAGTCTCTGGCCAGTGGGGGTGAGACATCAACAGACCATGACCTGCGTCTCCATCTTTTGAGGCAGCAAGAGATGCAACTACTGTATGTCCTGAGCTTCCAGCCTGTGAGGAAAGCAATACCTTTTTTTAAATATCTGAAAGCACACTCTTAACATCATTTAGTCAGGCATTATAATATGATAATCAAGTCAGGCATTTAGTCAGGCATTATAATATGATAATCAAGCATGTAATTACTAAAGATATGATATAACTTAAGTAATTACAGTTAAAACTTGATAACCATGTCAGAATGCACAGGTTGCTGTGATTTTACCAAGTTAGACATGTTCCTGGATCAACATCTTTTGATGATCCTGGATCAGCGTTATTGTCCAAAAATATCGACTTAACCCAATCCCTACCGCTAAATCTATCCCTACCCATAATTTATTCTGGTATTGGTGGGATAGGATAGCTGATATACAAGGGTGTAGAAGCATCTAACCCTGATTTTAAGCTTGTCATGATTCTGTCACCACTTCCTGTTAATCTTTTATGTTGTCAAATAGCATCCAGCTCCCTGTTCCTGGTCTCATAACTCCTCTTTAATTATCCTTATTGGTTTCACCTGTCTCACTAACTATATAAGCGAGACTTACTTTTACCTCCTTGCCAGATTGTCTTATCAGCTCGTTGGTGACCAGTCCAGCCAGTTCCTGAATCTGATCCTTGAAGCCTGTGTGAACTCGACCCTGCCTGGAACCTGAATATTCTTTCCCTATCGAGAGGCAGTAAGTTTGACTCTGTTAATTTGCTGCTTTGGATTTGGATTGTCAGTTCATTGTGGATTGGGATTGGAAGAGGATAAAGGAAATTGGATTGATGTCTCTGCCTTCTACTTTTCTAGAACCCACTGGTAGACTCCTGTGTGGTACAGTGGACTGTCTCTGCCTGTCACTTGTTAGAGCAGGGTTTAATTCCCAAGCAGATCACTACATACACATCAGAAGACCACCTAAACCATGTCAGCTATACTGATCCAGACGTTCTCAGTAAGCAAATTCACTCCTGCTTGCTAGCCTCCAGACCTTCCTCTGATCTTCTATTCCCGTCACTGACCCATTGCTTACCTCACTGTAGCCACTTCCTTGCCTAGAGAATGTTCTTCAGCATCCTGAGAACATTAATATTAAAGACTGAAAATAAACTTTTTTTTTTTTTTTAACTTTTTTTTTTTCAAAGATTTGGTGTCTAACTGTATTTCTGGGTCCAGTGCTAATTATCTCACAAAGCCTAGAACAGATATTTCATGAAAAGTTCTCAATTCTGACAAGGATGTTGATCTAAGAACATGTTGTAGAGATACTTCACTGAACGCATATTAATCATTTTAACTGAACTTAGGACTGGTGGTGCTCTTCCGGTCATTCAGTGTTTCTGTAAAAAAACTGGTGTGTGTATACATATGAAACACTCTAAGGACTAATGAATATTAATTGGGTTGTGTTCGTTTGCTCAAACTGATTTGCTGAAATCAAAACAAGGAATAATTACAGGTGAGCACCAGCCAACGAGATTGCAGTTTGCACAGTTCTGCCTCCTACCAGAGAAAGTGGCAGTTCTTAAAAGCTGAATAATTCCAAAGGAATGCTGTGTTTGACAGGAAAATACAACTAAGAGTTTGTTTACGTGTAACATGTCAATTCTCTGTCCGCATGAGTGTGTATGAAACAAAGTGACAGCGCGTAGTGTACCTTCACATTAGAGTTTATGGAACATCAAATACAGGTGCATTGCACATCTATTCAGATTAACTAAAATAACACTGATCGCTTGATGTAGATTGAATTTAATTGAATTTAATTTAATTGAATTGATGTGGAGTAAAACTCTGAAGCGCTCCGTCAGAGAGTGTTCGGCAAATGAAAATATGTGTGCTAAATTATTACTTGGCCTCGAACTCACACACAAGTGAGTAAAATCTGAGAATTGATTAGCCATTGGCTAATATTATACATAATTTATTTGCCCAGAATGAAGATTTAGTTGCATATGTTAGTGATTTACTTGCAATGTAGAGGGTTGCACTTTATACAATAAACTGTCAAACAGGAAAATAATTTGTCAATAATGCAAGATGACAATAACAAATAGGTTTTTTTTTCAGTTAAAGTCAGTTCAAAGATGATTCAGTGATGTCGTCATTCCAATAGTGTCTGTGCAATCAATCCGACAATATTGCCAGAAATGTCCCTAATTAAGCAAACCAAAGGGAACAGTTGCAAGGAACCAAAACTCCATCTGTGACAGAAAGGTCAGATTGTGCAGAGGACTTGTCTGGTTTCCCGTGGTCTTGTCCCAGTGACCGTCTATTTGACGAGTTTTTCGCAGGAGATATTCAGGGCTGTAGAGGTTGTCTCTAGGTGCTGATCCATCATCTGTACTAATGAATGAATGATGCATTTATATATCACTTTATTGTGTATTTCTGTACACCCAAAGCACTTTACAATCATGTCTCTCTTCAACCCCTCACCAGTGTGCAGCATCCACCTGAATGATGCGACAGTAGCCACAGGACAACAGAGGAGAGGGAGTCATAGTGTCCCTATCACTGTACTGGGGCATTAGAACCCACACAGACCACAGGGTGAGCACCACCTGCTGGCCTCGCTAACATCTCTACCAGAGGCAACCTAGTTCTCTTTCAAGGGAACTACGTCCTCTAGGGGCCGCTATAAGGGGAAGCCTCGTCCTGACCTGTGTCTGAAGCATACATCGAAAAATCTCCAACTAGTTGGCCGGCTACAGCCTCTGATGTCACTACCGGCGCGACCATAAACAGGCACTGGGAGAACACACCATTCTCTTCTTCGTCTTCACTGACTGTTTTGTTTGAAGCGTGCATCTGTAAAAACTGGTAAGAGCAATCTTTCTCTGTATATCATGTCGACTACTAGCAAGCGTAGTGTTTAGCAATGTGTGCATCCGTGTCGGTGTTATTTGACACCCGATAACACGTGATCTTTGCGTCTTTTGTTTGGGTGAAGAGCATGCACGCGATGTCTCTGAGGAGGCAATCTGTGTGCATTGTGAGCGTTTTTCACGGAGTAGAATGAGCTCGTGAGAATACAGGTGGATCTGTTTGAATGTTTTAAAGAGGGATTTTCCCTTTTGCGCTCGTAATGGCGGCTGACGAGAGAGAGCCTCGGGAGCATGATGTTATATTTTTAACATATCTGATACTGAGGTTAGTGCTCTGCTGGGTTTTTACCCAGGTAAAAAACAGGAAATATAGGAGGATGGTGAAGAAGCTGAGGCTGAACCTTCTCAATTTCTTCTGCCCTGCGTATGTAGAGCTGTTAGAGGTTATGGATCGCGCGCAAAGGCAAAGTGGGACTTGCCATGAAAATGCAAGGTGACGCTGTCAGGCCACAAAAAAATAAAAAATAAAATAAACCCTCGATGAGCGTTATCTTTCTGACCATGGCCCTCCAGCTCAGGTGAGCTTTCCATTTCTGCATAAGCCCTGCCCGCGTGAGCCGCTTCCCGCTCGCGCTGTTCTGATTGTAGTTTACTAAAAGTTAATTAATTCTGAATGTGTCGCGTCTTGCATGTCCATCTATATTGCACCAAATGCACACTGCACTCCCTTGTGAAGCCGATAGGATGAATGGTTCTCGAAATAAAAAAAAAATGCAAACGGACATACAGACACAGATTCCTGCCTTTATTAGAGAGAAAAATATGTTAATTACTACCGAAGCTTCGGAGCTCAAAAAATGGTACTCGGACCAGCCCTAAACCTTTTCCTCTTACAAGGCTATTCCTGAATTCAGTATTATTCTGGGGGCCGGATGGAAATCTTTGGCGGGCCGCCAGTTGACGTTCCATGATGTAGGTTGTCTACAAACCGAAAGGTTGGTGGTTCAATCCCTGGCTCCACCTGACCAAGTGTTGAGGTGTCCTTGAGCAAGACACCTAACCCCAGCTGCTCCTGATGGCGCCTTGAATGGCTGACACTGCAGTCGGTGTGTGAATGGGTGAATGTGAGGCAAATTGTAAAGTGCTTTGGATGGCCATGTGGTCTGTTGAAAGCGCTATATAAATGCAGTCCATTTACCATTTAAATTTATTTTTTTTTTTAATTTGATATAAAAATACATTAAATGAGTCCTGGAGCGATCTAGAAAAGTAATGGGTTGAAAGCCACATGTTTCATGAGTTTCTATTGCAAATCTGAATAATATATCATGAAAAATTATACTCCTGCAAGTATTTTTATGAGACTATGTCTACAACCCCCTCCCCCCAAATATAAAAAAATATATTTCCCGATAATATTGACGGCTTCTACAAACTATTTAGTCAGTAAACCTACCACTACATAGTTTTGTCAATTATTAAACACTAGAAAAATACGATAAGAATAATTGGAGTAAGAAAAATAAGAATAAGAAAATTGCCAATTACAGAAAATCATGAGATTGCTAGAAATGCTGCATTTTCAAATAAACTATCTTTCGCCTATCTTTCATTCTTTTTTCCGGTGGATCATCTCATTCTGTTTGTGACACTGTACACTGCAAAACCATGCCGTTTTTTTACTACCAAGATGCAGTTTCTGACCGTGAGTTATTCCATAACGGACACAAACAATTGTTGCTGAAGAACTGAAACGTAAACAAAGGAATTATGATCCATCTTACAACGTTATTGCTTCGTTGGACTAAACGTGCTTCATGAGATGTTGTTCAGTGGACCCTTACCTTTCTAACTAAACCGGGAGTTGCAGCTGTGGATGTGTTCATGACTCGTTATTACGACGGATCTGGGCCCGGTTTCCCGATAACGCTCACTCTTAGCGCGCTAAGAAGACCTCGAAAGATATATCTTACCAAAGTTGTTTATGTTTCTAAGTGTGTTCCCCGAAGTGTCCCTTAGGAAGCTTCTTACCACACTGCCTCTTATGTCCGATGTAACAAGAGTGCTGTCCAAAGTGAGGGTGCTGAATTAGTTGGCATCGATTGCTCATGAATCGATTTTCCACTTCACGCGAAGGTGCATATGTTCACACAATGTTTTGACGGTTAGACGAACCGGGGATCCTTTGCTAATCATCCACACTCCTTATCCCGTTGTGCCACTTGTGCCGCTTCTTGACATGGGTTTAACGACTCATAAAAATTATATTATACACTTTTATATTAATGGTAAGGCACTTTACAATCAGAATTGATTGGCAAGCAGCTGCAGTTTTCTGTTTAATGCGGTATTGATTGCAATTGGTTTATGTTTTAAATAAAAAGCAACATATCTACAATGAACACAGAGAGAGAGAGAGAGTTAGATACAGAATATGATGGGGAAGCAACGTAAAAAAGGTCACCAAGCCTCTCGTCAGAGGAAGTTGAAGTTTTGCCACCAGGTCGGAGATCACACCCCTATGGTCCACTATAACCTGCACGTTTATGGCCGTGTCTCCCTTTCGCGATGAGTAGCCTACGCCTGATCAATCACTGATGGATTGGCGATAGGAATGAGTGTGCCATCCACCAGGATGTAATCCCCGGCATGGCGCAGAAGGGCGTTGGTGACAGTCTGAACGCACCTCCACACCGAGGTCTTGATTAGGCCGTAGCCCTCTCCCTTAACCTCGATGAAGCTCTGTGTAGCAAAAAAATAAATAAATTAAAAATAAAAAAAAAAACCTTGCGCTGGACTTCAGGGCTTAAAGCAAAATTCTGCTGCATTAGACTGGCAAGCGCAGGTCTGAGAAGGTCCAACAGCTCCATAATGAGTTGTCTTGGGAGGCGAATTTTTTTTTAATATAGCCACGTCAGGAAAAATGTCAGAAGGGCTTAAGTTGGACTAATGGCTCCGTGTCCGGCTCCGTTTTCAATACAAGGACTCGTTGGATCGCTGCTATGCTCGCTTACTGGACACAACCATGATTACCCATTTATAGATCTTAGCCATTTAGAGCCTAATTGTTTGCCAGATTTTAATTATAAAAAATTGATCCCCAATTCGCTTTAATTACATTACGAAAAAGCCTAGGCTAATTACCACCATATTAGTTCTGATACCACATAAAGTCAACTTCATAAATAGACCTGTATCCATTGCGAACATAATTTATTATGAGTCTTAAAAAATAACAGAAAATAATTGTTGAGCCACAACATTGTCAACATAACATAGTTTGACTTGTAGCCTACCGCGCTGCGCTGATTTCTAAAGACTGCTGTACAGTAGCGTCTTGAGCTCAAACAACGCTAAGAGAGAGCTTACAAATGGTCCAGACCAACCTTACGAAAGTGTGACTTACAGAAGATATACTTAGCGTACGAACGTGTCGGGAATCATGCCATAAGGTTAAGAGAGAGGTTAAGGAATAGGTTAAGAACTACTTAGCGATAAGAACATTTTGGGGAACCGGGCCCTGGTATGTACAGCGTTTCTAAGGTTCATGTTTTGATGTGTACTGCTTACACAAATGAAGCAAATGCAGTCTTTATAAGCTTTCCACTGAAAAACAGCGATCTGTCGTCGATGCTTTAGGCTTAGATCTTTATAATGATTCAAACAAAATCAGGCCAAACAGAGTTCATTTTGAGTTTGTTTCAGCAGTTCGAAACAGCTCACAGATGCAAACTCTCTGGCAGAGTTTTTTTGGGCTACTAAACACCCTTTGAGCCTCCATTGGTCCGAAGAGTCTCGGACTGACAAATAACTGAGATGGCACCATATACACACCTGTACAATCGTTTGAGCACAGACTTTAAGGATTCAGAGAATGCATTTAATTACTAGAATTAAATTGCACTGAAGCTCGGTGAATGAAAGGAAAAAGTAAATGTATAGGGTAGGCTAGCAAGTACCAAATGTGTTTCAAATGTTACACCATACTGCTGCTGTTTTTGTTCTTTCAATAAGCAAATTTAAAGTGTATACAATAAATGAAATGCAAATGAACATACAATAATAAACCTTTGTTTTTATCAGAAGTAAATCATGACACCACATAAAATATAAAAAGGTGTAACAATTTATCATTTAAAATAAATGAACACTAATAAAATAAAGTAACAGACTGACTCCAATTGTTTTTTTGTTTTTTTTCACATCATGATTAAGACATTTATACTTCCCATAAAGGACTGATTATGGAAATGGAATGGTCCTTTTGTATTGCAAACATGATACTTGAAAACATTAGAATGGCTACACTGATATGCAAATAAGGCATTAAAGGGTTAATTCAACCAAAAATGAAAATTAGACTGTATTTTACTTACCCTCAAAGAACCTTCTAGGTGTATATGAAATACGTTTGAATGTGGATACTTACAAAAACACATGGATTTGGTACAGGAGGCCTTTATTCACCCCCTAGAGCTGTGTGCAGAATGTTTTATTATGGATGCACGTGTTTTATTTGATGACTTGTTGACTGTTCAACTGCAACACTCGCTGACTGCAATGATAGACCTTGGAATAGCCAAGGACAATTTTTTGTATAACTCCGACTGGATTTGTCTGAAAGAAGAAAGTCATATAAACATATTTGAGGGGGACTAAAACACAAGCAAATTTTTGGTTGAACTAACCCTTTAAATAATTTAAATGTGGTCATTTGCATACATTTGACACAATGCATTGCAGATGAATAGGTTAAACAAATAACTAAAGCATTTCACCACATAATTTCCCCAGTTTTTAGTTAATGACTTACATTCAGAGTCTTTTCCCTTTAAATGATATGTTTAAATATGCAGATAGCTTGTTTTGGTTAATTTTGAAGAAACCTACACAAGCAAACAGACGAGGCTAGTAGGATTAAAACAAACACCTTAATGTGTATTTTGAAAAATGTCCTTTCCATTAGAGCAAAAGAAGACATGGATGCAAAATAGACCAAGATATAAAAATTGAACAGTACATGAAGTGTTCTGCCTTAAACAATAACTTCATAATTTTTGATCTCAGACTCCTCAACTAATAACTATCAATTCTATTGCTATGTTGTATGCTTAAACTCTTAACAACCTTCCCTCAAATGTGAAACAAAGTTCTTGTCACCATCAGTTTGTGTGTGTGTTTGTGTGAGCATAGTACAGTAAGTGTAATTATACAACATTGTGAATGTATTATTGTGTAGACATCTGTTTAATAAAAATTAAACTACATGAAGCAATTGGCTGAGTGTGAGGAAATAAAAAATAAAAAATAGGTAAGTCAGAGTTGTTAATATATTTAACATTTTGTTTAGAATTTTATATATATATATATATATATATATATATATATATATATATATATATATATATATATATATATATATATATATATATATATATATATATATATATATGAGAAGTGCCCTTTTTTTTCACTTAAGCCACTACCCCCCAAAATGTCTGTGCACATCCCTGATGACGTAGGACCACCATTTAGGTGCCATGACCATAGAAATCACCACAATTGTTTTGCATTGGTAATCTTTCATCTGGGACAGGCCAAAATCTTGTTTACTGGGCATAAATTCTGAGGACTTGATTAGATGAATCAAGTGAGTTTTATTCGGTTTGAACCTAAACTCTGCAGGGCTGTGGCATTTTGAGTTTTGCACCCCTGCAGTACTAAAATAAAGTAAAATGTGGTGACATGAGTAAAAGCCAGAAAGAAAATGTCATTTTAATGAAGAAGTCACACATTTTTCCAACAGATAACATAGAAATTATAATTTGGTAATACTGTGATCATACAGTAATTCTCTTTAAAAACTGAACCAGTTTCATTATTTAACTGAAAAGACAATTAATAATTTGGTATAAATTTCAATCTGTTCCAGACAGTTACAGTACAGCTTTAGAAGGCTTTGAATAAAGGGTGTTACATTAACTACTTTTATGATAGGTTTTTATGACATGAGTAAGAGTTGAGAGTTGACATTTCTGGTTGAAATATTTCTTTCTATTTCAAAATAAAGCATGTGAAATGTGACCCTGAAGTGTGCTCTGCTAAATGGAAAACAGAAAAACGTTTTGCCATTATTCTTTTCTCCACTAGATGTCAGCACATGTCTTTGGTGTAAGAGGGAAAACATTTTTTAGCCACAGTTGAGTTAAAGACTCAAGAGATGGGAATTTTGAAGACTCAACAACTCTTGATTATTTAAAATCCAGTGATCTAGGTTGTGTGTACAACTTTTGTAAATTATCATTAATTATAACTGTTATAAAGATGTTTGTGGATAATAATTTTTGTATAATATGAATAAATATGAATAAAAACAAAGTAACAGAAACGTTACGCCCAGGTGGGGCCATGCACAGTTTTGAAACACGCTGCATCTGCATCCAGCTACCACTGATCAGAGCGTGAGTATATTAAGGCAGCAGCTGCAATGCATACCAGTTCTTTGTTTCAGATCTGAGCGACAACATCATTTATTGAGCTATGAGTTCAATGTGCTCTTGGAAGCTTTTGGTGTTGGAGGGAACAGCGTTTCAGCGGTGGTCGTTCCTGTGTCGAGTGGGTTGCGCACTTCAGGTTGCACTACCCCCTGTTGTGCTGCAAGCGGCCATTCTCCTCACTGGTTCTCAGAGCCAAGCCTTTCTTCCCTGAAGTGCATGAAGAGCTCACCGGGTTGTGGATGGCACATTTTACTGCCAGAAACCAGCCTGAAGGTTCCTCTTCCCTTACCACCCTTGACGGTGGTGCAGTGAGGTTGTATACAGGGCTCCCCCAAGGTGGAGCGGTCAGTTTCGATGCAGTTATGTCCTAATACTGCCTCCACTCGGCAGGCCAAACTGTGCCTCCCCTCCCTGGTCTGTTAGGTACTCACCTGGCCTGTCTGGCAATGCTTATACAGTCTGTGGAGAAGCTACCTCCACCTTACACGCTACGGCGTTACTGCAGCTGCACCAAGCCAAGGCACTGAAGGACCTGCACGAGGCTGGTCACGACCCAGAATCTCTCAAAACTCTGTACCACTACTGAACTCATGCTACGAGTGACAAAGGTCAGTGTGCAGTCTCTGGACAGTGCAATATCCACTATGGTGGTCCAGGAGCACCAAAAGTGGTTGTGTCTGGTCGGTCAATATGAGGGATGCAGACAAAGTTTGTTTCTTAATGCCCCTGTGTCCCAGACCGGCCTCTTCGGCAACACGGTCAAGAGCCTGCCGCAGTAGCTCTTGGCTGCACAGAAGCAGACTGAAGTGGTTCGTAGCACCCCATGCTGGTGGACAGCTGCTTCCTCCCGTCCACTGTCCACAGCGCCCCAGCCTGTTCTTTACTGAGGGCCGCCCCCTCCCTCTGCCAATCCTGTGGAATCAGGTGAGCCTCGCACCCACACTCACACCCCTCTCTGACCCACTCACAAGTCACCCTAATTGGGAAACTGTGTTCCACCTCGGTGCCCCACTGTGAGTACAGCTGTGGTTCCGCTAGTCCTGCTTGTATGGTTTCTAGGCATCTGGTCAGCGCTACCCAGCCCATTTTCGCTGGCTTCTGTGGTCCATCAGCCACAGCTATGTGATTCAGTTCACCCGGTATCCCCCCAAGTTCAGCGGTATCAGCTTCAGTACAATGAAAGTGGCCGATGCCCCTGTTCTGCGGGCAGAAATCACAGTCCTACTGGCAAAGGACTCGATAGAGCCAGTCCCTCTAGCCGATATGAGGTCAGGGTTTTACAGCCCTTACTTCATTGTACCCAAGAAAGGCGCTCTGTTACGGCCAGTCTTGGATCTACGAGTTTTGAGCTGGGCCCTTCATCGTTTACAGTTCAAAATGTTGACGCAGAAACTCATCTTCAAGTGCGTCCATCCCCGAGATTGGTTTGCAGCGATCGACCTGAAGGATGCTTACTTTCATGTGTCGATCCTTCTGCTTCACAGACCATTTCTGCGGTTCGCATTAAAGGAGCATTCTAGTATCAGTGCCCATCAAAATAATGTAAATAATGTAGTTTATCATTTAGTTTATTTAAAAGCACATAAACAATATACCCTTTAGAAATGCTAGTTATGTGATGTTCATTTATATATTTCAACACGACACAATACCAGTCAATACTATTTTGCTAAAGCAGTAATATTGTTTAATATTTTTACTATTTAAAATAACTGCTTTCTATTTGAATATATTTTACAATTTAATTTATTCCTGTGATCAAAGCTAAATTTTCTATATGGCATTCAAAAGCTTGGAGTCAGTGTATATAGAAATTTTAACTTTTATTTAAAAGTTTTTACAAGCGGAGCTTCTCAAAGTTGGGAATAATCATTTGAGAGCTGTGGTCCTCAGTTGGGCAGATAAAAAGCTAAACATGCTGGCACTTGAGTGTCAAATGCACATGCACCAACGCCGAGAAAAAATAGGCCCTTTTAGGGCTGCAGCATCCGCAGCATCAGGCCCAATTTGGACTTAATCCAGCCCTGAAGGTGGCACATTGCCAATGCAATTTGCCTATAATGAGTTCACAGCTGTGCGGAAATTTCAGTCTTTGGCTTCAGCATCACATTTGCATATGCCGTACTACTAGAAGTCGTGATTGATTGACAGCAAATTTCAAATATCAAATGGAACGATAAAATAACGTTATTAGCCGGTTGATGGCCATTTCAAATTTTCGATTTTGTTCGGAACTATAAAATTTGATTTCGTTTCTGGTTCTGTTCCTGTCAAAATTTTGTTCGTTTCCGGTTTTCATTTTCATTCCTTTAAACGGTTCAGAGCCCTGTTTACAAACAATGCTGTTTCTTCAATTTTAGAAAATAGTAGAACATCAGAATATTAGAAGGATTTCTGAAGGATCGTGTGACTGAATTCAGCTTTGATTGTTTCTAATAAACTGTTTAACTACACTCGCAAGTGAATCTCTAATTATTTTGTGGGATTATTAAATATATTCAAAATAAACTACAAACATAAAAATATATACATTTATTTTGTCCTCACATTCTTTTTTTAACTCTTCCTTCTCAGTCACACACCTGATTGAAAAGCTCATTATGCAGCTCATTATGCGGGTCTTTGTCTTCTCAGGTGTAAATCACAATAATATTCATGATAGTTGATGCCTACTCGCATATGCCCTTTGAAAACAAAAAGTGTCTTAAATTAAATCAATCTATTGTTTTCTGTGAGTGAGTAAACAAGATGATTTTCACATCATTTTCAAGCAAACATTCTAGGCTACAAGCTTTAAGTTTGACAGTCTTGTGAACAAATATTTTCTATGTGTTTTATGACCTTATTTCAGTGACTTCAAAATTTTTGTTTTTCTCAAACCCAACTTTACCCAATAACTATATATTTCTAATGGTGCAATTAATGGTGTTAATTTTTAATACTATGTTGGTTACTTCATATGCTCTGACAAAATTTGAACACAGTGTAAAATGCCAGAGTTGCAATACCATCAGTTTAACCAATTAGAAATGAACCCCATGAACTTGGAAATTTGTGCAGAAATCCACAACTCAGATTTTACAGATGTATCTTAGATAGAAGTTTTTGAATCCCCTGAACATGGTGGCATCTGTAGGGAGATGTATACAATTAATGATAAACATAAAAAAACAAAACACATCAAACAGTCAAATTTCCTACATAACATAAAACCTGTTGAGCAAACATTTGCTAGTATAAGTGTGTAATGCATGGTAAATTATTCTCACTCTTGATAAATGTACATTTACAGAAAAACATGATTATTGTTTGGAGTGCCTTGGGGAAGAGCATGCTATTGCTGCTCTTGAATATGCTATGTGTGTGAGCGCTGTGAGTTATTTCCTATCGGAGTGCTCATTTCGAGGCTTGTGCTCTTTCGAGAGGGGTGAGCCTTGGTGTCCTCATTAGGATTGTGGGGCTCGTGCGTCAAGCTGGCTGAGAGACGAGAAAAGCATGAGTCTCCTTTATCACTCACACTCTCCCCAGATAGCAAATTCCCTGCCCCCACTGCTGAAGCGCACCCCAGCACTTCTTCAGAACAAGACGAGGACATGGGTTCTCTTGCCTCCAGCGATATGGAGACCGAGAGCACCGCTTCTGAGCACTCCTCATGCAACAACAAAGTGTTTGGGGAGTTACTTGAGGTAGTGACTAACGCGGTTGCCAGGCTTAAGTTAGACTGGCCACAGGAGCAAGAGAAATTTACCTGTTAACCAGACCTCCCATTAATGGGAGTCACAGCTGTAAGTGCCCTACCTAATTTAAAATTGCAACAGTTCCTTCCTTATGTTTGTTACACACTTAATTTTGGTGTCTTTGGAAGAAGACACTTTGGGCTTTATTTTTTATCAACCAGAGTTGATAATCCTCAAAAATATTAAAAGTCATAGAGACTAAAGCGCATTTTTATATAAAAATACATAAAATCAGTACTGGAGCAATCTAGAAAAGTAATGGGTTGAAAGTCACGTCTCATGGTGTCGTTTCAAATCTGAAGAAGATAACATGAAAAATGAGATTCCTGCAGCCATTTTTCAGACTACGTCTAGTCCCCCACAAATATAAAAAAATTACCAACTGTATTGAAGGGTTCTACAAACTATTTTAGTCATTAAACATACCACTGTATATATTTTTTTTTTCAAATTCCAATCATTAAACAATAGACAGAAACTTAGACATCATACAAGTGATTTATTTGTGCACTAGAAAAATACAATAAGAACAATTTGAGTAATAAAAATAATTAATTAATTAAAAATATATATTTAACTATGTATGCCAGTAACAGTACATCCTGAGACTGATGGAAATTAAGAATTTACAATGAATTCTGGTCATATAGTCAATTATCACGTCCTGATGGCCAGTTATAGAGGTATGGTAATCATAGAGATGTGCCATGAAGTCAATAATCACACTCTATTCATATAAACGACGTTCACATTGATAGCTGTGATTACACCATAATTGCATGCTGATTTGCGCTCAAACAGATGTAATCATGCAGATGCAGCCACATTCAACATAAAACACACTCACACATATATGCAAAATGTTAAAAAATAAAACAAATAAAGAAAAAGCCGATCGCTAAGTTACACCTCCATCAGATGACTGGTGCACAAGTATTCTATCTTTTGACTCTTTTTTGTGACCCTGCGCTACAAAACCATGTCGTTCTTTACTACCAAGATAGAGTTTTCTGAGCATTGAGTTATTCCATAATGGACACAAACAATACTGTCGCCGAAGATCTGACATGTAAACGAAGGATCATCCATATTACAACGTCATTGATTCGTTGGACTGAACGTGCTCTATGAGATGTCGTTCAGTGAACCCTTACCTTCCTAACTAAACCGGGATTTAAAGCTGTTGATGTGTTCATGACTCGCTATTACGACAAATCTGGTATTTAATGCATTGTTATTCTTCATGTTTTGATCTGTACTGCTTACATAAATTTACATAAATGTTTGAGGCTTAGATCTTTATAATGATATATAGTTTGTCAAGATTAATTTTGTTCCGTTTCATTTAATCTATTCATAAACATTGACACATGCAAACAAGGACAGTTCAGTATGCCGGCGTCCAGGTGCGCGTAAAAAGGTTAAATTATTTTTGTCGGGTAGCCAATGCGAGTGATCCAAACATTGATCTCTCCCCCTTTTCTCAGATCTCCATGAGGAGTTACCTTATTCATGGAGTAAGCCTTATTCCTCACGTATCATTGTTCCCACGACATCAATTTATGAAACTATAATGGGTGCTAAAGCGCAGGTGTGTGACGATGCCTCAGGTCAAGTAGATGATCGTGGGCTATCTCTCCACTCTGAGTTTGTCGTCGTCGAGGCCATTCTTATTGCTAGGGCTCCCTCTACTAGAAGAAGTTATGGCTTCAAATGGTACATTTAAAAAAAAATGGTGTATGGCACACCATGTCTATGTGGCCGCCATTTTGGCTTGCCATGCTCTGATTGATGGGAAAGCCCCCTTTAGTTCCCCACTTCATTTGTGGAGCCAAGCGGTTGAGGTCACCCACTAGAGCGACAGTCCCTTTGTGGGACTTAGCTATAGTGCTTATGGTTCCGGTTGACAGGCTGTCAGATTTCTGACCCTAAATATGATTTTTCTACTGTCTATTCCTTCTCTGAAGAGAACTGGGGATCTGCAGGCTCTTGTCTGGTCATTCTTGAAGCATTCTGCCCTTCGTCATTTACGACAATGGAGCAGAAAAGACTTCACTTACTGTGTCCAGTATTTACTTGTGGTGGTTACAAAAATATATAAAGTATAAAAATATATAAAAATAAATATAATGAATAATAATTAGTCATTAGAATATGTTTTATTGTCATTGAAAAAAATAAACTAAATGCCGTTAATGCATAGTGTATTATTTTGGATGATTGTGATTGGTATTCCTTACCTAGTATGGATGATCGATTATTTCAACCCATTCTCACTCCAAAGGCGTCAAAAACCGAAGCATGGTCAAGCGCCCCTAGCGTCACTTTTATGACACCAAATGTGCCTCTCGGCGTCGACTATCGAAGCACTACGACCTTCATTGCTTTCAGTGGGAAACTTTTGGCGTCAGAATTTGACACGAGGACATGAGATGTTTATCGCTATGAAATCACGTTCAAGAAGTCTCATTCAGCACACATCGCGATACTTGCTATCAGTTCCACAGTTTGGGTGAGTAGTCGTATATACGCTCTTTTAATGCCTTTTATAAAATGTATTCTGTCTTATTTATTAATCAAATTAGTGCCATATGTTTAATCGCTGTATTATATCGGTCATCCGCGGCTGTCTTTGAGTTTCATTGCGTTTAAATAAATGAACACAGCTGCTAATTAGTCTGATTAAACTCTATCTGTCACGTGACGTGCCATAGACCTTCGATCCGTTTTATATTATTATTAATTTCAGGATCAATGATGTAAGTTGTATTTGTAGTAAAATCATGGTAATCACGACACTTACAATAGTAATAAATGAAATGTGAAGTTAAAACACAGTAAACAGGACATTAGTAACTGTAACTGTAGTTTTACTATGGTATATTAATAATCAATACAACAATACAATAATCACCAAACCAGCTATGTTTGTATCACTGTAATGTTAGTGTTTTTATGTGCTTTTATATGACAGATATCACAGTAATCATATGTTCTGTACCATGCTTTTAATACCTTTTAATGTAAATCCCCCCCAAAAAAAAATCAAATTAAAAATAAATAATAAAACATGTATTTTTCCATTTTGCAGTTCATTCATATCAGTTTATATTTATATATACATTTATATATATTTATTATATCTAAATATTTTGCTCACAGATCATTATTAACATTCTTTATATAATTCAATTTTATTTACTCTCCCCATTTTATTATTTTTATTTTTATTTTTAGCTGAAAAGAATTAAAGGAAGCCCAGTGGTGTTTCTGGAGAGGGATTCCTTCAGAAATGGAGAAGACAGAAAGCTGCGGAGGCAGATATATGCAGCAGTAAGTCTGTGATAGTTTGTCTCTTTTATCAAACATTCCTGCTGTTATAATTTGTACAGCATTTGTTGTTTCTTAAACTGTTGCACTGTCCAAATACCCACACTTGCCATCTTTGCACTTGACCACTTGATTACTTATTTGAAGTCTTTCCTGTATTTGGCCTAGTGTTCGAGTGAGCATGATAACCACAAGTGTGTGTCGAACTTTTCATGACCTGATGACTGTGTTTCCCAATCCTGATCCTGGAGAACCCCAGCACTGCACGGTTTTGGTGTCTCTCTTATCTGCCTTGGAGTCTTCACTGATGAGCTGATGAGTTGAATCAGGTGTGTCTGATCAGGGAGACATCTCAAATGTGCAGTGTTGGGGTTCTCCAGGACCAGGATTGGGAGCCACTGCCTTATGGGACACTTATGTGTTTACAGAGATTTTTAATAACTAATTATCAATATTTCACTGTTACTGTACATTGGACAGCTTCCCATGACCTCTTGTGAGATCTCGGCAAAAAGTCTGACGATTTATTCCAAAACATGATGCATGATGGGATACACTAAGCTTTGTATAGCGCTCCGGAGCAGTATTGGAGAGGTTTAGTGTGTGTTAAGGACGCTGTGCTTTGGCATTATTAAGACCGTGGACAGTCTCGTTCACACACTGTCACGTACACACACTCTCAAGTTTTTACAGAGGCTGCTTTTATGGTCTAAACAAAACACAGTGTAATGTATAAGTTGAATGTAATTTAATATTTTCTTCCTTTCTGTCTTACAGGATTGTTTGAGGATAACGCTGTAGCTCCATCATGCACAAGGACTCACCTCGTTTACTCTTTATCACCCACACACACAGAAATGGTCCCTGGATCAGTGATTAGACTTTGCAGTGGTTTGATTTTTGCAGAAGATGTAACTTTGTTTTAATTATAAGCTCATAATGAATACATTACAGAACCAGTGATGAAAACAATAGTTAAAAATAGCGCTCCATATTAAAAATATATTGCACACTTGACATGCATGTCTTCATGGTGTTTTTTTGTGAGTTTGAAACATTTACATTGTGTTGTATAACATTTTGGTCACAACACTTTTTCCAGTGTTCTCTGAAAGACATACTGTATTTACTGTTTTGTTTTTTAATAAAAGCATTTTCATTTGCATACTGAAAATAGTTAATGTTTACAACATAACTGCCTTTTTATTCTTTATGGTGGCAAAAACGAGCTTGGTGACAGAGGATGCAGTGTAGTAATTTGGGCATGTTGTCTTTAAATGAGTTTGACATATAAATAAATAATGGAAGATACTTACAAAAATATGCATGTTTATTATGCTTTATGTATTTATTTGTTCATTCATTCATTCATTTATAATTTCAGTTTTTATTCCTAGAGTTCAAATGGTAGAGAATGGTAAATCACAGAAACACAAATGTGAACAATTTTAACTTTAAAACACAATGTAATATACAATGTAAAGTTTAGAAGCACGTCATTTGATTAGTAAATATATTTGTCTTTGGTCAAAAAAAAATATATATATAAATCTTAAAAATGTGTCTTATATTTATTATAGAGGAATCTGTCTGTTGGATACAACTGCGACTGCTGGGCATGTGCACATCAATATTGCCCAATGTTTGTCAAGCTGAACAACGGAGGAAGGTGAAGACGTTAATAAAACAGTATATTATAAGTAGCAAGCTTAATCTATTGTTAACCGAATCTATCCCTTCAGCCGAAAAACGAAAGACGTCGGTCATACATGGATAAGGAAGTGTGTCGCTGCTGCTCAGCTTTGATGTCATTGGCTATGAATTTTCAGGACAGTCTGTGGTTGGACTATCTTTTAACCCATATTAAACAGCGCATCATGTAAAAAAGTATGTTTTGCTGCTATCATCACATTAGTAATATATTAAGTCAACAATGAAGTGTTGCTATCTTGACAAAAATGACATCTTTAGCGAGATCCTAATCCTAACCCTAAGCATAACTTCAATGAACTACAAAAAACAGCCCCCTAGTGTTGCCTTTGCATAGATAGAACGACGGAGGCTTGTGGGTAATGTAGTTTAAAACTTTTTATTAACGAAACGAAATAAATTATTTATTTTAAGGAAAACTGGATATCTAAATATGTTTATTGTGCAAACCTTTATGATATATTTGAGAGGCAGGCTGAAATGTGGTATTTTACAGTGAGCAATATTTAAAATGCCTTTATGTCAGCTTTCCATTTATTTCTGAAAACTGAGCTCAACATTATTTTATCAGCATAGCATAAGTAATAATCCTGCCCATTTTCTCTTTGATATGTTAATTGGACTCTGATTTACAGCCATTTGAAATGTACAGTTTTGGGCTCTTCCGGGGGGTGCTACTGGGCCCCTGGGGGTAGAAGGGCAGTAAAACCTACATATATGTATTCTACTCATCATGGACAACAAACTGAGCTGAGTCACATTTATATCTGACAGTTTTCACAGTCCTCTGTTTTCTAATTCTTACATCATTGCTATTATACCTTTTGACAGGACATTGTGAGGCCATCTGATGAAACATTGAAAAATTAGAAAGAAATGATTTAATAATGAAAATAATAGATTATTTATTTGATTTTTGAAGTATATGGCAAGAAATATAATGGATGAACCTGCAACAACTTGCCTTTATCTATTCCCCACCTGTAAAGCAGTAATCAAGGACAATGTATACACATTGTGATACTTCACTATTACACAAGGACAAATTCATGCAGTGCTAAGAATATTAATTTATATATATATATATATATATATATATATATATATATATAACTATTTAGCAAAAATCAGTGTAAAAATGTCCTCCTCACCCCCGTATCTTGCTCCTCAGGTGCTGGACATCATGTGTGTGCTCTTGGTTTTAATGCAGTACAAGATCCACGTTGATCATTCCTGCTACATTCTCAGTTATCCCTCAAGTGTTTGTAACAATAAAGCCCATGGCACCATCTTGTAATGCAGAATAGTTAATCTCGTAACTCCCTTTATTTCACTAAAAAATTTGCATATTTGTTACTAAAATATAAAAAAATTACTTTCTGGTGTACTGATGTCCCAGATGTTATTAATCCGATCAAAAATGTTTATGTCTTAAATAAAAAAATAATCCCAATAATTAATATGTAGTTTTTCCAAGTCTAAAATAAACACATATCAGCCTACCTAGTAAAATTATGTATTTACCAAGAATCTTCAGAACACAATATTCACCATTTTCATTTTATTGAAGCATAGACTATAAAGTTGATAAAGTAGCATCAAGACGAATAAGATTCAATGAAAATAATTATCATCAAAAATACATTAACCTCATATATAAATCAGTTCACACAGATGAGTGATGAAATGTCCTTAAAAGTCACACAGTCCCATCCAGTCAACTGTGATACAGATCATGTGATACATATAAGACATGAGATACTGTTCCAGAAAATAATGATTCCCATCATCACATCTAAACTGGTTTCATCTCCCCATCATGTTCTTCTTCTCTCGTGTCTGGAAACAGTTTGTGGCTGATATCCACTGATGTGGTGTAGCTTGTCCTCAGCCAGAGGATCTCTCAGTCCTAAGATCCCAGACCTGGTCAAAATGAAACAAACAATCCAGATGAAGTTGTTTAATGGACAGAGAGCTCAGCTTATGTTCTGTGTGATTTTAGCAGTGTGAGCAACTATGACCCTTGTAGTACTGTACACTTACCATTCTTCAAGCTGTTTTAAGACCTTTTGAGAAGCTTTTTCTCTGAAGAGAATTTAGCACATCCTCTTCTTTCACTCCTTTCAAGAGCATCACTTGGTCAAAACCCCTCATTTGGCTGATGAGATCATCTGTACAAATTAAAATACTGCAATAAAAATTAAAGAATTAAGAAAAAGTTACAGAGGCAAAGGTCTTGCTCATGAGACATTAGCATGTGTAGTTCTCAGAGACTCTAGAATTCATCTGTTGTTGCAGTAAATGTGTTTTCTTCCTCTAGAATCTTTCTCCAAAGTTCATGACTTCTCTCACAAATGTGTTTTAGTCTGTGCAGTGTAAGGCCTGGCTTCAAACCAATCCACTATCAATTCACAATTTATAACATAACATTTAGAAAACAATGAAATAATGTACATTGGTGTTTATATCAACTAAACCAATTTCATGATACTTGTCTACTTTTAAAACAGGTGGTGTGTTTTTAAAAACATAATATTAAAAATGTCCAGTCACACTTTGCTAACATGCTGTAATTGTAATAGTAAAAAAAGAAATCAAGGCTGACATGACCAGTTCTGTGAGAGATCATCATAAAATGTTGTATAACACAGCATTGCTTCAACACACACATACCAGTGGACTTCTGTTTGTTTGAGCACAAGATGGCCATCTTCATTCCTCATCCTGAGCAAATCATTTCCTTGGTCTTCCTTCTCTTCTGTGAAACAAGATAATCTCTACCTACTCTGTGTGCAAATAATATTGCTCATTAAACATAATTAAGTTAATTTAAAGTAAGATTCAGACCAGAGCATTTGAGGAGTAAATGTTGATTAAAAAAATATTCTAAACAAATGTACCTGGGAAGAGCTGATCATGGCAAGATTCGCTGAGACTCAGTAATAGCTCTTTTAGTTTTTAGGAAGGTTTGTGAGGGTTGGCTCTTGAGTGAGTTGTTGAGCTTGATATTTTAGACCTGAAAAAGAAGAACAGCATTAGGATTATCTGCAAAAAATCCTGTAAGACAGAAAGAAGGAAATATTATTAATTACGTGCAACTTGTACATTACACCTCTGTAAAGATGCTGTATAATTAAAAGTTAAATGCATCCATTATTGAAAGCAAGTAATTAATAGCAAGATATAGTCATATGAATTCTTTTGATAGTGTCAGATGAGACAGTCCTGGGGCTTGTACAATATCATACAAGTGTTAAACTGGATTATTAAGACTGTGATGTGTTTAGGGATCATTTTTAAGACTTTGACCCTGTCCAGATACCCACACTTGCAGTCTTGGCCACTTGAGAGTGTGTGTACGTGACAGTGTGTGAACGAGACTGTCTTAATAATGCCAAAGCACAGCGTCCTTAACACACTAAACCTCTCCAATACTGCTCCGGAGCGCTATACAAAGCTTAGTGTATCCCATCATGCATCATGTTTTGGAATAAATCGTCAGACTTTTTGCCGAGATCTCACAAGAGGTCATGGGAAGCTGTCCAATGTACAGTATGTGAAATATTGATAATTAGTTATTAAAAATCTCTGTAAACACATAAGTGTCCCATAAGGCAGTGGCTCCCAATCCTGGTCCTGGAGAACCCCAACACTGCACATTTGAGATGTCTCCCTGATCAAACACACCTGATTCAACTCATCAGCTCATCAGTGAAGACTCCAAGGCAGATAAGAGAGACACCAAAACCGTGCAGTGCTGGGGTTCTCCAGGATCAGGATTGGGAAACACAGTCATCAGGTCATGAAAAGTTCGACACACACTTGTGGTTATCATGCTCACTCGAACACTAGGCCAAATACAGGAAAGACTTCAAATAAGTAATCAAGTGGTCAAGTGCAAAGATGGCAAGTGTGGGTATTTGGACAGTGCAACAGTTTAAGAAACAACAAATGCTGTACAAATTATAACAGCAGGAATGTTTGATAAAAGAGACAAACTATCACAGACTTACTGCTGCATATATCTGCCTCCGCAGCTTTCTGTCTTCTCCATTTCTGAAGGAATCCCTCTCCAGAAACACCACTGGGCTGACTGCCTTTATGTCTTTTCAGCTAAAAATAAAAATAATAAAAAGGGGAGAGTAAATAAAATTGAATTATATACAGAATGTTAATAATGATCTGTGAGCAAAATATTTAGATAATATATATATATATATATATATATATATATATATATATATATATATATATATATATATATATATATATATATATATAAACTGATATGAAAGAACTGCAAGATGGAAAAATGCATGTTTTATTATTTATTTTTAATTGCATTTTTTTTTTTTTTTTTTGGATTTACATTAAAAGGTATTAAAAGCATGGTACAGAACATATGATTACTGTGATAACTGTCATATAAAAGCACATAAAAACACTAACATTACAGTGATACAATCATAGCTGGTTTGGTGATTAATGTATTGTTGTATTGATTATTAATATACCATAGTAAAACTACAGTTACAGTTACTAATGTCCTGTTTACTGTGTTTTAACTTCACATTTCATTTATTACTATTGTAAGTGTCGTGATTACCATGATTTTACTACAAATACAACTTACATCATTGATCCTGAAATTAATAATAATATAAAACGGATCGAAGGTCTATGGCACGTCACGTGACAGATAGAGTTTAATCAGACTAATTAGCAGCTGTGTTCATTTATTTAAACGCAATGAAACTCAAAGACAGCCGCGGATGACCGATATAATACAGCGATTAAACATATGGCACTAATTTGATTAACAAATAAGACAGAATACATTTTATAAAAGGCATTAAAAGAGCGTATATACGACTACTCACCCAAACTGTGGAACTGATAGCAAGTATCGCGATGTGTGCTGAATGAGACTTCTTGAACGTGATTTCATAGCGATAAACATCTCATGTCCTCGTGTCGAATTCTGACGCCAAAAGTTTCCCATTGAAAGCAATGAATGTCGTAGTGCTTCGATATTCGACGCCGAGAGGCACATTTGGCGTCATAAAAGTGACGCTAGGGGCGCTTGACCATGCTTCGGTTTTTGACGCCTTTGGAGTGAGAATGGGTTGATTATTTGATTTCTTTTGCCTTGGGACTTTCACCTGCTGGGGGAGGGGGCACGCTGCTCAGACAATACAGAGACTCTTATTGCAGAGATATTGCAGCAGCTCTGTGTCCTGTGTCTTTTATTGACTGTATATCTCCCCTAACCAGGTATGATGTTAGTAAATTGTAGTGGAAATACACTTTATGTAAGTCAAGGCTGTAAAAAAATGGCAAGTGTCATTGTTTGAAGTGTATGCATTGTGTATTTATGTTAAAAAGTTTGGTTCAAGTTTACCGCATGTGTATCACGTGTACAACTGATGAATGCTAAACTGATGGCAGAGACCATGTGGTCATAGAAAGGTGAAAACTGAGTGAATGAATACCATACTGGTGTTTTTGAGAACTAATTTAACAATTAAGCTACAGGTGACAGTGCTTAAAGAAAATTAATCTGTTGGTTCATAAGAGAAAGTGTAATATGTGTTCATACTAATGGTGTAGAAAGAGATAATTAGTTTTGCTGACATGCTATAATTCTTGAGATAATTTAAGAAGTTTAAAAGAGTTGAAGATATAGTAAATGATACATATGTTTACAATGTAGAGTATCACATGTTAATATTGTATGGAATATACAGTAATGTGTAATTCAGGTTTCTATTGAAATTATTTGTTTAATTGATGGAAACAATACCTGTTGAGAAGCTGTATGCGAGTAATTCTATGTATTTTTTCCATATATTGTTTTTCTCTAAAAGAGATATGTTGTTATACGTTTTATATGACATATAAGAATGCATAATTATTTTCAGCAATGTCAGACAATACAGAGACTCAGAAGATATTGCAGCAGCTCCGTGTCCTGTGTCTTTTATTGACTGTATATCTCCCCTAACCAGGCGGTTAGAGTACTACATACTCTTCAGATTTAAATCCACTGCACCAGCCAGTGGAGTAAATTAAAGCAGCTTGGGGGTGGCTGCCACTAAGCAAATTATGTCACATTGGGTGAGGGATGCTATTGCCCTAGCCTACAAGGCGTGTGGTCAAGCTTAACCACTAGGAGTATGGGCCCATTCAGCCATGGGGGTTGCATCTTCTATAGCTTTGGCAAGAGGTGTCCCCTTGCAGCAAGTGTGTGATGTGGTAGGTTGGTCCTCTCCCCACACACTTGTCAGATTCTATAGTTTGGATGTGCTCCGGGCTCGCATGTCCTTGAGTCAACATCCCTTAGGCATGTCTGAGACCTTTTTCAATGTTTGTGCGCACACACGCTAAATAACCTTGGGGGTCCAGACACTTCCAGTGCGGCGGCATTGGTATTCTCATTCCCATTAGCATTTGATATGCAGCATCGAGAGTAGCTTTTGATAGGAAGCCTCTCGGGTTACTTGGTTATTTAAGCTGCAACCGGTCGAACAAAGAATGTTCACATTAGCGTTTGATACGCAGCATCTCGTTCCCACTTTTCCAGGGAACAGGGTTACAGTCAAGTAACCTGAGATTTTGAATTCAGTGCTGTAATGTAACGAAGTAATTATACTTTGTTACAGTACTTAATTATTTTTTGGGAGTATCTGTACTTTACTTGAGTCTTTATAATTCAACATTTACATTTACTCCATTACATTTCCTAATCTAATTAAAATGTTTTAACCACAAAATAATCAGAAGTCGGAAGAACACAATCAGTGGTCTGGCACTTGCAAGTTAGATAGAGTATGGATTACCTCAAGGCTCAGTACTAGGGCCGTTACTTTTCATGATTTACGTGTTTTGCTGCAGCCTGGAATTTAACTACTGGTTTCGTCTGGTCAGAGGAGAACTGTCCCCCAACTGAGCCTGGTTTCTCCCAAGGTTTTTTCTCCATTCTGTCAAAGATGGACTTTCGGTTCCTTGCCGCTGTCACCTCTGGCTTGCTTAGTTGGGGTCACTTCATCTACAGTGATATCTTTGACTTGATTGCAAATAAATGCACAGACACAATTTAAACTGAACAGAGATGACATAACTGAATTCGATGATGAACTGCCTTTAATGTCATTTTGCATTATTGATACACTGTTTTCCTAATGAATGTTGTTCATTTGCTTTGACGCAATGTATTTTGTTTAAAGCGCTATATAAATAAAGGTGACTTGACTTTACTTGACTTGACGTGTTAATCCCGGGAGATATCATCAGGAAACTCTGTTAGCTTTCACTATTATGCTGATGATATTTATTTGCAGCCCGGTGAAACATACCAATAAAAAAAAATTTACAGAATACATAGTCAACATTTGAAAACTGGATGACGAGTCATTTTTACTGTTAAATTCTGAAGAAAAAAAAACAGAGGTGTTAATTATCATACCTAAAACCTCTGAATGTAATAACCTAGAACAATGTCTAAGAATTTATGGCTGCTCTGTCAATTCTTCGTCATCAGTTAGGAACCTAGGTGTGCTATTTGATGGCAATCTTTCTTTTAAAAGCCATGTTTCTAGTATTTATAAAATATTCAAAAATATATAAAAATTATGACCAATGCTCTCTATGCTCTATTTCTCTCAGAAATTTTAAATCATGCGTTCATGACCTCAAGGTTAGAATATTGTAATTCTTTATTGGGTGGTTATTCTGCATGCTTAATAAACAAACTCCAGCTGGAGTTGCTTGACTTGATTGTACAATTACTATTTACACTGAGCTAAGCTGGATGATGACATCACTGAATTCAATGATGAACTGCCTTTGACTGAAATTTGAGTGTTTACTATTTTAATTTTGCATTATTGATAGACTATTTTCCTATTTAATACTGTAAAGTTGCTTTGACACAATCTGTATTGTTGAAATTGCTATTATAAATAAAGGTGACATGACTTAATCTATATCACACAAGGAGTCCCGTTTTTTCTGTAGATATCAATGATAATGCTTATAATAATAATTTTTATACATGTTCACTAAAGCAATAAGTGACTTACATTTTAACAGTAATATTGTTTATTTTTTGCAAAATTTTGCCAACAAAAATAGTTCCAAACTAAGATTACACGCACTGTTTTACGTCTCTGAGCCATGGACAGTGTTTACTTGTTGAATGAATCAGCTTTCTGAACGAATCCGTTGATAAAAATGATTCAGTGATTCACTCATTAACACAGTCAAATGCTTTGTTTCTGAATGAATTACCCGTTAAAAAATGAAATTAGTTAAATCTCAATGACTCACTGTGACAGTGACAGTGACATTCAAATGCAGAGGTGCCTGACAGTATTGCCCATACCTACACATTATCATAGAAACAAAGCTTGAGCTTAAAAAGCCAGATGGTCAGGAAGAGCATAAAAGGTTATTATCTCAAACATCCCTGATTTTCCTGATTTGATCTTCTTGTATATGTCAGCCTTATTACCTCGAAATGTAAAACACAATGGGTCTCATTCATGAAACATTCGTAAATATATGAGTAAATATGGGAGTGATTTGCGCGTAAAGAGACCTTCCCGAAAACTCTTCTCCTGATTCACAAATACTTCGTAAACGTCAGATGTGATAGTGAAATGTGTGTGTGTGTTAATGAATTCCAATCAGTCGTAAATGGGACGCGCGTGCACGCTCATTCTCAATTACCATAAATCCCGCCCATTAAATCCGACAGACAACTATATATGAGCATCATATTATGACACCAAATGAAGGATTTCAACGTGTCTTCTCAAAAGCGAATGAAAAATAACAATTTCTCAGCTGCAGAAATTGAAGTTTTATTATCAGAAGTTCATTCAAAACACCACATTTTATTTTCAAGCGTACATAGTGGCGTACTATCAGGTCCTAAAAAAAGGAAGCTAGGCAGCATATTACAGATGCTGTTAATGGAGTTTCTTCTGTTAATCGAACAGTCCCAGAAGTGAAAAGAAAATGGTTCGACATGAAGCTTGACAGCAAAAAAACAAATTAGTTCACTTCGAAAAAATCGTATTCAAACTGGAGGAGGACCACCATCATCATCGAGCATATCTACATACTATAGGCTACTCTCGTAATAAAAGTAAAAAGAAAAACCGTATGTAATTACTTTATATAATATTTTTTTTTTCAAAATGCTGTGTAAATATGTACCCCATTAAATTAAAATGCAGCAGTATTAATGAGCAAAATGTTCAGATGTTAAACGCACTATTTACGCGTAGCTGGGAGCAGGTGTAGATTTCTTTCGTACCAACTAACATTTGGAAAATACGAACATTTTAATGAATCCGAAATTTTACGCCAGAACCACTTTACACACGATTTACACAAAAATTCGTTCTGCTCGTGTTTCATGAATGAGACCCAATGTACATAACTTTTTTGTTTATATACTATTACATTGGAACCTAGATTTAACATTTTATAAATTTGTAATCCCACACGTGAAAGATGGACATCGCATCGTTTTCATATGGATTACTTTATCACAGAAAATTTGTTTTGGGTAGCACTTGCTTAGTTTAAAAGTAGACAGTCAGGCATTCTATAGATATATCTCTCATGTCTCTTTGTTGAGTATTTGCTGAGTTAGTTCTTTTTAATGACGCATTTCTAAGACAGACAGACAATAGTACAGTACCACAAGGCAGGCAGGGTCAGAGTAGGTAGGCAGCTATCAATCGTTTATGTGAAAACGGTCCAGGTAATCAAAAGGAGATCAGACACAGGTAAAACGCTCAGAAATATATGCAGGGAAAAACAAGTCTTTGCAATGAGAACAGTGAAGGCTCATCCTTAAATAGGCCAGTCAATGGAAAACACCTGTGCAGGTGATTAGACTCAGGTACGGGGCATTGTGGGAACTGAAGTCTGAAAAGCTGACTAGTACTTCATTGATGTTTCCCTCTGGTGATGATCGGAAGGAGCCACAGAGGCTGAATTTGTGACAGAACCCCCACTTTGAGTGGCTCCAGTCGCGAAGAGGCTGATGATGCTGGGGTCTTCCACAAGGACTCGGGGCAGATCTATCCGTGTGGTCTCTGTGATAGTCTGTGGTGAGAGAAGGGTCCAGAATATCCTCTGCACTGACCCATTACAGTTCTTCCAGACCATACACCTACCAATCCACTAGATACTGGATCACTCTGCCCCAGCGACGAGAGTCCAAAATCTCCTGGACTCGATATGTGTCCTCGCCATCGATGTTGACAGGAGGGGCCCTCTGGTCACTAGCCTCCTCGTGGTCCTCCCATCCTCCCGGACTGCCAGAGGGCTTGAGCAGATAAACATGGAAAGTGGGTGAGATATGGTAAATGGAAGGTGGAGCCAAATGGAAAGAAACAGTAGTTATTTGTCTATGAATCTTGAATGGACCCACATACCTGGGACTGAGCTTCTTGCTAGGTAACTGGAGATGGAGATCCCGGGTGGACAGCCAAACCCACTGACCCGGCTGAAAGTTGGGATTTGTGCGCCGATGGCGATCATCTTGTTCTCTAGTATGAAGAACTGCTTTTCGAAGATGTACATGAGCCTCGTTCCATGTCTCCTCACTTCATTGTTGCCATGAGTTAATAGCCGGAAGTTCTGAAGGTTCATGGGAATATAGGTTGTTGGAAACCCAGGACACACTGGAAAGGAGTGATGCCATTTGCAGGTTTGCGGTGTGAGTTCTGAGTACTTGGTCCATAAGAGATAGCAGCTCCAGTCTGACTGATTTCAATGGCAGTATGAGTGGAGGAATCGAGTGAGTTCTTGATTAAGCCATTCCACCTGACCGTTTGACTGAGGATGGTATCCAGAAGTGGGGCTGACATTGATGTTGAGCTTCTAGCAGAAGGATGACCATATTCGGGAGGTATATTGAGGGCCCTGATCGGATACCACGTCCTCAGGAAGACTTGAATATGTTGCAGAGGACCTCAGTTGTCTCAAGAGCCGTGGGTAGCTTGGGTAGAGGGATCAGGTGGCAGGCTTTGGAGAAGCAATCTATGATGGTGAGGATGGTAGTGTGACCCTGTGAGACTGGCAGATCTGTTACAAAGTCAATGGCTATGTGATACCAGGGCCGTTGTGGGATCGGTAGAGGTTGTAGGAGAACAGAAGGCAGTTGATGGGATGATTTAGTTATGTTGCACGTCGAGCAGTCTCTGATGAAGGTGATCATGTCAGCTTGTAGAGTAGGCCACTAGAAGTGATTATTTAATAAATGAAGTGTGGCTGCAATACCTGGGTGTCCGGAGCTGAGAGTTGAGTGAACTAGCTGAAAGACTCTTTGTCGTAGGACTTGAGGCATGAAGGTGAGGTTAGGTGGGGTCCGTGATCCGTGATCTCCATCATGATGTCCCAATAGATAGGTGCGAGAATGATGGTAGATGGAAGCTTGGCTGGGAGAAAGTGTAGGTGATTCATAGAGTCAGGAGAAAGTGTCCACTTTGTTGTTTTGAGAGCATGAATGGTAGGATTATTCTGAAGTCAAATCTAGTAAAGAACAGTGACCACCTTGCCTGTCATTGATTGAGTCTCTTGGCTGATTTAAGATACTCCATATGCGGTGATCAGCGAGTACAACAAAAGGTGTATTTGGCTCCCTCAAGCCAGTGTCGCCACTCCTCGAAGGCGACCTTTATGGCCAGAAGTTCTCTGTTGCCCACATTGTAGTTCTGCTCGGTGGGACTGAGTTTGCGGGAATAGAAGGTGCAGGTATAAAGTTTAGGTGGGTTACCCTGTTGTTGTGAAAGAACTGCCCCAATGCCCGTGCTTGATGTGTCTACTTCTACAATGGGATGGTACAAGATAGGTGCAGTAGTAAACATCTCCTTGAGGGTCTCGAAGGCGGATTGAGCTGCTGAATACCATTTACGGTGCTGGCTACCCTTTTAAACCATTGAAGTCATTGGAGCTGCTACGGTATTGAAGTTGCGAATTAATCTCCGATGGAAGTTGGCGAATCCTAGAAAGCATTGCAGTTCCTTTAAGGTGGCTGGTAGAGACCAGTTGACAACAGCGTGAACGTTCTTGTCATCTATGGCTACCCCTTCCGAACAGTACCCGAGGAATGATACAGTCTCCTGGTGGAACTCACACTTTTTAGCTTTGGCATATAGCTGGCGGTTGATGATATGTTGTAAGACTGCCTGAACCTGCTTGACATGCTCCTCGTATGACTCTGAGGAGATTAAGATGTCATCTATGTAGACAATAACGCAGCAATTTAATATGTCCCTGAACACATCATTGATGAAGGCCTGATATACTGCCGGACTGTTCGCAAGTCCAAATGGCATAACCTGATACTCAAAGTGCCCAGTAGTAGTAGAGAATGCAGTCTTTCATTCATCGCCCTCTCAGATGTGACTGAGACTGTAAGTCAAGTCTGAATTAATTTCTATAGCACATTTAAAAGCATCATAGTTACGCCAAAGTGCTGTACAACAAAACACAATATATAAAAAACAATAAATAAAAAAAATAAAAAATAAAAAAATAAATAAATATATATATAAAAATTATATATATATGCATTATAAAAAAAACACCTTAAAATATAATCAGAGCAAACTGACATCAAAACCTTAAACTGACATAAATCAAATGCCAGAGAAAACAAATAAGATTTGAGAACAGACTTAAAACTGGCTAGTGATGGAGCAAGTCTCACATTTACAGGCAAAATATTAGGAGCTGCAGCTGATAAAGCCTCACTACCTTTTGTTTTATAGCGACAACGTGGGACAGTTAAGAGAAGCTGATTACTAGATAATCCAGTAAGGAGCCTCGATGCTGTATTTTGAACAATTTGCAGACAAGAAATCGTTGTTTGAGGCAGGCCACAGTAAAGGGATGTAATGGAAACAGGTAAATTTAGCTCAAAGGTAATCATTTAAGATTTTAAAAGGAATTTAGACAGAATCACTATTTTACGGCTGATCACAAGGCCAGCGATTTATTGAACAAGCCATATAACATCAGCTCTGCAATGGATATGAATATCCAAAGTATAGTGAAAAAACTATTAATTAGCACAGAAACAAGATTGGCAGTTTAAGACATTGACTTGTAAGCACAAAAAAACAAGATACTCATATTTTCAATATGAATAAGGCTTTACTAGATAAATCTAAGACATATAAACTAATCTAACACATAAGTGCCCGCACTCACACATTCACACACGTTGCAGGAAGATAGAAAGTTAGGAATGGATGAGTTTAAGTTGTGGCCTGGTTGTAGTTTTAGACGGGCACTCAAGATCGGACTCGGAGACACAATGTTACAAAACTTAACTCAGAACAGGAAACTCTCAATGGAAAAGAAAATATATAAATAGAAGTTTGACGAGACTAGGTGGTGTTTCTTCTCATCGTGGCTAAGTAGCTGCAGCCGTACAGGCAGAATCATGCTGGAACCGCACTCAAAGAATGCTAAAAGGGATGACTAAAAGCAGCAGCTGAAAAGCCAAAACTAAAGGCAGACATTACTAAAAGCAAGAGCTAAAAAGCAAAAGCTAAAAGCAAAATTTGATGGGGTCCTGAGTATTTAAACACAACTCAAATGTTGTCTTGACCAATTAGATATTGTCTTTGTTTGGGTATCATAAATCATATGTTATCTTATCAAGCACGTGGTCTGAATTTTCCCGCTCTTGCAGGGTATAATTTTGGAAATGATTCCTATAACAAGAATATGATACATTTGACAAATAACTGATGGTCAGAAACATTTCAAGCAAACACATTCAAACATATACATACTAAACATGAACATTAATCTTTAAGCTATTCAATAGTTATTAAAATACACAATAAGTGATTAGAAACAGATATTGAACTGATATTTCTTTAGTGTCACGTTCGGCGTTACAGGAACGAGGCGAGAGAACCAAATTAAGGTGTGAAGTATTTAATAAAGTAATCCAAACGGGTAGTCAAGCAAAGCAGGGTCAAAACCAGAATATCCAAACAAAACATAAACAGGACACGAACACAGGGCGAGGCAAGACAATGCAAGAGTAGACGGACATGAAACGCTCTGACATCAAACAAGGACTCCGTAACAAAGACAGAAACAAACCAGGTATTTATAGACATGTACAAACGATGAAAGTGGAAACAGCTGAAAACAATGAACAGTGACGATAAGGGGAAGTGAGACCTCTAGTGGACACCCAGTGATACACAGACCAGACACACTGTGACATTTAGAAGTGAGTTCATTTTGGTGCATCTACATCTGTAAAAGACAGTTTCTCTGCCATTCCTTGACATAAGGATATTCTGTGGAGATCAGAGGTTAAAAGGTCCCCTTAGGAATTTCAGTCTGGTTCTTCTAGGTGGGGGAAGTCAATCCAACAATCTTGTTTACTCTCATGGGTTTACATGTGATGGTCAGGCTGTGCATCTCTTTGACCATCAATCTTGATTACTTGCACCAAATTTGACAATCTCTTTACCGAATTGAAATTGTCCTTAATTGTTCTAATGGTGTTAATGTGTTAAGGAAGCAGACGGACAACCAGGTAAACAATAGTGAAGGTGGTATATTTTGAACAGCTGAGTGGCAGATTGAATGGACGTGCAGGAATGGGTGATTGTCACAGTTCTGGTGTGAGGAATCCTTGAGTTTGACCCGTGAATGGATGACAGTACTTTCCGTAGAGGGAACAGCGAACGGCACTTGCCAGGATAGGTTAGGACTGGGGTTGTGGAGGATGACAGACCGATGGCACACACTCACGCACCACTGACAGGACTAACTGGATTTAGGCTCGCACACTCCTGGAGAAAGGATCTTGACAGACAGGGATCGTCAGCGAATACTGGTAAGTAAACACAAGAAGTTTTGATTAGTGACACTCGCAGAGAGAAGCACTATGAGTCCGCTTCATACAAACGAGCCCGGACAATGAGAGGTGCGTGGTGTGTGCTTATAAAGCAGAGTGGCTGATGGAGTGCAGGTGTGTAGTGTCAGAACTCAGGTGACTGTGATCGCTGCGTGATTGTGGTGGAGGAACCTGGCCCATCCGTAAACATTATGCTGAAAGCTGGGAATTGATTTACAATATCCTGTTGCCTTTCTGATGAATTTGGCTCCTCATGTTTCAACCATGCTCCTGACTGAATCTTTAATTTGTCTGGTTCAGGCCTGATACACTACATTCCCCCCTTTCGATCGGCGAGGTGTTTAGATGAATACATCATTGATCGCTAGAGATTAGAGCTGCAACTAACGATTATTTTTTCTCTCGACTAATCTAGCAATTATTTTTTCGATTAGTCGACTACTCTAACGATTATTTTTATTACAATAAATAATTAATCTAATGTTCTTTTTTGATTAGCTAATGAATCCTTTGGATAACTTGACAAAAAATAAAAGTACAACTTCTATTATAATATTTCAACCTTTATTCATTTTCAACCAATGTGGTTGAAGTTTTTACAGTATACAAAAATAAAGAGGCAAAGGAAATTATTTTACTATGGTAAATATGAGTTTACGATAGCGTTTATAATTAAACCACAGTAGCCACAAATTTACAGTTGTCTGAGACGTCATGAAATGTTCTTTAGCATCACAAACCATAAACGTAGTCAGGGTTCTGCTATGGTTTAGCATGGTTTCCAGAGATCTGGGAATGAGTCAGGGTAGCTCGGTGGTTTGTGACTGTTTTCTCGCGGCGCGCTGACTTTTAAGGGGCCGTTCACATATTCACAAGTTCGTTATTTCCAATGTAGGAGTGTGGTATGTGTGCTCATAATGGAAGTGATGCGGTCGTGATGCGCAGGTGAAAACAGGCGCGTTCGCACAGCATCGAGTTAAAAACATCTCAACTTTTCAGAATGCTGCAAGCGCTCCGTGGGTCATGTGACAAGATTCATTCATCTTTTCCTGTAACAACGCTGAAAGCTCAGCCAAGATGAAGGAACAGCTGATCATAGCTGTATATGGATTGCCATTTTGAAATAAATTTAGCAGCAGAGCTACTGCAAGTGATTTTTAGTGCTGCAAATCCATTTATCCTTTGCTGACATTTCCGCGTCTTCGTGGAGAGAGCACGTCATGGTTGCTTAGCAACGGCAGACACCCCAGGAGCGCAACTGCCCGAGCGCTTTGAAAAGGAGAAAGTGGCGCGACTAGCGTTTTACACGCGTTTTTAGGCGCGATATGTGAACGCCCCTAATGCGTGTTTGAAACCAGCGCCAACACAGACTTACTTTATTTTTTATTTTATCCTTACTTCAGCCGATACAGGTGATCATACCAATAACTTGTAATATTTAAAAAAAATTCAGAATCATGCAATGAGCAAGTCTGTATTTATTAGACACTTAATAATATCACATCAGTTTGTACTTTGAACCTCTGGTCTCCACAGAAGTCTTTATCAAGAGAATGGCAAAGAAACTGTCTTTTGTACATATATATGGACCAGAATGAACTCAAAAAGACTTATAAATGAATCAGTCCATCGCTTCACTCCATATTCATTTATGTGTAACCCACACATTTGACTATCATATTATAATCACTTATTGTGTATGTCTTTTAATAACTATGGCATAGCTTAAGGATACATAGTCATGTCTAGGATCTAGTTTTGTAACGTCGAGTTTCAACTTCAACCAGCCACACAACTCCATCTTCAGCCAACGCCCCACCACGGGCCTTCCCAAGACGTCACTTCAGCGACTACTGAACTTCCAGCCAATCAGCGACATCGGGATACCCCTTTCAACGGGACTCCCTTTTCACAGGAGACTAAAGAAACCTCCAGACTGTGACCTTTACTGGTGTATCTAATATAATTTTAACCTCATTGAGGAACTCAATGCGTGGGCTAATTACGTGATTGATGGTTGTTCATGTCTATGCAATTTAACATATTGCTGTAAACTTGGGATTCCATATTGCCATTCTCTTAAACTCATCTTTCCATAACTTTCGATCTTCCTGCAACTTGTGTGAATGAGTGAGTTTATGTGTTAGATTAGTTTATATGACTTAGATTTATCTAATGAAGCCTTATTCATATTGAAAAGAGAAGTATCTTGTGTTTTGTGCTTACAAGTTAATGTCTTAAACTGCCGATCTTGTTACTGTGCTAATTAGTGCTAATTAGTGCTTTTCACTATACTCTGGATATTAATATCCAGCGCAGATTTTATGTTAAACGGCTCGTTCAGTGAATCGTAGGGTGTCTCAGTGATCAGCCGTGAAACAGTGATTCTGTTAAAATTCCCTTTAAAATCTTAAATGATTCCCCCTGTTTCCCTTACACAGTGGTCTCTGTTTTTGTGATAGAATGCAACTTTCTCCATTCCCAGTATGCCATTACGCGAGATGTAAACAGTGTGTCGCATCGACGCATTTCACACACATCGACGTATTTTTGTAGTCGACGTAATCGATGACATCGACGCGACATTGCAGCACTACTCCAGTTTTCAAAAATCCTGGGAACCATTGTTCTTTGTGTTTTTTTTTTTTTTTGCCTTATTCAAGTGTTTTAACATTTTTAGTTTTTCACTAGCCACGCATACATTTTTTTTTCTCAAAAACACAATCATGTACACAGTGTTAATTTTGACACGAAATTTTAATTTAGTTTTAGTCTTAGTCTTTTGACTATAATTCTTTTTAGTTTTAGTCAAGTTTTAGTCATCTGATTTGTTTTAATTTTAGTCTTATTTTAGTCGACTAAAATTGCTTGGTATTTTAGTCGACTAAAATTGCTTGGTATTTTAGTCGACTAAAATAAGACTAAAATCAATAACAGATTTACTAGACAATTTTTTACAGCTGGTATAGGAAACAAACTTAACCAAAATATATAAAACACAAATTCAACTTTATGTCAACACAACTGTGTCTTTATTTCGATTCAAAAGCTTTTATGCAGCAACAAACACTGTCATGATAATGTAAACAATAACTAGCTGCCAATTGACCATCAATAAAAGAAAAATAACGTTAGGTCCAGGACCTTAAAGCTTACAGCTGAGCTGAACAATAAGTGCATACATTTAAAGTAAATATTTAATAAGTTGGCAGCTAGGTGGATAAAAAAAGTAACAAGATTTTATAAGGTATTCATTTGTCTAGCAATATTGTATGTTTTAAATACTACAATATTGCTAGATTTGTATGTATAATGATAGGATGTGAACATTCATGTTTCACATGACTAATATAGAAATATTTGTGATATTGTCAACAAGTAGAACATTATAAAATATACTAAACATTAGTATTAATCAAATGTATTTATCATGATATTACGTATTAGTATTGTGCTCGCATCTAATTTGAAGAAGGGGCTATTTTACAGTACTTTTCAGTTCGTAATATTTAATGCTACAACATCTACGCACTGCACTATTCCAATTTTGCTTAGCTCAATAAACAAAAGAACATCGTTGTAAAATTACATTTGAGAAAATGTCCGGGTGGCTCGTCTGTAAATGTCTTTTCAAATTGGTTGTGTTCTTGCCACGAATGAGCGCTCTGCGTGCTTTACACTTTGTTTTGTTTTGTTCGTCGTCAAACGTGAAGTGAGCTGTGGACATTTTGTCACTCTTTTAGACAGTAGGGACTTTAAGCAACAGCTGCGAATGGAACGGCTACAGCGACCGGAAGTTTGCCGTCACACCGCTGTAGCCAAGAACGTAAAAGTCACTAAGCAACGGTAAAACAGAACAGCGCAACGCAGCATTAATTCATTTATTGAGATCCAAAAAAATATATAATTTAAAAAAGCAAGAGAAGGATTGCTTTTGGCGTTAAATGACAATCTTTTGTCAGAAGAGGAGTTTTTAATATTGTATGATGTAAATAAGTCTAAAAACATAACATTTATTTACCTAACCTCTCACGTTGTAGCGACTCTGGCAAATCAGCTGTTCTCCCGTAGTAGACCGTTAAATTAGAACATCAGAAAGTAGCAGTTAAATTCGCGCAGGCGCAATACAACGCCAGAATGGCATTGCCGTTCCACCAGAGGCTGTTGCTTAAAGTCCCTATCACCTCTTCGAATGCCGACTTCCCGGGAGCTCATAAAAACTGAAAACCTTCGCTTCACGTCTCAATAAGTCAGGCTCTGATTGGTTCTCTTCTCTCATGCAGTCTGTTCTGTTTTGCCGGTTCTTTTGCTCATTCCTCGCATCTCTCCCGTCTGCTGATTTGATTTTCGTCACAGTCTATTTTCGTCTCGTCCTTTATTCGTTGACGATAATGTCAATCAATTTAGTCATAGTTTTAGTCTCCATCAGTGCCTTCTATTTTAGTTTTCGTTTCGTTTTCGTCGACAAAAATATATTCGTGACGAAAATAATGACGAAAATATTTAGTCAACGAAATTAACACTGATGTACATGCATTTCACATATTATTATAGCCCAGTATGTGCTGATTACAGTGAGATTAGACTTTACCCATTTAGATATTTATAAGAAACTGAAAAAAGCACAAATGTCAGGGCATGAAAAAACTTCTCTAGCCCCCAGAACAGGTGCGGGTCTATGTGGTGGCCAGGGGGGGGGCACCGGCCGCCCCTGAAATTCGATTGGCCACCCGGTGCCCCCCCATAAGATGTCTTGTGATTGGTTCATTTTATGTCATAGAATTTTATAGACTCTTCTGAAGTTCTCGATTCAAAGAAGTGTGGCGTCGTCAGAGAAACAACGCTTGTCGTGGACTTGAACTTTTAATTTATCAAGTGTGGGAAGTCGAGACACTAGTGATGGGAAGTTCGGATCATTATACCGACTCTGACTTTTGAGTTGCATTCAGCAAATTGAACGAATCTTTTTTCGATTCATTTTGTTCATTTTAGCAAAATGTAATTAAAATGTTACGTGTTACTTCCCCAACACATCTAGTACTTACGCAAACGTTGATCACACTACAAACAACACAAAACTAAAATGCTATAAAGAAACAGAAAAGATTAATTAATTCTTTACCTGGGTCTTCAGTCTGTGATTAACTCACCTCTTGTTTGACAAGTCTTCAGGTTCAAATCATTCATTAATCACGTGACAGCAACATAAGCTATTTCAGACATTTCTGTCACTGTGTTTTTGTAACTGTTTCTTGAGGATCTGAGGTGAGTTATTATTTTATAAATAAATAAAACCTTGTTATAAATAAAATATTGATTAATTTGTCTGTTTGACTTTCTATCAGTAAATAAACACTAGGCTATATAATAATATAATAATCCAAGTATGTATAGCCTAGTTTAATTTTTAATCCAATTTTGAGTTTGCTGGTATAATTATTGTTTAAATTGATCTGATATATGTATAAGATGCTTGCTCAAAAAGGACATAATGACATAAATTAAAAGCAAATAACATTTTGAATCCCAAACAAGTAACACTATAGTCTAATCTGAAGGGTGAACTCAAAAGACATAAATCATACAACAAGGTAATTTTTGAAGATTAGAATCAACTGTAAAAAAAAAAAAAAAAAAAAAAAAAAACATCAAAATGATGTCGCCATCATAGAGATGACTCGTTCTTCCCTAGTCACATTAAAGATTCGAATCGTTCAAGAACAACACATCAAAAGCCACCAAACAAAGAGCTGGTAGGTAACCTTTATGTATGGTTTAATATGTTTGTATGGTTTTCTCAGATCAATGTTTTTACCCAGTCAGGCTCTGCTCTTTGCTCGTTGGTCGTGGTTGATTTCAATCGAATGTTCAGTCAACGTTTAATAAAACACAATAAAAGTAAAATACGCTGGGCCCTATCAAGCAAAAAACAGTCATGGTGATTTGCATATTTTGTATCAGACCACATAGCAAGATTGCACCAAATGGCAATATGCACAGAATGTTCCATAATAATAATTGTCTGGTGACACGTTACTTGTTAATGCATGAGAGTAAGTCAGTTAGATAGTCAGTCAAATTGTCAGGCCTAACTTAGTCATTTACACGTGAAATTAAATGGATGCATTCTGTGCATTTCATTCACAATTTTATTTTTATTATAATTTTTTTGTATTGTTTTTGAGATGGAGAATAACAGACACACATAAGTGTTTTTTTTTTTGAAGGCAGGGAAGAGAGCAGTGCCAGGTTATGTATATTTTAAACTCATGCGCAGAAAGGATAGTATGTATGTATGTACAATACAGTATGTATGTATGTACAGTATGTATTATTTATTTATTTTAATTATATGGAAGTTCATGGCTACTTTTGGCTGTTTGGTAACCATTATTATTATTATTCAAAACATCAAAACAACAAAGAAACACAGTAAATCATGAAAGAATTTTCATTTTTGGGTGAACTATCATTTTAACTTTGTCAAAATTTTTATTTAATATCAGTGAATCAATAAACATTCATTTATACTACCAGAAAACATTAATTTATAGAAGAGGCCTGAATAACTAACAGAAAAAAATAAAATTAAAAACTCTATAAGAAATGGTGAAGTCACACAGTCAGTGACAGAAAGTTTAACATGACTAGTCTGGCTGATCCACGTGCTAATAATTTTGTTGGGAAGAAAAAAATTAAAGTGAAGGAATGGATGACCCCCTAAACTCTGTAGGCAAACTTTGGCCTTTCAGAAATCAACACTGAATATGTTTTATCATCTTAAACATGTTAGTAGTCTAACATTAGCCGTTTACATGGCTGCTTGTTTTAAGCTTAGGCTTAACTTAGATTAATATATGCTATCATATGAAGTATTTATCCAAGTTTTCATGCAGAGTGTGGAAGTTAAATCATACTGATCAAACCATTTTCTCACTCTATGTACTTAATTTATTAAATTAATATATGTTATTATATACCATAAACATGCGATTAGTCAACCAGTGGCTCAAATAAATGACTACTAGTCAACTCCGACAATCTTTAGCTGGGGGAAGTCCTAGTAGCATGTTACAGTAGGTGCTAAATTACATATTTTCTTTTAGTCTTGATGGGTGAAATGTAGTGTCAAGCTAACAAGCATGTATTTGATGAATCCTGTAATCCAGAAATACATATTTATTCAAACCAATTTTTTTATGTATTTTTTTTTTTTTTTTGTATTTCTTTTACCTCCATTCATAAGAGCCAAAATAAGTGCAAATTGCCTCATACTACCACTGTCTATCGTAAAATGTTCTTTTTGTCACGAAATGGTCTTTAAAATAATTGAAATACAATAAATTACAGCTTAATTTATATATATCTCACATTCCAGTTTTAAGACTACTGATATTTTTTTTTACTGTTTTTACTGATATACAGACAATAACAGACATTAAAAAAAAAACATTCTGCATGAGCCATTGAACAAAAAATAATTAAATCATCCATTATTTCTTGGAATCCCCTTAATTCCAGTCATTAAATATTAAACTAGAGCACATTTTTATGTGTGTGTGGAAGGAAACACACAGCCATGATTTAAAATCAATTGCAACTCTCAATGCTGCAAGCAACACTCATATTTAATTCATCTTAGGTTGAGATTAATGAATTATTGAATTTCATGCATCATGGTTGTCTAAGCCTAAAGGGGCAGACTAAATCAAGCTTATCATAAATCATAAGAAAACCTCATGTGTCCATACAATTATAGTCTTTCCATGTGTTGGATGGCCTTGGTGGACTGGATGATGTATTGTCTAATGTTTCCCTGCAGTTTGTCATCCCCATCAGCCTACAGAGAGCTTACTTACTCAAAGACTGTTAACTCTAGAGGACGTCTCCCTCAAGTTGCACTGTTCAGATGGTGTTACCACAGCATAAAGCCATTCATAATGAACATCAGACTGGACATCCTGTTTGTGTGAGTCACAGTGACATAGACAGCAACATCAGCATCTCTGCTATAGAATGACAGATTCACATGAATGGCATATTGAGTTCCTCACTAAAGTGATTCCCAGTCTATAGTAATTTTTAGAGAACCCGCTGTGAAGATATAAAAGAGTTACCACAGCTACCTGATAGTGCCAAGACCCTGCTAAAGGGGAATTGTTACAGATACTAGAGAGAACAGGAATGTATGAGTTGGAGAAATTAGATGCTGATGAAATTATAAAACAATAAATCCAAATGCTGGAGGCTGGGGGTTGCACTGTTATCTTGGCTGAGTCAATGCTATAACAGGGCATCTTAGTTCCACTTTAAGGATTGTTTCATCATTTCATTTCATTATTCATGCACACTAGATGCCATTTTTAGATTCACAGAATGGGGTTTATCTAATAAAGACAACATTGAGAAATTATTTTAAATGGGAAATTATATTATGCTAATGAAAAGGTGGTTTGTTTTTGCTCACATTACCAGAAGCCATGTAGTCAAAACTGATATTGGCTTCTTGAAATGCCAGACAAACTTTACTGCTAAAATTAGATTAATAACTAAACATAAAGCCAAATTTAGGCTAAAGGACAGCTTAAAGCATCTTGACAAAAACTTTATTTATTTATTTGGAGTATTTGTGTTGATCAAATGAGGCCATCTTAGTAACCATAATAGGTAGATTTCCCTTTTGGCAACGATTTCTGTCCTCATGTTGAAAAACTGTAAGATAGTATTGAACATGGTTAGATTAAGGTAAAGACATTTCAGTTTTCATAAAAAAACTTCCAAGAAACAAGGGAAAGTAATTGTGTAGAGTCAGTTAAAATAGCATTCACTCTGGGTTGCATGCTATAATGTAAACATGTATGTCAAGTCAAGTCACCTATATTTATATTGTGCTTGATATAATACTGATTGTGTCAAAGCAGCTTTACAGTGTCAAACAGGAAAGTAGTTTGTCAATGATGCAAGAAGACAATAAGAGAGTAATTTTTCCAGCTAAAGTCAGTTTATTTTTTATTCAGTGATGTCATCATCCAGTTCAGTTCTCTTTCAGTAGTGTCTGAGTAAGCCAAAGGCAACAGTGGCAAGGAACCAAAAATCTATTGGTGACATAAATGGAGAAAAAGATCTTTGGAGAAACCAGGTTCAGTCTGGGGGCCAGTTCTGTTCTGTCCAGATGAAACCAGCATGGTGTGGTATAATTCCGGGCTGCAACACAGGTCAGATTGTGCAGAGGAATTGTCTGGATTTGAACAGGAGCAGGAAATTACTTTTAGCTGGGATTTGTATGTTGTATGAAGTGCACATAAGACCATGGCTCTGACAGAGGTTAATCTGTGCTCAAGACAAATCTGATATCTCAATGAGACATGTAAGAGAATCACCACTTACTATCTTAAGATGTCTTCAGTTTGATTTTAGGAGAAACATTAAACTTTTAGTAAAATTGTAAATACTAAAACTATAATTTAAATAGCATTAAACATTTCAGAATATCAAGGGTTACTAGTTTAAATGTTTAAATGTATCTTCAATGTTCAGCATTGTATACATTACATTTTCCAAACACACTAGAAAGGACTTACAAATGCAAGATGCTTAGTATAATAGCAATACCATTTTTTAACAAACATAACACTAGTGTCCCAGTTTTTTTTATGTTATCTTGTACACCCCATTTTTGCATGTATGTAAATCACTGAGCAATAAAACACTGTCCACATAAAACTAATTCAAATATGACAATGCATGTGTTGTCTTTGGTTAGTTAAGAATTATAACAACAGGCATTACCGAGACCAAATGGATAGACTTTGACAAGAAAAGGCTTGCCACAGGAGAATTACTGCTTTTCTCAGGGAATGATGAAGAAAATGTGTCACATACTGATGGAGTGGCCTTCATGCTTTTTAAGACTGAACAGAGAGCAGTCTTTGGATAGGAGGCATATGGACCAAAACCAATCACTGCTTTATTTAGAACTAAGAAGAGAAGACTAAACATGAATATTATTCAGTGTTGTGCCCCCACAAATGACAGCCAGAAAGTTAAGGAAAACCTTTACAACAGATTGCAGACCATCATTGACAGTTAAAATGGGAGTTCCCTATCTGTCGGTCACTACGAGTTATGTCGACCGACAAATGGGGTCTCACTTGGGAGGCCAATCATCTCTGAATTTAAGAGAAAACGCCAATGAAAATTGGCTAGTGGATTAACATACCTGAGCCACTCCCCGTGCCAACGGGTATAAATAGGGCGACAGGTGCATCCACTCATTAGATTTTTGCTTCGGAGCTGAGTGGTTGTATGAAAGCTGTTATACTCCACAAAGCCATTCATCTGCTGTGTCGGGAAGCTGTTCTTGTTGGCGGTACGGCGCAAACAGCGGTGTCCCTTTCAGCGATTCTCCGGGGCGCTTCAACTAAGAGAGCAGATTTCCTAAAAGAGCAAATCGCGGACGATTCGTGTCTTTTTCAAGACGCCGTTTCGTCCGCGTCCTTCTGGATGTGGTCGTTTCCTGTTCTCTGACAACGGCCACGTTTGCTGTCTTCCGTGTCTGGCCATTGGTTCTCGGTGTGGAGCGTGACTCACAACCGCGTTTTACTCTGGTTCCTTTCTTCCTGGATGTGCATGGGGAATAGATGTAGTTGTGGATGGCCCCTTTACGGCCGGAAGCAGCTCATTTCGTTCCGACGTCCTCACTACCCTCGATGGCGGGGCAGCTAGGGGTGCGTTGACATTCGCCAGCAGGAGAGTGCGATTGCGGTGCACCTGCGATCACAGGGACTTGGTGCTCCAGCACCTCAGTCAGTTGGGGCTTCAGGTCAACCGAGAGAAGAGCAAGCTCTCCCCTGTGCAGAGAATCTCTTATCTCGGTATGGAGTTAGACTCGGTGAGTATGACGGCACGGCTCACCAGCGAGCGTGCCCAGTCAGTGCTGAACTGCCTGAGTTCCTTCAGAGGCAGGACAGTGGTATCACTGAAACACTTTCAGAGGCTCCTGGGGCATATGGCATCCGCAGCCGCAGTCACGCCACTCGGGTTGCTTCATATGAGGCCACTTCAGCACTGGTTACACTCCCAAGTCCCGAGATTGGCATGGTGCTGCGGTACACATCGTGTCACCATCACACCGATGTGTCGCCGCCTATTCAGCCCCTGGTCGGACCTTGCCTTTCTACGGGCTGGCGTGCCCTTAGAACAAGTGTCCCGGCACGTTGTTGTCACAACACATGCCTCCAACTCGGGCTGGGGCGCGACATGCAACGGGCAGGCAGCTTCAGGGCCCTGGACAGGACCTCGACTGCTTTGGCACATCAACTGTCTGGAGTTGCTGGCAGTGCATCTAGCTTTGCGACGGTTACGTCCGCTGTTGCTGGACAAGCACGTGTTGGTCCGCACGGACAACACTGCGGCTGTTTCGTACATCAACCGACAGGGCGGTCTACGATCACGTCGCATGTCTCAACTCGCCCGCCATCTCCTCCTCTGGAGTCAGACGTGGCTCAAGTCGCTGCGCGCTATCCACATCCCGGGGGAGCTCAATCGTGCAGCCGATGCGCTCCCACGACAGCTCACTTTCCCTGGGGAATGGCGACTCCATCCCCAGACGGTCCAGCTGATCTGGAGTCGATTCGGGGAAGCCCAAGTAGACCTGTTTGCTTCCACGAGTCCTCCCACTGCCAGCTGTACTATTCCCTGTCCCAGGCCCCCCTGGGCACAGATGCACTGGCACACAGCTGGCCTCGGGCTTTACGCAAGTATGCGTTTCCCCCAGTGAGCCTGCTCGCACAGACACTGTGCAAGGTCAGGGAGGACGAGGAACAGGTCCTGTTGGTTGCGCCTTACTGGCCCACCCAGACCTGGTTTTCGTAACTCGTGCTCCTCGTGACAGCCCCTCCCTGGTGCATCCCCCTGAGGAGAGACCTCCTCTCTCAGGGGCTTGGCATCATTTGGCACCCACGTCCAGATCTCTGGAACCTCCACGTGTGGCTTCTAGATGGGCCGCGGCAGACTTAAGTGATCTGCCCCCAGCGGTGGTAGACACTATCACTCAGGCTAGAGCCCCTTCTATGAGGCAGGCCTATGCTCTGAAGTGGAGTCTGTTCACGAATTGGTGTTCTTCTCACCGAGAAGACCCCCGGAGATGCCCGGTCAGAGTCGTGCTTTCTTTCCTGCAAGAAAGGTTGGAGCGAGGGCTGTCACCCTCCACCCTGAAGGTGTATGTGGCTGCCATTGCAGCCCATCACGATGCAGTAGATGGCCGTTCCCTGGGGAGGCATGACCTGATCGTTAGGTTCCTGAGGGGTGCCAGAAGGTTACATCCTCCTAGGACACCCCTGATTCCCTCCTGGGACCTCTCTATTGTCCTGGCGGGACTTCAGAGGGGTCCCTTTGAGCCGCTGGACTCAGTCGAGCTTAAGTTCCTGTCTCTCAAGACAGCACTCCTGATCGCGCTCACTTCCATCAAGAGGGTAGGGGACCTCCAAGCATTTTCGGTAAGTGAAGAGTGCCTTGTGTTCGGGCCGGCCTACTCTCACATTGTCCTGAGACCCCGGCCTGGATACGTGCCCAAGGTTCCCACCACTCCCTTCTGAGACCAGGTGGTGAACCTGCAAGCACCTCTCTGGCTATCATTCCCAAGGCGAGACATGCCCCCTGGGGGTGAGGGCTCACTCCACACGGAGTGTGGCCTCCTCCTATGCACTGGCGCATGGCGCCTCTCTGGCAGACATCTGTCAAGCTGCGGGCTGGGCGACACCTAACACCTTTGCGAGGTTTTACAACCTCTGTGTAGAGCCAGTTTCTTCCCGTGTGTTGGGTAACAGGTAATTGGCAGGAAGGGCTGGCTGGGTGTCACGCTTGCTGCGCCATTCCCCCTAACACGGGGATGTGAGCGCCTTTCTTCTCCCAGTAGAGTTCCCCGGTTGGAGTACCCTGGTCGAGCATCCTCCAGCACCCTCGGCAGTCAGACTTGGTGGAGCAGTCTGTCGCCAGGCCCAGTACTGGCGTTAGCATGCCCAGAGTCCCGGTCAGCCCCTGTACTGGGCTAGGTGTTCATATGGCTTGGTTCCCTACGGGTAATCCCATATGTGTATTCTTCCACGGTAAGGTTTCCCTCTTGGCAAACCCGTGTCTTCCCTTGACAGACCCGTTCTGTCAGTCTCTTCTGGCAGCCGTTCCATCCCTACTCCAAGGTAGGACCTGCCTCAGAGACCCCTTCCATTTGTATACTGTCCCCCGGGTCAGTCCATATCGGTTACCCACATGTCACCTCCCTACGGGTAGGATGTGGGCTCCGTAGCGACCTTTTCCTAAGGCTCGCTTCCCCATTGTCTTGCCAGCTGAAAGAACAAATAGGGAAGATTTGAAGCAGTCTTCTCTGAAGGTTGAAATCCCTTCCATTAACTTTATGTGGGCGGAACAGCAGCATGGCCTTCTCCAGCAGTGATGTACTCACCCTTTGGCCCCTTCGGTACCAAGGTCAGTGAATTTGTGCTGGGGCTTTGGGAAGGTTACGACCTTAAGCGTAGCTTTTGTGGCACACCAGGGCTTGTCGACAATTGCAGCGCCACAAGGTTGTGACGGGGTTCAGGTTGTGGCGTTTTCCATAGGACCTCATTTGTCGGTCGACATAACTCGTAGTGACCGACAGATAGGGAACGTCTCGGTTACGTACGTAACCCTCGTTAACAGGGAATGGAGACGTTATTTCCCCATGCAACAACCTTGAACCATTCGCTGTTGCCGGGACACGTTCTCGGCTCCTCAGCGTAAAACCTAATGAGTGGATGCACCTGTCGCCCTATTTATACCCATTGGCACGGGGAGTGGCTCAGGTATGTTAATCCACTAGCCAATTTTCATTGGCGTTTTCTCTTAAATTCAGAGATGATTGGCCTCCCAAGTGAGACCCCATTTGTCGGACGACATAATGTCTCCATTCCCTCCATCAGGGAACGAGGGTTACATACGTAACCGAGACGATTTTAATGCAAAGATCGAGTGAGACAACTCAGGCTATGAGGTGGTCATTGGAAGAGAGAGCTTGGGGCAGATGAATGAAAATGGAGAGAGGTTTGCTGACCTTTGTGCCATAAGAAATCTCATCAAGAACAAGATTGAACATGTATGTATTACCAAGAAATTCAGGAGGTCCCTCCAAGATGTGCTTGTCAGATGAGGGGCTGACGTTGCTTTGGACCACCATCTCCTTGTCTCCTGTGTAAATCTGAAATTAAGGGGAAAGAGGACAAGGGAGTCAAATCGGAGCTATAGATTTAGCACAGCACTTCTGAGGGATTCAACCAAACTGGAAGAGTTTAAATTATGATCACCAAAGAGAGATAAGATTTATAGTATGAGAGTAACAAAATATAACACATTTCAGAAGACTGAGCATAAGGGTGTTTTATAATTTTTGCTTGAATTACTCCATTAAATTCAGTTTTGTGGGCCTACAGCATGCCTTCAGGATGACTTGTAATATTACACAAAAGTTCCATTGAATATTTTATTGTACTTGTACATTGTTTTCAATTATTAACATAGAAGTGAATGTAGAGAATATTTTAATTTATTTATTTTATAATATTTGTACTGCATGACATACCATTTAGATTTTTGAGATCATAATCTCCTTTGATACGGAGTGATGGATTATATCCACCCTTTATATGATTTTATCTTAATTCAAAGTGTGTAATGCTGATAAGCATGTGATCAGTCAACGCAATTTTATCAGTTTAAGTAATTCAAATCAACAATTTCACAAATCAGAATTGTTACACTTGAGACAAATATAGTATCTACTGCAAAATTACAAACAAGATAATAATGACAGCAGAAATATCAGTAACAATTCTTACAAAGCACATCCTGTAAAATTCCTCTGGGTCATACTCCAAGATGCCTGGAAGACCCTGAAGTATTGGGTGTAAACATCAGATGACTATGAAAAAGAAGAGACATGTTATTTATTTTTATTTATTTATTTATTTGTTTGTTTATTTGTTTGTTTGTTTGTTTGTTTGTTTGCATGTTTGTTTGTTTGTTTAAGTACAATACACTTTAAAGGGTTAGTTCACCAAAAAATGAAAATTATGTCATTAATAACTCACCCTTATGCTGTTCCAAACATGTAAGACCTCCTTTAATCTTCGGAACACAGTTTTAAATATTTTAGATTTAGTCCGAGAGCTCTCAGTCCCTCCATTGAAACTGTGTGTACAGTCTACTGTCCATGTCCAGAAAGGTAAGAAAAACATCATCAAAGTAGTCCATGTGACATCAGAGAGTCCGTTGGAATTTTTTGAAGCATAGAAAATACATTTTGGTCCAAAAATGGCAAAAATGACTACTCTATTCAGCATTTTCTTCTCTTCCTTGAATCATTTTGAATCATTTTAAACGATACAAATCTCTAATACGCATTAATCCACAAATGACTTAAGCTGTTCACTTTTTTAATTTGGCTGACACTCCCTCTGAGTTCAAACAAACCAATATCCCGGAGTAATTCATTTACTCAAACAGTACACTGATTGAACTGCTGTGAAGAGAGAACTGAAGATGAGCACCGAGCCGAGCCAGATAACGAACAATAGACTGACTCGTTCACGAGAGAAGAACCGTTTCTGTCAGACGCATCCGATTCACGAACCGAGGAGCTGATGATACTGCGCATGTGTGATTCAGCGTGAAGCAAACCGACACACAGGGCATCTGAACTGAACTGATTCTTTTGGTGATTGATTCTGAACTGATTCCGTGCTAGTGTTATGAGCGCGGGTAAACTGAAGGCTTGAATCAAGGGCAATCATTGCAAATTACGCCATTACGTCGAGCGCAAAAGAACCGGTGAACCGTTTTTTTCAACTGGTTTATTGAATCAAACTGTCTGAAAGAGCTACTGATGATCTGAAAACCGATGCAACTGGTTCTTGACTCGTGAACGAGTCAGTCTATTGATCGTTATCTGGCTCGGCTCGGTGTTCATCTTCAGTTCTCTCTACACAGCAGTTCAGTCACTGTACTGTTTGAATACATGAATTACTCTGGGATATTGGTTTGTTTGAACTCAGAGGGAGTGTCAGCCACATTAAAAAAAGTGAACAGCTTAAGTCATTTGTGGATTAATGCGTATTAGAGATGCGAATCGTTTAAAATTATTCAGTTCGATTTGGTGTACTGAATGATTTGTTCGCGAACCGGATATCCAGACTGCTTTGATTTGAACTCTCTCTCACAACAGACACGGAAGAGAAGACAATGCTGAATAAAGTCGTCGTTTTTGCCATTTTTGGACCAAAATGGATTTTCGATGCTTCAAAAAATTCCAACGGACCCTCTGATGTCACATGGACTACTTTGATTATGTTTTCCTTACCTTTCTGGACATGGACAGTATACTGTACACACAGTTTCAATGGAGGGACTGAGAGCTCTCGGACTAAATCTAAAATATCTTAAACTGTGTTCCGAAGATAAAAGGAGGTCTTACATGATTGGAACAGCATAAGGGTGAGTTATTAATGACATAATTTTCATTTTTGGATGAACTAACCCATTAATAATACATGCAACATGTAAAAATGTGTCAGATTTAGCTGAATTGGCAAATTTTCTTCTATAGTCCCTTATATGCTGAGGGTAACAATCATATGCAAATCATAATTTAAAGATGACAGCAGTCAACATGATAAAAGAGTACATTTTAATCGACTTTTAAGCACAGTGCATGTCCAATGCTGCACGGAACTCTGATCTAAGATATGCAACTGAATTCTGCAAAGATCTAAGAACAAACATGGAGTGGTTATTAACTGTTACATGCATCTTTTTAACTTTTATTTTAGTCCCTAGGTGGCATGAAGAGGGATTTTTAAAACCATGTGAAAGCTGTGATTCCTGATAAATAGGCTTCCATGGTGACAATGGCATCTCTCTCTCAATCTAGGGGTGGGGTTGGCGCAGTGGATAAGATGCATGCCCATGGTGTGAGAGACCCGGGTTTGAATCCACTGTGAGGCACCAATGTGTCCCTGAGCAAGACACTTAACCCCTAGTTGCTCCAGAGGCGTGCGACCTCTGACATATATAGCAATTGTAAGTCGCTTTGGATAAAAGCGTCAGCAAAATGAATAAATGTAATGTAAATGTCTCAATCTAACTGTTCCTCACGGTTGTCTCTCTCTATGCTTTACTGGAGCCATTTTTATGCATTTGTTGATTCTTTGATTAATCTTTTTATTAATCTTTTTTTTGTGTGTTCTTTGTTTTCTAATCAGTAACGGGTAGTGGATTTATTTAACAGTGCACACTTTGGTTATTTATTAAGCATAGTGAGGGAAGCAGAGGCCCAGAAGACTCACCTGTTTTATTTTATCAGGAGTCAGGTAAGATTTGCTGGTGAAAACAGGTAGGCAGATATTTTCTTTTTTTCCTAGCTGCCCTACCTGTTTACTGTTATTGTTTCTTTACATTTATTCATTAATAGGTTTTTGTAAACGGTTTCTGTTAATTATTTTGGATTTTTTTTTTTATTGAAGTAAATTAATTTGCTATTTGGTAAGTTTTTTGAGTAACATTTGATTGATGTGAATATTGTCTCGTGTTTTACTTAGCCTATTTTTTTTATTTTTTATTTTATTTTTTGCTTTTACTAGACGTTAGACGATTTTATTTAGAGTCTGATGCAAGCAAAATTTTTCCAAATTAACAGAGTTAATTGAGAAAATTGCTGCTCATTATAAGGTTTATTTTCATGATATTTTATCCAAACGTGAACTTCAGATTTTGCTTGTTGATTCATTGCATAAACAAGGTGTCTTTGATGATGAGGAAAAGCAAGTAGACAATCCTGAATCATTTGTGGGTAGTTCTGAGGATCTTGTGCTGCAAGTTAAGTTTGAGAGCTAAGTTAAGAAGAAGTAGAGAGCGTGAGAGACATGAGCTTGAGATGAAACAGTCTTGCTGCCTCGAAGAACTCAAATTAAAAGCTTTCAAAAAGGGTGTAATAGACATTTCTGGTTTTGATATTAGTCATAATATTATAATCGGTCCACCTTTTTGAGAGCAAGAGGTAAAAAATGTTTTGTTCTTTTTGAATGTTGATACCAATTTGAAATGGCCAAAATAATTCTGGCCTATGTTATTGCAATGCGTTTTTGTAGGTAAAGCCCAGGAAGCCTATTCATCTCTTTCAGTTGAAGAGTCCCTTCACTATGAACAAGTAAACGATCAAGTAGGACTGTTTTCAGAGTGCAAGAATCGGTTCCTGAGGCCTACTACAAAAACATTCTAATTATCTAAAAACTGATTATGAGACCCATGTTGAATTTGTTTGCGAGAAGGAATCAATGTTTGTTCACTGGTGCACTTCTATGAAAACTTAAACTTTTTCTCAAAAAGAAAAATTGTGGTTTAGTAGTTTCATTGATGACGTCATTGAAGTTGAAAGGTCTCAAGTTGTTACCTTCTCAAGCTGACATTTATGAAGAAGGGGTATGTCCCGTTCATGATGGACAGATTTCTATCTTTGGTAGGCAATATTAATTAATCGAAAACCAGTTTAAAAAATTTGTGATATGGGCTCTGCTCATAGTTTTATTCTTCAAAGACTTTTTTTGTCTGATGAGAGTGTTTTGGGAGACAGAGTTGTGAGATGGGCTTTGTGAGTGTGCCTTTCACAAGATTGAAATTTAGTCTTCCTTTGTTGTTGGCCGTGTTGATGTTGGTGTGTGTGTCACACCCAGGGGCGGCTATGCTTTGACTAAGCCACACCCCTTCTCAACTTCCACCTCGAGGAGGTCCCCAAAGCCAACCCAATGGCCAAACAACACGAGAACAAATAAGTGATAAAACAATCTTTATTTAAATATTTAAAAATAGCTTGGGGAATAGGGAAAGGGCAATTAAAACTAAACTCTGACTCGGCCCTCCAGATGGGCTATGGCCGGGAAGAGGTCAAGGAGCAAGGGGGCCACGGGGATCGGGACTCGGGGCCCGGCCAGAGTCTTAGGTATCCGTAGCGCCCTCCTTCTTCCTCCTCTTCGCTGAATACAACTCACGGTAAGTACTGGTTCACACAGTTCGTTCTCGGGGTGCTCACTCTCTTTCTCTTCCTCCACAGGCAACGGCTGGAACGCAAAGGCACAGTTAATTCGGCTTGGTTTTGCTCTCACCTCTTCACTGATTGCAGCTCACAGTAAGTACTGGTTCACACAGTTCGTTCCTTGGGTGCTCACTCGCTTTCTCTTTCTCCACAGGCAGCGGCGTAAGTACAGGTTTCCTCGGTCTCTCCTCGTGTTACCCACTCTCTCTCCTTTTCTCTCCACAGGTATCAACTTGGGCACAATAGCACAGTTAGTTTGCTTTGAATGGCTCTCACCTCTGGGCTGGACACAGCGTACTGTAAGTACAGGTTTCGCTCTATTTCTCCTCGCGTTATCCACTCGCTCTCCTCCTCTCTACAGGTATCAACTTGGACACAAAACACAGTTACTCTGCTTTGGATGGCTTTCACCTCTGGGCTGGACACAACGTACTGTAAGTACAGGGTTCGCTCTATTCCTCCTTGTGTTACTCACTCTCTCTTTCCTTTTCTCTCCACAGGTATCAGATTGGACACAAAGCACAGTTAGTTTGCTTTGAATGACTCTCACCTCTGGGCTGAACACAGCGTACCGTGCTATCTCCGGAGATCTGAAGCACGCTCACAACATATACTGTACTGAACTAGGCTAGAACCAGCAGTCTCCTTGTCCTCCCGCGACAGAGTGCGTGAAGGCGGGGGTTTATCTGACAGGACACACGGCAATACACAGCAACCCACAGCAATATACAGCACCACGTCAAAATTATAGGTTTTCACAGCACGAAGACTCACCCACCACACTCAGTGTACGAAAAGGACACCCGTCTTCCTTCACTTCGCTTGGTTCGGATCTGGCGATGGAATATGCGGCCTAGCTAGTGATGTCATCGTTGTGACTACTTCAATAAGTATTCCTTCGGCTCTCCCACCACGCTATATTAGGGGTAGGGCCGCCCTCCTCCTCCTGGGGAGATCTACACAACGCCAGGTCAATATACAGGGCACTTTCGGCTTGCTCTTAGTACTCACATCAATGCCGCTTCCAATCCCCTTTTTCACGTCGTCTCAATTCGCCGTATAATCCGTTCACTTCTCAACCTTTAAGGTTAGCGATGTCTTCACAATCATACAATTCCAGCCTGAGGGGGAGAGAGAGAGTTAGACAGCCACCAGCAGCGCACCAAGACAGGCACGACACAGTGCTTCACACACACCAGAAAGAGCTCCCAGACTGTGAAATAACTTGGCCTTAAGTACTGCCTTGTCCAGCGTATCCTCCAATCACCAACCGCTGTCCCTAGCTAGGCACAGGTGCATCGAATTCCCTGATTTTCCCTCTTACGGCGCTACCGGAAGTTCCGGTGTTCTGTTTTTCCGGTCCGGGCGGAAACACTTCCGGGCGGAACCAGACTTCCCGAATTTGGTTCCGCCCCTAAAGATCGTCACCTTGTGACATGTGACCGTGTCTTCCCATTCAAGATGTCAGGTTTATTTTAAGGACTGACTTGGTAGGAGGAAGAGATTTTGCCATTCCTGAGGTAATCAATGTTCCCCTTTCATGTTTTACCCCTTTTGCGCTGTTACTCACACTATGGTTCAGAATTTTGAAATGAAAAATTGTTAAATCAGAAAATGAGTGGGATTTTGATTTCAGATGTTTGATTTCAGATTTTTCCCAGACCAAATGTTAAAACTGTAATGATGGTTCTGACATTGGTGTTTAAAAAAAGAATGAACAGTTGAGAATGAGAATTGATAAGTCGTCTCATGTGTAATGTGAGCAGCTTATTAATGAACAGAGGAAAGATGAGACATTGTCATCCCTCTTTCAAGTCCCTCAAATATGTATCAAGAGGATACTTTGTTGAAGATGGTGTGTTGATTAGGAAGTGGAGACCATTGACTGCAACTGCTAATGATCAATGGAAAATTGTCAAGAAGATGATAGTTTCCTCATCGTATCACTCTAAAATTCTGAGATTTTCACATTATGGTCCATTTGGTGGACATTTGGGGGTCAACAAAACATAGTTTGTTTACTCCAACATTTAAAAAGCAATATAGAAAGTTATTAATGAAAAGCTGTCATGTGTTGAAGCCAAACCAGAATATTCCACCTGCTCCGCTATATCAAATTCCAGCCAATTCCGAACAATTCGAGCATGTGATGTGAGTCCTTTGCCCTCTACGAAGTCTGGTAATCAGTATCTCCATACAATAATGTTTACATCTATGTGTTTTCTGGAGGTGATTCCTCTGTGGAAAATAACTGCACTAGTGATTGTGAAATCGCTTATAATTTGTTTGTTTGTCCTTTTGGCCGAGTTGAGCTTTAACTCTTGGAACTTAACCTGTTTGCTGGTAAAAAAAAATAAAAAAAAATAATAATCTGGCATGGCATGTTTAATTTTTGTACTGATTTTGGATGCATTAATTATATCATGAAACAAGATAGTTATCCATTGCCTCGTATAAAGGACTGTGTAGATTGTGTTGTAAATTCTGCTTTCATCACCAAAATCAGTCTGCTTAAAGGTTATTGGCAGGTGCCTTTGTCAGATCACACAAAAGAGATCTCTGCATTCTTAACATCAGACCACTTCCTACATTTCATATCCTGTAATGGCTTTTGATTTACGAAATGCACCGCCAACTTTTCAGAGGTTGGTAAATAATGTTATTAAGAGCATGCCTAATGTTGAGGCGTATCTGGATGACTTAGTTCTTTATAGTGTGTCCTGGTTAGAACATATTAAACAGACTGATACATTGTTCAATCGTCTGTCTTGTGCTACTCTTACTGTTAACTTGACTAAGTGCGAATTTGGTCGAGTTATGGTAACCTATTTAGGAAAGATTGCTGGTGGTGGGCAAGTTCCTCCTGTTGAGTTCATCATTCATTTTGCCGTGCCCAATATGCAGCTCGAGATTCGCATATTCGTGGTACAGTTAGGTGGGTACTACAGAAAAAAAACTTTTCTGTTGTTGCCTCACCTTTATCCCAACCTGCAAAAAGTAATTTCAGGGAGGTATCCCGAAGACCACCCAGCCACCAAAGGAAGGAAATACATCTCAGCTGTAGTCACCTTCTCAGTGAGACTTTGCTTATCTGAATGGGAGAACTTCCCTGCGCTTAGCCTCCCTAACATGTTGTGGTCCCTAAAAGATGGGGATATTATTTCTATAAGCTATAGGCCTATGTAATTATTTGTTAATTATGTTTAAATATGTAGATTTCTATTACTATTTATATAATCTGCTTATACAATTTATGTAAACTGATTTATTTATTTTCCATTGCAACTTTAAACGGGTCTAAAGAGTTTGTTGTTTTCATGTAGCCTTGGCAACTAGCCTGAATAATATGCAGATAAAATGAAACTTGTCCACTCACCTCAACATGCCTTTTGCAATCATTTAACCTCCCATGGGCAATGCTTGAGCAAGACTGTCATTATGTTTTACATATATAAGACAGGGGAACACTTTCGTGTAGTCTGCCATAAAATGTGTCTTGTACTTTTCCTTTTTTTTTTTTTTTTTTTTTTTGGCACTTTCCCTCTGCCATGGTGCTCCTGTTTCTAGATAGACATAACTGATTAATTTTGTTCGGGAGAAGAGATAAAAGCCCGCCCACACTGACAATTGATTGGTTGATTTGCAGAAACAGGCCAATCAGGATGCTCTCTGTCTGACATGCGCTTCGCACACACGCACATTAGCACACACACGCAAGGTCTCTCGCTCCCTCTCCCTCTCTGCCGTGCGCGCGCTACACGGTTTGAAACACAGTATCTGTTTCGCATGCGCGCTTTTGCTCGCTCGGTCTAGATTCCGGGAGATTTTAACTAATTTGCGGGTCTCAGGGAGATATGCGGGAGACTCCCGGAACTTCCGGGAGACTTGGGATGTCTGCCTTTAACCGATCCCAAGGTATAATTTACATGGATGGAGACATGTCAAGCAAGTTTTGAAAAAATCTAAGCCCTTCTGATTAATTCTCCTGTCCTGTCTGCTCCTGACTTTTCATCCCCGTTCTTTATTGCTGTTGATGCAAGTCACATATGTGCAGTTGCTGTACTTCTACAAAAGGATAAGGGTGGTGTTAAGCATCCCATTTGCTAAGTTTCATGCAAATTTAATAAATATCAATGAGGCTATGTCACCATTGGGAAGGAGGTGCTAGCTCTTATCCTTGCTCTTCTACATTTTGATGTCTATATTGGTTCTGATTCATATCCGTTTATTTGTTTATTCATTAACACAGACCAACACCTCTTAGTTTTCTTGAACCAAAGGAAAAATAACAACCAACGTTTGATGTGTTGGGGTTTATTTTTATAGACTTTTGAACCGGACATTCGTCACATTCGTGGTAAAGATAATGTTGTTGCTAATGTTTTATCTCACATTTAATGGAAATAAATTGTTGTGAAACAAAAAGACAGCCAGAAATAGCCGGTTGGCATTAACCTCAAACTGGTGAGGACCTGTATTTGGAACGGAATGGCTTGGTTCTGGCATGTTGCCCTCTCTAGTTCTTGACCCAATTCAGCATATAGATCCAAGAGCACAGCTCTAGGGAATCTAAATCGTATTATACCAGTCATCATCATGGGCCAGGAAATCACCATGGTCGCTGAAGACTCTTTCTTTCCTTATTCTTCCATTTGGCGTAATGCTCCAGCACTGCCATCATGCAGCCTTATGCATGGGGGTCACTGCAGAATTTATATGATTACAGCAATTAGAGTGATCGTTAACACCTTGCCAAAATCATAGCATAAATTATCCTCCACCTTTAAGGTACCCCCACCTATAAAGTATCCTCCACCCGAGATCAAATTTGAAAATGAAAATGTAATAGGTAATAGGTGTTTCTTCCTGCCAGTTATATATAAAGAGTTCAGATGCAAAACCCTCTAAATGCCATCTGAAATTTTCATCTAAAATTGGGATTTTTATCAGGCTCCTATATTTATGTTCAGTTATTTCACTTTAATAGTCTGGCAAAGGACCTGCACATTGCCATTAAAGTAAAATGACTCAACCTAAGCATAGGAGCTTGATAAAAATCCTAATTTTAGATGCAAATTTCAAATGGCATTTAGAGGCTTTTGCATCTGAACTCTTCATATGAACAAAATTATATTTAGGAGTGAAAATGAGTATATAGAGATTTATGATTGTGCAAGAGCTTATAATGGCTATAATTCCAGACTTTGACATTTAAAAATAAATAAATTAGATAAATTAGAATGTCATGGAAAACAAAACAAAACAAAGTTTATTTCAGTAATTCAACTCAACTTGTGAAACTTGTAAATTCAATACACACAGACTTTTTTAACTATATTGGTTAAAGTTGATGTATTCTTCTTGTTAAGCCACTCCTGAACCACAGACAATGTCAGAGGCATTGCACCTGTGATAAGGATAAGAAGAACTGGACTGTTGCCCATTGGTCCAAAGTCCTCTTTTCAGATGAAGCCAAGGTCCTAGAGTCTGGATGAAGGGTGGAGAAGCTCATAGCCCAAGTTGCTTGAAGTCCAGTGGTAAGTTTCCATAGTCTGTGAAGATTTGGGTCGCAATGTTATCTGCTGGATTTTTGTCCATTGTGTTTTTTAAAAAGTCATTGCACCCATTTACCCATATGTTTTGGAGCACTTCCTTCTGCTGACCAGCTTTTTGAAGATGTTAATTTCATTTTCCAGCAGGATTTGGCACCTGCCCACACTGCCAAAAGCACCAAAAGTTGGTTAAATGACCATGGTGTTGGTTTGACTGACTGGCCAGCAAACTCACCAGACCTGAACAACATAGAGAATCTATGGGGTATTGTCAAGAGGAAAATGTGAAACAAGATACCAAAAAATGCAGACGAGCTGAAGGCCACTGTTTAAGAAGCTTGCGCTTCCATAACACCTCAGCATTGAGGCAGTAATTAAAGCTAAAAGGAGCCCCTGCCCAGTATTGAGTACATGTACAGTAAATGAACATACTTTCCAGAAGACCAACGATTCACTAAAAAGGTTTTTTTTTTTTTTTTTTTGGATTGGTCTATTGAAGTATTCTAATTTGTTGAGATAGTGAATTGGTGGGTTTTTGTTAACCATCTGAGGTCTAAGGGTATTTTTGGAGCCTGGAGAAATGTTGTCATGCCCTGACATTTGTGCTTTTTTTCAGTTGCTTATAAACATCTAAATAGCTAATATCACTGTATCAGCACAAACTGGGCTTTAATAATATGTGAGCATGTATGTACATGATTGTGTTTTTTATGCATTATGTGAAGAACTAAACATGCTAAATCACTTCAAAAAGGCCATAAAACACATACAGAACATTGATTCCTGGGACTTAAGAACTGGAGCTTGTAGCCTAGAATTTTTCTTTCTAAATGATATGAAAATGATCTTGTTTACTTACTCACAGAAAACAATATCTTGATTAAAATTTTCTAAGAAACTTTATTGTTTGTAAAAGTCAAATGCGAGTAGGCATCAACTATCATCAATATCATTGTGATTTACACCTGAGAAGATAAAGGCCCGCATAATGAGCTGCATAATGAACCTTTCAGTCAGGTTTGTGACTAAGAGGGAAGAGTTACAAGAAGGAATATGAGGACAAAATAAATGTATATAATTTGATGTTTGTAGTTTATTTAAAATATATATAATTATCCCACAAGATAACTAAATATTTTCTTGTGAGTGCAGTTTATTAGGAACAATCAAAGCTGACTTTCAAAGCTGAATTTTTGCATCATTACTCCAGTCACACAATCCTTCCTTTTAACAATCTGATTTTATACTAATATAAACTAATATATAACTAATATATAATATATAATATATAACTAATATATATACTAATATATATATATATATATATATATATATATATATATATATATATATATGTGTGTGTGTGTGTTATTATTTTTTTTTGGGGGGGGGGGGATAAGTTGAAAGAACAGCATTGTTTGTTACATTTATATTTATTTGTTACATTTATATTATTTACATCAAGATTTTGTATAGTATAGTGTATATTGTTATTGAAACTTCATAATGTTTAGTTACTGAAATTAACTTTTCCACAACATTATAATTTATTAAGAATGCACCTATATGCAAAGTTTTTAAAGAAAATATTTAGTTATTTACACTGTGCTCTGCAGTTATCTAATGGAAGGGTATTTGATGCTATCCGGTATTCCATGCAGTCAAGCCATCTCTTCCTTCTGCACTCCCATAGTGGACATATTTGGTGGTGAGACACGACATATTAATTATTTAGATTGAATTTTGATTTAAGACTTGAGTTGGATTTTACAATAAGCTGTTTATAAAACAATTCACTCAGTACAAATGCAAATAACACTGATGGATTTTTTAAGTTTAAGTTTCATGATAAAATGGATCTTACGTATGATATGGAATGAAATTAAATGTGAGTCATCAATAGTTATGATAATTTTTCTCAAATTCACTTTCTACAATCTGACTTCATTTCACCACCTCACCATCTGTGTCGCCAATTCCCCTTGTATGCAGAATGTACATTCGCATGGCTCAGAGTTTACTTACAGGTGCGCACATTCTACAATCAAGTTTGTTTTTAAAAGATCACAAACTTTGCACACGTTCCCAGCCCCATTTTGTGCCTACATCATTAATAAATGAGACCATTGGTATTTAGAGTTCTTTGATTTTATTGTTATTTTTTTTTGTTTGTTTGTTTGCTTGTTTTTCTAATCAGTAATAGGTAGTTGATTTATTAATTAGCTCACACTTTGGTTATTTAGTAAGCATAGTGAGGGAAGCAGCCCTGAGGACAGATATGAAATGCTGGTGAGAACAGGCATACTCAGGTGTTTTCTGTTTTTCCAGCTCCCCAACCTGTTTACTGTTATTATAGATATTTCTTTGCCTTTTATTTATAAAAATATTTTTGAAAAAATGTTGTGTTCATTATTATGCATTTTTTTCTGGTTAAAGGGGAGGTGAAATGCTATTTCATGCATACTGAGTTTTTTACACTGTTAAAGAGTTGGATTCCCATGCTAAACGTGGACAAAGTTTCAAAAATTAAGTTGTACGTTTGAAGGAGTATTTCTGTTCCAAAAATACTCCTTCCGGTTTGTCACAAGTTTCGGAAAGTTTTTTCCGATTATGGCTATGTGTGACGTTAGATGGAGCGGAATTTCCTTATATGGGTCCTAAGGGCACATCTGCCGGAAGAGTGCGCGCTCCCATATAGCAGAGCACTGAGAGGCTGAGCACAGACAATCACTGATCAGAGCGAGAGCGTTGCGAAATGTCACAAAAGGAGTGTGTTTTTGGTTGCCAGGGCAAGACAACTCTGCACAGATTACCAAAGAAAAAACAGCATTAAGGGACCAGTGGATGGAGTTTATTTTTACAGAGCATCAATGGAGTTGTGCAAGTGTTTGTGTTTGTACCCTGCATTTCGAAGATACTTGTTTTACAAACAAGGCCCAGTTTGACGACGGATTTGCGTATCGTTTATTTCTTAAGGATGATGCAATCTAACAATTACTGCCAAATGTGTGACAGAATCATATAATAACTTAATTATTAATATTGATAGTTCATCGTCTAGCTGACTACGTCTTTTATTATTATTATTTTTATTTTTTCTAAAATCCTGTCAAATGTGCACAAACTACTAGCTACTATACTTTTTGATAAAAACATTCCAGGTTTTTCTCCATATAATGGACTTCAGTGGTACCCAACATCTTACCCAACTTGTTGAATTTGATGAATGCATGAATTAATGGAAAAATGTGGTTTTACAAATGCTAGAAACAAGGTTTTCAAAGGAAATATTGTTATTAACCCTTGTGCATTGTTCAAATTCACTACCCTTTCGTTATGTTCAGGATGAAAACATCCACTCAATTAAACTGCTGTAAAAATGTATCAGATTCATATTTTTTTATTTTACTTTTCGCATAAATCTGTTAATCAGCTTCAGTCCTGATCAAAACTACCAAATGTAAAAAAAAAAAAAAAAATCCAAGATTTTAACTCTTTAATTGCCAAGTTCATAAATGATGTCACTGATTTATTTTATTTTTTTTGAGGGGGGGGTTATGTTTTATAACAGTCTTGGTCATGTCAAAGATTAGTAGCAACATTGTCTTTGATGCATTTTTAGTTTTTGTGCAGCATTAGATTTAAAATTTTTCTCCCTCATTTACTGTTTGTGGCTGTTTTTGCCCCATTGACTTTCATTATAATTATATTTTTTGTTTGAAAAGCCATGACACCATATAATCATGCATTCTTGATTGTTTGTGGTTTTCACAAGAGGTAAAAAAATATATATATTTTTACAGTTGATCACTAGGTGGGACCATTAACCCTTTAGATAGGCCTGTGCAAAAAACAAACAAAAAAAGGCTTAGTTTCTGGCTTGTATATGAAGTTATATGGAGTTGTTTTGAAGTTTGTTAAGAACTGGTAAAATAATAATCACTGTGGGGCATCGATGAGAATGCACAAAATTCCTTTAGTTGCTTTTATTTGATGGCTCAAGATGATGATGGTGATGATGATGAGGTGATGTGGATCAAGGTGTGTGGTTACTATAAAAGAATAACAACACTGCCATCAGTTACAAGTATGACAAACATTAACACATTGATGCATATAACAAGCAGGATTCACCAGGTTTAAAAGAGTTAAACAACACATCTAAATCCTCAAGTGACCAATTGCAAACAATGTACTAAATCAACATTCATATACATACAACAAACAATATTATTCATGGTTAAGATAAAAAAGGTACCTACCAAACAATCTATACACATAATCATCATACATAAATAACAATATATTATATATATATATATATATATATATATATATATATATATAAACTATCAACTTACACTTGATGCACGCACACAGTCCATGTATCAAAAACCCAGTAAAGGCCATCACTGCTCTTAGGCCTCAACTACCATTCAAATGGCTTCCATCATGCCCATGTGCTCAAAGAGGAAGTGGGGTGACATATTTAAAGGAAGCGGAGTGACATATATAAAACAGTCAGTATTACCCTCTACTGGCTCAGTTCCTTCAGAACAGCCGCCCCCAAATTTGTCCCACAAATTTGCAATAACGTTAAACTAAGCATTACTGTTAGGGACAGCAGGGAGGCGTATCAGCCGACTAACTGGTCAAAGATACGTCCTGTCTTTCACTCTCACGTCTGCCGTACGTATTCTTCCATCTTTACCAGGAAACAACTTTATAACATGACCTACAGGCCAAAGTGCTCTAGGCAACTGGTGGTCCATCACTAGGACAACGGCCTTTAACTGGAGTGCATCAGTGTCAGTTTACCATTTTACCATGGTTTGCAAACTGGGTAGATCATTTCTTATGAACTGTGACCAAAACCTATCAGCAAGGATTTGACAGGACCTCCATCTTCGTCGGCTGAGTAATTCACACTCATGATACATGACCTGCGGAAGTGAAGGGTATCGCCGCCCCATCAGAAGAAGGTTTGGGGTGACAGGATCCGGATCGGCCACGTCAGTGGACACATAACCCAAAGGTTTAGAATTTAAAATCCCCTCAATCTCAACAAGGACGGTGGTCAAAAGTTTGTGCGTTACAGTCTGTGAATTCAAGGTAACATTTAGAGCAGTTTTAATGGACCGAATCTCCCTCTCCCAAGAGCCTCCAAAGTGTGGTGCATGAGGTGGATTAAGGAAAAATTTGATCTGATACTCAGCTAATTTGACTTTCAGGTTTGGGTGCAGGGCGTTGAATGCATCTTTAAGTTCTCGTTCTCCTCCTTTAAAATTTGTTTCTTGATCAGAGAACAATTCAGCAGGCTTTCCCCTTCGGGAGATAAAACGTCTTAAAGACATCAGAAAAGAATCAAGATCAAGGCTGGTTAGAACTTCAATGTGTACAGCTCTTGTGGTTAGACACTTAAACAATATTCCCCATCTTTTCTCATTTCTTCTGCCCAATTTGAAAATAAGTGGCCCAAAACAATCCATCCCTGTAAAGAAGAAGGGTGGTTGATGTAAACGTAAACGTGCTGGAGGTAAATCTGCCATTCGTGGAGGTATTGGTTGAGCTCTCAATTTCTGACACTCCGCACAGTTACGTTGTTCTTTTCTCACAGCCTCTCTTCCTCTGAGAATCCAGTATTTCCTCCTCAACTCAAACAAACGTTCTGCACCAGGATGTTTTTAGTTACTGTCAGATCATTGAATAAGCAGCTTGGTAACTGGATGTTTTGAATCCAGAACTATTGGATGAACTGTCTCTATTTCCAACTGATTGAAATTGCGCAGTCTGCCTCCCACTCAAATTACTTGCATTACTGTATCAAATTCTGGGGCTAATGTTAGCAAACGACTTGATGATGATGGAGATTTTCCATTGCTAAGACTTTGAATCTCTTCAGGGAAACTTTCTCCTTGTGCAGATCTTAAAATCATTAATTCCGCCTGCTGATACTCCTCAGCAGAAGAACTTTGATTCTCTATGGAGGCCGCCCCATGAAGGGATTTTGCGGTAGCATAAACTAGATCCTTGAGGCTGTCAGCTTGTGAAGGCTCTAGAATTGAATAGCATGTGATTGCATTTAGATTCAGACAAGTGATTGGTTTGCGCAGTTCTTCGGTGTCATCATTTTTCAAAGCTGAAGGATTTCTTGGCCAGTATTCTGGCAACAAATGTAAGAAAGGGGGACCACCCCCTTTGAACCACCTACTGTCTTCCCTAAGATCCTGTAGGGTCCGTCCTCTTGTAACATCATCTGCTGGATTATTCAATGAATCTTCATAATGCCAATCTTGGGAGTCAGTCAGTTATTGAATTTCTGCAATTCGGCTTCCAACAAATACCTTGTAATGACATGAATCAGACTGAATCCAAGTCAACACAGTTGTTGAGTCTGTCCATAAATTAATTCCAGATATCTTGATAGTAAGCTCTCTTTTTAACAGGTGGGCAAGTTGGGCTCCTGTCAGTGTTGCACATAATTCCAATCTTGGCATTGATAGCTGCTTTTTTGGTGCAACTCGTGAGCGTGCAGTTAAGAATGCTACCTCTACCCGTTTTAATGGATTGTCTGTTCGCAAGTATCCCACACATCCATAGGCACGTTCTGAAGCATCACAAAATATGTGAATTTCTTGCACACAATCAGTTTGGTCCATTTCAGCACTCACGTAACACCGGGGAAGTCAGATCTCATTCAAGTGTTGGAGCTTCCTTTCCCATATCTTCCAAGCCTCTAAGAGGTCCCCAAGGGAGTAGAGGGTCATCCCATTCTCGTTTTTTGTTCCACAACTGCTACACAATTATTATTGCCCTTGTAGAAAAAGGAGTGATATATCCAAGAGGGTCACTGGACAACTGGACATCATTCTGTAAATATTCCTCATAGTGATGGGGGATGATTTTAATGTGTAAGACTTATATATCAAAGTGTCTGATTGACACAGCCACCGAAGACCTAAAGCTGGTTCTCGAGGATCCATATCACTCTGATTAAGCCAGTGTTCACCACTCTGAGATAATAATTCCTTCGGCAGATGATGAATGATACCTGCAGCATTACTAGCCCACTGTCTTAGCTCAAAACCTCCTTCAGCAAGTAGCTTCTTCATTTTGTCCACAAGAGCGCGGACTATCTCAATTGAAGGAAAGCTCTGTAACCAAATGTCAACGTAGAAGTGCTGCTTCTATCTTCCGACTGCCCTTGTTCAATGACATGCTGCTGCAGTGCATAAGTAGCACAACATGGTGAACAAGTTGTGCCAAAGGGAAGTACTTGCCATTCATATACACTGGGTTGGGTTTCCCTCAGAAGATCACGCCACAAGATTCTCAAGATTGGCTTATCTTCTGACAACAGCCTCACCTGGTGAAACATCCCCTTTTATATCGCTACTTATAACGAAAGAATGCTCTCTAAAACGCAGCAGAATACCCAAAAGGGATGAACTTAGGTTTGGTCCTGGTAAGAGTAGCTCATTCAAATTGTGTCCCTGATATGAAAATGAACAATTAAACACAATTCTGTTCTTTCCATTATGTGTTACCATATGATGAGGGATAAACCATGATTCTTTGGGGCATTCCTTTTCTCTGGTAACGTTAATGGCATATCCTGCATGCTCAAGTTTGGCAATCTCGGCATTATAAGCAGCAGCACGTTCTGAATCTTTGATGAGACGCTTCTCAGTATTACGAAGGTTAGCCAGAACTGCTTCAGGAGGTGCTGACAGATTGGGGATGTTCTTTACACGTAGTAAAGGAGTAGCATATCTCAGAACTCCATCCACTTCTACTCTGGCTGTTCTAGCTTGCAAGTGATCCATGGCCTCTTGATCTCGCTTAGATCTGGTAACAAGTTTTTCACTTCGGTATGGCAATATATCCAATTGCCACAACTTTTCTACTTGATGGTAGATTTCAGATGATGGAGAAACATTTGAAGTGAAAAAACAAGAAGTTGCATTACCAGTATGTAGAAGACCCTGTAGCGTCCATCCAAGTTTCGTTCTGACTGCCACAGGACCTCCAGGCGGTCCTAGTCTCACTGGCTGTACAGGAGTTATCAAGTGTGGATTATCTGACCCAATCAGTATGAGTGGTCTGACATTGGTCAAAATGAGGTAAGGACAATTTCCTAAAATGGTTATACTGCCGCTGAAGTCTGGTTATTGGGTAAGTATGTTCCGCCAAACCTAATTGACTTGCAGTAAATGCATTCTTGATGGTGTAGACTTTGTTTGGCTGGTTAATGGGAGACAGACAGATAGTCACCGCAGAGCCCTGCAACACTCGTAGATCCTGTCACACGGTTCTCAGTGTGATACTTTCTGGATCAGCTTGTAACTTTAACTTCTCTGCTGCTTCTTGAAGGAGAATCGTCCTCTCTGAACCATCATCCAATATAGCATAGGTTTCCAGCGTGTGATTACCATTACATAAGAGCACTTTTTTTTATTTATTTTCAACAAAACTTGGCTACATCCAGCTCTCCGATCAAGGTAAAGAATGTCAGTTGGAGAAGAGCTTACTAGACCACAAGTTGCTGAGGTTAAGCTCTCTGCAGGCTTAACATTTACTTCATGCAATGCTTGAACATGTTTACCTTTGCAGATGTCACATATAATTCTCAGACGACACTGGGCAGCTTGGTGTCGAAATCCGCATTTCCAACAGCGGTTATTGGACTTTATCCAATCCCTCTTCTGCTCCATAGTAAGCTTAATGAAGTTTACACATTGATCCAAGAAATGCATATCGTTGCAACAGTAGGAGCAATACGTTTTCGACTTCCTTTGTGGGTGAGGCATTGATTTCTGCTCAGAAGTGTTGTAGGTCGAACCAAGAAGCACAGTCGTTGACTTACTCTTTATCTTAAAACTCTGATGCTCTCTCTGCTTGGTACCTCCTCTCCAGGGCTCATGTGAACACTCGAACACTTCCTCTTGTATTTGCAATTCATATTCGAGCCAATCTGCAAAATCTAGAAGGGATGGTACTCCTCTCTTCAAAGGGTAAAGATATTGTCTAAAGTTAGCTCGAAAGTGTGACCCACAATTAAGTTTGGCATCGCCTTCATCACCCAGTTGCTCTAACATCCCGACCAATGCTCGTACTCTCAATGCGAATTTGCGGAATCCAGTGGGATCACCATTCTGGACAACAGGTCCATCCATTAATCCAGCAATTCGACGCAGAGCAAGCTGATGGGGCTGACCATAATGTTGAATAAGTGAAGCCATGGTATCAGAGTAAGGGTGATGTGAATTACAATAAGAATCAGCTATCAAAAGTGCCTCTTCAAACTTTAAATGATCCAGTAAAATCTGGTACTTAAATTGCTCTGTGGCATCTTGTGGAAGGAGATTCTCCAATGGTATCCTAAGTCTGGCAAACTCTCTTGGGTCATCAGATGTAAAATCAGGGATGGACGGCTTGGGTCCCCGATATGTCATCTCTTGTACACCAGTTTGGTTATTATAATATCTGTTTGGAGGCACTGGTGGAGGCCTAGCATCTCGTCTTACTGGTCGACTACTTGGTGCCATGTAAGGTAAATTACAATAATCAGAGTCTGGGTCCTGATAACTTAGAGTAGATGGAACTGGCAACCTCTGCATTTCAAGTCTGCAAATGCGGTCTCTGAGCTCTTCCATCATACCAAGCTCCATTCCCTTAGAAGGACGCAACAATTTATTATCAACCATTATCGGAGGGGGTGGCAGTGGCCATTCTTCTTCAACAGCTGCTGGCTGATATACTGGTAGAGAAGAATTATCTTCTGATACCTCCTTAAGTTGTGAAGTACGTTCAAAAGATAATGTTTCCGCTGAATTTGGTGTTGGCAACACCCCATCTTGACCCAGCTGCTTTTGTAGCTCTGATACAGTCCGTTGCAGTCTTTTATTATCCTCTTGCATCTGAAGAAAGGAATCTGTCATAGACTGAGAATACTGTGAGATAATCTGTGGTGAGCTCCTATGAATAAGTGTCTGTTCGACAGGGGGGTCTTCATCCACTATGTTCCAGTTAGTTAATGTTGAGAAATGAGAGGAAGATCCCTTCTCTTTGGCTCTCTGTATTGATCTTTGATAAATTCTCTCATCAGGAACAAGTTGCCGATTTGCTGCTGATGGTAGTTCCACCTCATATTGACTTATCCATGCGGTTGGGCGAATTAACCACTTTGGACGAACCTCAGCTGGTCGGTGATCACCACCCCTTGCTGCATGTGCCATCTCGATCCACAGCAATTATCCAGTTCCGGCTCGAAGGACCAATTGTTTTGAAGTTTGTTAAGAACTGGTCAAATAATGATCACTGTGGGGCATCGATGAGAATGCACAAAATTCCTTTAGTTGCTTTTATTTGATGGCTCAACATGTGGATCAAGGTGTGTGGTTACTATAAAAGAATAACAACACTGTTACAAGTATGGCAAGTATGACATCAGTTAAAAGTATGACAAACATTAACACACTGATGCATATAACAAGCAGGATTCACCAGGTTTAAAAGAGTTAAACAACAGATCTAAATCCTCAAGTGACCAATTGCAAACAATGTACTACATCAACATTCATATACATACAACAAACAATATTATTCATGGTTAAGATAAAAAAGGTACCCACCAAACAATCTATACACATAATCATCTTACATAAATAACAATATATATATAAACTATCAACTTACACTTGATGCACGCACACAGTCCACGTATCAAAAACCCAGTAAACGCCATCACTGCTCTTAGGCCTCAACTACCATTCAAATGGCTTCCATCATGCCCTTGTGCTCAAAGAGGAAGTGGGGTGACATATTTAAAGGAAGCGAAGTGACATATATAACAGTCAGTATCGCCCTCTACTGGCTCAGTTCCTTCAGAACAGGAGTATAACAACAAATTATTGTGTTTGCGTGTGTGTGAGATTCGTGATTGTTGGTGGTTTTCCCTGTTGGGAAGAGGTAACATTTGTTATTTTTACAGTTGATCACTAGGCGGGACCATTAACCCTTTAGATAGGCTTGTGCAAAAAAGGCTTAAAGAGTTAAAATCTTGGATTTTTTTAAACATTTGGTAGAAATTGAAAAAAATATTTATCTGACATTTTACAGCAGTTTAGTTTAGTGGATGTTTTTATCCACAAACTTAACAAAAGGGTAGTGAATTTGCCCGCAGTGTACCGTTGAATTTTTGAAAAAATTCAAAGCATTTTCCCTAAATTATGGGTCAAAATAAGATTTGTCACCAAAAATCATTCCATTAGCTCAAACACAGAGAAAGTTGTGGCCAAAATAAGACTCAACTTTACCCCCTAGTGGACGAAAACGTCCCCAACAACACATAAGGGTTAAATAGCACATCTAGGCTCCTTTCTGGTGATGGTTCCTAACCACTGTTGGGAATGTTACTTTAAAAAGTAATTAGTTATTAACTGAATTACTCTATAATAAAAGTAACTCGTTACCAGGGAAAGTAACTATTTGCGTTACTGTAAAAAAAAAAGTTGCTATATGTCAGAGAATTTGTACTTTTCTTTTTTGCAGTTTTCACAAGTCAGTTGAAATGAGTAGAACAGACAGGTGTTCGTACATAACTTTGGATATTTTTTTGCACATCAACAGACAGCAAGAGTTTTATCCTGCACTTCAATTACCATGAAACACATGACTCTACCTTAGCCAATCATAATCGCTTATCTCTAAAGCCAGGGGTGTGTTCGGATTGCATAGTTTATTAAATCAATGCATAGTAACGCACCGCATTTAATGTTCAGTAACGTTAACGGCATTGTAACGACGGGAAAAGTAATTAGTTAGATTACCGCTTTACTGAAAAAATTACTTTAACCGTTCTTTTAAATGCCGTTAGTCCAAACACTGTTCCTAACTGATAATTGACACAGAAGTCATCAAGTGTTAGGAATTGTCCTAGGTTGATACGTGCTAAGGTTTTGTGCCCAATAATTACAGTTTTTTTTCAATTGCTAACAAGCATTTACCTATATTTAAAGTAATGTTTCTAAACTCTTTAATACAGCAACACACATATAGCCAAAAAGTAAATTTTCTGGCTAAAACCAATTTTTTTCTCTCTTATAAATACAAATATTACAATTCAAAATGCTGAATAGCCTTTTCAAAATACTAACTCTAGCAAAACACAGCAAACTTGATTTAAAATCAAGTAATTTGGTCAAAACATTAGCACTACTTCCAGTAGGAACATATAGTCAATCATAGCACAGTTACTTTCAAAATATTAACAGTTGATGGCGTTACAAAAACTCCATTACTTGTACGTGCTAAGGTTTTGTGCCCAATAATTACAGTTTTTTTTTCAATTGCTAACAAGCATTTACCTATATTTAAAGTAATGTTTCTAAACTCTTTAATACAGCAACACACATATAGCCAAAAAGTAAATTTTCTGGCTAAAACCAATTTTTTTCTCTCTTATAAATACAAATATTACAATTCAAAATGCTGAATAGCCTTTTCAAAATACTAACTCTAGCAAAACACAGCAAACTCGATTTAAAATCAAGTAATTTGGTCAAAACATTAGCACTACTTCCAGTAGGAACATATAGTCAATCATAGCACAGTTACTTTCAAAATATTAACAGTTGATGGCGTTACAAAAACTCCATTACTTGTCGTGTTTCAGTTCTACATACACAATAGGGCTGTCACGATATTAGATTTTTCATATCACGGTTATTGTGGCCATAAGAATTCACGATGTCGATATATCGTGATATCTATAGAAACCTTGGGGTGGGGAAGATATCAGTCAAATTATTTTTTACTTTGTTTATTGAGTTTTTCTTTTTCACCCAACGAGCATAATATTGATACTGATAAATGCAGGGCACAAGACTCTGGCTTTTTCCGTCTTCTTTGAAGCTCTTATGAAATAGCAAGAGAGAAAATACTAGTTCAACAGTATGATGAATAAATATTAATGGTAACACTTTACAATAAGATG